>NC_066872.1:20461378-20811859 GCF_022985175.1 Labeo rohita
GACCTCAGCACTACTTCCACAATTAAAGTGCATTAAGTACAAAATCAGTTATTCCAATGTAGCAGGTTTTACGTACACCAGTTTAGTTTACTAAAAGTACAATTGCAAGGCATTTTTATTAAGTACCGAAAAAAAAATTGTAGTTTACGTGGCATAAAATAAATGTATTTCAAATACATTTTTGTATATTTATTTTTCACTAGGGATAGTGCCACCTTTTGACAAAAGTTTTTCCTACAGTCACCAAACACAGTATGGCCACCATACATGGGTTGTAGGAGGTGAGAAGATCAATTCTGGGCTGAGGCTTCCTCCTGTTAGGTCATATATGGACAATATGCCATAGGCATAACCAAGGCTTGTACCAGGCGGCAGCTGGAAAATTTGCAGAAGAATATTGAGTGGGCCCAGATGAAAATAAAGCCAAGTAAACCTAGGAGCATATCATTAATCAAAGGAAGACTGTCAGACCACCGTTTTTTCATTGGAGAAGAACCTAAACCAACAGTGATGGAGAAGCCAGTTAAAAGTCTGGGATGCTGGCATAATGTGATCCTCAAGGACAGAGCACAAGTGGGCCAAATTAAGCAGGACACTTGTAATGGCCTTGAGAGAATCGACAAGTCCTTGCTTCCTGGCAGATTAAAGCTCTGGTTCTTTCAGTTTGGTCTTCTACCACTGCTTTTATGGCCTTTGACCATCTATGACCTGGAAGGTCATGGACTTCAGCTGCAGCAGTACAACAGGCTAAATCAGCTCTGAAATTGCAGTCACCAAACTCAGACCAGACCTTACGTTTTGGTCCTCTTCACTATGTACTGTGTACATCATAGAACTCACTGTGAATGGAGGATGCGGTGGAGGAGGCCTATGACCGCAAGAGCCTTAAGTATTCCGAGCTGGCAGGTGATGTGAAGCAACGTGGCTGGAAAACAAAGGTTTGTCCAGTCGAAGTTGGCTGCAGGGGCTTCGTTGGGAGATGTTATTAATTTGCTTAAGGAACTAGTGGTCCGAGGCCAACTCCAACGGCAAGCTGTCGAGGGCCTTTCTAGTGCTGCTGAACAAGCGAGCCGATGGCTCTGGATTAAGAGGAGGGAGTCCGTCTGGGCCCATAACAGAGGTGAAAGCAGAGGGGGACACAACTGGGACGCCAGTTAGTGCCGATGAGCCCTCTGGAGGTGTAGTGGGCCATTGAACTCTGGAGGTGTAGTGGGCCATGTGGGCCATTGTGGGCCATGATATCATTGAAACACCAAAGAGAGAGGGTGCCCACCTGATGACCCCGATGAAGCTGAGACCTCTTTCGTTTTATACCCTCTCCCCTCTACTCCTGGTACTACCACTCAAGATGCTCTATATTGTTTCCCACTTATCTCAGGCAGGTGTAATAATATTATGGGATACTACCACCTAGTCCTAAAATGCAGCTTTTAAGTTTCATCTGCCCATAGAAGCCAATCCTGTTTGAAGTTGTAGTCGTATCTGACAAACTAAATATGCTGGAGTTTGTTTTTGGATAAGCGAGCAGGATTTCTCTTGAAACCCTCCTAAACAACATGTGGTGAAGTAGTGGCTATTTGATTTTTTTTTTAGTCTTTCTGGCCCCAAGACTCAACTAATCTCTGCAATTCTCCAGCTGTAATCCTTGGAGTCTTTGGCTACTCAAGGTCTCTACCTCATCATCCATTATGACGATATAGACACACGTCCTCTTCTAGGCAGATTTGTAACATGTTTAGTTGATTGGAACTTCTTAATTAGTGCCCTGATGGTGGAAATGGGGATTTTCAGTGCTTTAGCTCTTTTCTTACAGCCACTTTCTATTTTGTGAAGCTCGGCAATCTTGTTCTGCACATCAGAACTATGTTCTTTGGTTTTACTCCTTGTGATGGAAAATTAAGGAAATTTGGCCTTTGTGTTCCTCATATTTAAAATCCTGTACAACAGGAAGTTATGGCTGGACAGTTTCATGCTCCTAGCTCCACCCTGGTGTGCTAAAAAAAATGTCAAAAATGAATGGGAATATATTTCAGAGATATTTTACTCATAAGGATTTCTCGGGGTACCAATAATTGTGACCAACGTAAACTGGGGAAAACATTTATTTCATAATGAGGTTTTCCCCCCAATTTCCATTGTTTTACTTCAATGAAAGGTTAGAATTTTGTGAATTTTTTGGATGAAAGATCAAAAGGATAAACAATGCAGATTTATTTCCACAGCTGCCTTTGCTCATATTTACCAAGGGTGCCAATATTTGTGGAGGGCACTGTACTTACATGTACAAGGGGAAAATATGATGTTCTGTACATGTGAATCACAGTAATTGGTAAAAATACTAAGATACACCGTTTTTGCAGTGCATTTACTGGGAAATCCAAAGGTGTAGCTGTTCTACTGCATACATCTATTCCATTTGTACACTCTCTAAGGTGATCTCAAATTCCTCAGGTAAATTTGCTGTCATTTCTGGGCAAATCTGTAATGTCAATACTGTATTAGCTAATGTATATGCCACTAACTGGGATGACTAATCTTTTTTCAAACACTTCCAGACTTATACTCCCACGTCCCATGTTTACCACGTTCACCTTGTTCATCATACTTTCACATATATTAATTGTTTTTTTGGTAGGCAACAGACTTCTCCCAAATCTGGTCAAATAAGCTTTCTAGAGTGCATGTGTCTATCACCTGTGTTCATGTACGCTATCAAATGGAGTATACTCCTTATTAAAGGCTGCGCATTCGACTGTATGCATATGCTAGCGTACATGTAAAAAACTGGAGTATACTTTGGGCTTTAAAGGGGCCAAACATGCAAGCCATTTATACAATAGGCTATATTAGATCCGTGCATTAATAATAATGACACAGACATTAGCAAGTTAATAATCAAACAATAAAAGAGGGAATCACGCACATTTATTGATGAACAATTTTTGTAGTTCTAACAATTAACAGCTTGTGATAAATACATACAATGACAACTATGCAGTGATTATTTTTACATTTAATTATTCGATTTCTGTTTTTCTTTCATTTTTTGGTGTAGTGCAGGATTTAAGCTACTACATTGCTAAAAACCCAAATACATGAATTAGATTATTCCTTTCAATGTTTTTAGCACTTTTGCTTTTTTGGCATGCATATCATAATACATAGACCTGTTGTACAAAACCTTAAGAATTTTAAAATAAATGTCATGTATCACTGAAAATGGCAGAAGCTTTTCTTTACATTGGAATTTCTCAAAAACATGCTTTTTTAAGTTTGAAGTTAAGTAAATCTTTAATATAGACCGAGTTCGGCCATGTCAAATATATCAAGGTTATATTTTCACAGAGTGTTCTTTACATTATGTAGGATGATTTTATGTAGAAAACAGTGAATCACAAAAATATGTCTTTAGCAGTGTTTTCACAAAGAGGATCATACATATTCAAAAATGCAGAATATTGTGCAGCTACTCTAGTTTTAAAGGTAGCTGTATTTTGCATGATTTCCTAAGGTTTTCCCCCGATATACTACATCAGGAATGCAAAACTCTGGTTCCAACTGTGCTCCAATACACATATAGGCTTTTCACAATGCGGTTACTGTCATTCCAAACACTGCTTTTAACCCTGGGTGAAGAAACGTTTCACAATTGTAATTTGAAGGCGGTGTTAGCACCTCTTTTTACCCGGGGTTATGAAACCCTATTCTGGAGCAGGGTTAGCACTGCATTTATGGTGCACGGTCAGAAATAACATTTAAGGAACTGACAGACAAAATAGCTGAGGTATCATTGGGAATTTTTTTTTAAGACAACTGAGAAGACACGGGAAAAGCCTTGTAAACAGGTTGCATGCTGTTTGTCCAATCAATGACAGTAACATCGCAAATAAGAACGTTAACCCGGGGAATGTACAGTGTGAAACGTCTGTTAATGTATACCCAGGATTAACCGTTAACCCCAGGTATAGTATGAGCATTTTTAAACGTGATAACAGATACCCCAGGATTCTGTTTAGGATGGCCCAGGGTTAAAGGGTTACTCCACCCCAAAATGAAAATTTTATCTTTAATCACTTACCCCCATGTAGTTCCAGGAGGTTTGTGACTGTCCCATAGACTGCCAAGTAAATACCACTGTCAAGAAGTATGAAAGACATTGTCAAAATAGTCCATCTGCCATCAGTGGTTCAACCATAATATTACGAAGCTACGAGAATACTTTTTGTATGGGAAGAAAACAAAAATAACGACTTTGTTCAAAAATTCGTCTCCTTTGCATCGCTGTAGCGTCATATTGGAGAGTATCTCCTGGACAGCGTACGTTGTTCTGTGTCAGCTCCACCAACGGATATGTTTTCTCTGTTTATTTACACTTTGATTCAGATGAAAACAGCGTATCTGTGTGACGCAGCTGACACAGAACAGCGTACACTGTTTACGCCCAGTGGATACTCTCCAAAATGGTGCTACGATGACGCGGAGGAGACAAATTGTTGAATAAAGTCGTTATTTTTGTTTTCTTTCCGTCCAAAAAGTATTCTCGTAGCTTCGTAATATTATGGTTGAACCACTGATGACAGATGGACTATTTTGACAACGTATTTCATACTTTTCTGGGCCTTGACAGTGGTATTTACTTGGCAGTCAATGGGACAGTCACAAGCCTCCCGGTTTTCATTCAAAATCTTAAATTGTGTTCCGAAGATGAACAAAGCTTTTACAGGTTTGGAACGACATGTGGGTAAGTGATTAATGACAAAATTTTCATTTTGGGGCAGAGTAACCCTTCAACAATTTCAAGTGTGAAAAGCCCTATTCATGTGTTTTTTAAATAACCCTGTATTAGCTAGATCTGCTGTGTTTAATAAGGATCGAATCTAAAGTCTGCAGGGCTATTCTTCTTTTTACCCCCAAGAGAATAATGAAATGAACGGAGTATATCAGGGTATTGAAGGCTGGTGAAAAAATTGCCTCTAGCGTGAACTCTTATGTCAAGTCAGCTTTTTTTCTGTAATGCAGACTGTCAAATCACTTTACAATGATAAACAGGAAAACTGCAGAATCAACGGAGGCAATTCAGTTTGAAATTACATCAGTTCAGCAAACAGTTCGAAAAAAGACAGCAATGTTTTTATTCAGTTAGAATTAATCTCCTAAGTAAATCTTTACTTAATTGGTACTGAAGGTTATCTTTTTGGTTGAAACTTCTCTTCAATGTGAATTCTCATGTGCCTGTTAAGGCTTCCTTTTTGAGTGAAACTGTTTCCACACTGTTGGCAGGTAAAACATATCTCCATATTGCGAATTCGCCTGTAGGCATAAAGGTTTTGTTTTTGCTTAAAACTTTTTCTTCACGGATGGCAGGTGAAGGGTTTCTTTCCAGTGTGGACTCTCATGTGATAATTAAGGTTTCCTTTTCGGTTGAAACTTATTCCACACTGTTTGCAGGTGAAAGGCTTCTCTCCAGTGTGAATTCTCATGTGAGCTTCAAGATTTGCATATTGACTAAAATTCTTTCCACACTGTTTGCAGGTAAAAGGCTTCTCTCCTGTGTGAATTCTCATGTGGACTTTAAGGTTTCCATGTACACTGAAACTCTTTCCACACCACTGGCAGATGAAAGGCTTCTCTCCTGTATGACTTCTCATGTGCATGTTAAGGCTTCCTTTACGAGTGAAACTGCTTCCACACTGTTGGCAAGTAAAAGGGCTCTCCATAGTGTGCATTTGCCTGTGGACATCAAGGTTTCCACTTTGACTGAAACTTTTTCTACGCTGAGGGGATGTGTTAGGCTTCTCTTTATTGTGAATTTCCATGTGCCTGTCAAGGTTTCCTTGTTGATTGAAACTCTTTCCACACTGATAGCATGTAAAAGGCTTCTCTCCTGTATGAACTCTCATGTGCCTGTTAAGGTTTCCTTTATGAGTGAAACCGTTTCCACACTGTTGGCAAGTATAAATGTTCTCCATAGTGTGAATTTGCCTGTGAACGTCAAGCTTTCCATTTTGAGTTAAACTCTCTCCACACTGAGGGGATTTGTTAAGCTTCTCTCTATTGTGAATTCTCATATGCCTGTTAAGGTATGCTTGTTGACTGAAACTCTTTCCACACTGAAAGCAAGTGAAATGACTCTTAATGTCTGTCCTTTGAGCTCTTTTTCTTGTGAAAGTCTTTTCAGATTGTGAGGAACAAAAAGATTTTTCTCCGGTTATGAAATCATGACGATTCTCATACTGATCTTTCTCTTCAATTTCATTCAGTACTTCCCTCTCCTCTTTCAGTGCTATTAGGTCTAAGGTAGAAAAACAAACAAAAGTCAACCCCAGTTTAATGGCACAAAGCAATCAACATCAAAACATTTAGATATGTTATGCATGTATGCTAGATCCTACACCAGGGTGTCCAAACATGCTCCTGGTGCTCCTGTCCTATATCCACTATGCTACTAAAGAGGCATTACATGTGAACTGTTGCACTTTTCATTTGCATATGATGCATATTCTAATCAGCTCAGCAGCACTATTTCTTTTAGTTTCTTTATTAATTTAATTTAGAAGTATGTTTTAAAGTAACTTAACAAGTGGCCAGCGGCAGACAGTGACACGTTTGATCAATTTAGCCTTCTCAAAGTATCAGGACTTGCCTAAAATAAATAGATACATAGATAAACACTTCAAGCACATCACTGTTAGTTTAAACGTTTAACCTATATAAATGTGTGCTGTTTGCTGCAAATCCAGTTGTTTGTGGGTAGAGTGGAAGCTTGTGCTTTTTGCAGTACATGGAGATTCCAGTGCGATCACTTGCATTTTTTCTAATTAACAGTGGCTTAATATATTTGCTCATAAAGGTAAGAGTAATACATCATTTGGAACTGTAGAGTCTGCTTTTATTTCTGTGCACTCACAATATCAACAAAACATTGTGCTTTTGTAAAATAAAGATGTCTCGGTCTTGAGCAGGAGTGCGTCACAAAAATGAACCGAAACTCAGTGAATACTTGCCTCACAGACATGATAAATATATCTATGAAAAGCTTTAAATAACTTCTTTAAAATGAAATAATTCAGATTGAAAACAAAAAAATATCATGTAATCCATTAAGATTTTTCTCTAAATCCTTTGTGACAAGCTTTAGCTTATTGTGTTTTCAGCTGTGCTGATGGCACCCTTGCTGCTGCTGTTGGCGTGACACTAAACACCACCAGTCATTCAGCTGATTCTTTCAAATGTCTGATTACTTCAAGAATGAAACAAATTACTCTTCTTACATATGGGTCATTGAATCACTGACTCACAGGATTCATACAAAAATCTTGAATCAGTAACAAAACACGGTTGTGTGTCATTCAGAGATCTGCAACTACTCTATGATCTTTATTTGGAATTATTTCCATCAGTCAATATTCTTTCTAAAATGTAAGTCACTATTAACTATGTTTATTAAACCGTTGTATAAAATATTTAAGAAAACAGCACTCTTGGTTATGTTTTTGCATATAATATGCTATAAATACAAAAACTCAACATTTTACATTTTTACCACAGTATGTTTCTTTTGTGAGTTTCTTTGTTTGTGCTGTTATGATTTCTTTTACCTTTATAGAGGAAAGGATTTTCTATCTTTATTAATTGTATGTCACGTTTTATGTTATATTCTTAACATTCCAATAAGTGTAATGTTAATATAATAAAGCAGTAAATGACGGCAAATTGAAGTGATACTTGTAGATTTAAAAATAAAACCAATAGATGGCGGCAAGTCAATGTCTTAATCAGCCAGGCATTGTGTCACTCATTCATTAGTTCAGTAATAAAGCAAAATGCTGTAGTTACGAATGGGTTATTAATAATAATCACTGGCGTTCGGTTTTAATATTACTTTAAGTTGGGGTAGAATTAAATGAATGCCAAATCTCCGAATTTTGTTTGCGTACCCTAGTTTGAGAACCACTGTTGATGTGTGTCAACCACCTACAGTATGAGATCAAAGGAGGATAGTGTGATTCACGCTAATGTGCTTTATTGTTAATAAACTGGATATAATTTAAATTGTTTTTATATAAAAGTACACATGATTTATTAATAAAACTTTAGTACTTATGTAATTTGGGAATATACACATAAAATCGTCATTTCAGCTTTAAATATATATTTAGATCAAAAATGTAAAAAAGTTTTAGAAAAGAACAAAAGATCATGGTAGTTCAAACCAATGAGAATTAGGTTGACACAAGAAAGTCATTTCCCATTCTATCTTTTAGTGTCCACTGGCTGTTTTATTTGTTCACCAAAAACTTTAAATGAGGAACAAATGTAGACAGGATGCAGTAGCCAAATGTGATCATTCACATTTCAGGGTTTACTTCAGGCAAAATAAATGTTTTTGTTAGATACTGTGAGTGAAGTTTTATTATTATAGGTATTATTTGCTTTAATTTATCAAGAAGTGTTCTTTAGACTGTCTAAATGCTTCATCAATATGCTTGAGTTATCTGGATGTGCAAAAAGTGGTTCTAGAAGTTTCTTATTTGTTTATGTTGGTATTATGTGCAAGACAAGTGTGAGACAAGTGATGTTATTTTAGAGACCCTACACCCTAGTTTCTAAAGAAGATGATTTGCATTAAATACTTAGAAATGCAAGTAACCCTAGTCTGAAGGAAAATAGACAGACACCTTAAAAGGACATCCAGGTTTGATTAGGATACGGATAACAGTGTCAAAGTGTTCCTTCTTTTGTCACACACTCATGACTGTTTCTTGAAAGAAATAAATGTTCAAAATTTTCTCCCTCTTATCTTACTGAAATAGAAAAATTGGCACAACAGATACTGTTGCATAATTAAAAGTGATAGAAATGAATGGTTTTAATTCCAGAAGCAAATACTAGGTTTAATGTTACAAAAAAAAAAAAAAAAACCTTTAGGCTAATTCTGTATTATTGTTAAAACTTAAATGCATGATGTCATAATAAATGCCCAATGTGAAAGCAGGATCTTCTCAGCTGCACTTGAAGGCAGATTTAGTTTTTGTCTGCTCATGTGATCTGTCAAACCATTTTAATTACAGCACTCCTATGACATATTTCATAAATATCATTCATTTCTGTAGAGCTGGACATTTTAAAAAGGATCAAATGAGTGAGTTCAACCTTGAGAATGAAAACCAACCTGTTTGTTCCTCAGTATCTTCATGTTTGACTCTGAAAGCTTCTTCAATCTCCATGTCTTCACTCTCCTCTTTAATAAACGCCATCTTTATAATAGTGTGTAAATAAAATAAAAATAAATATAATGTCAAATAAAAATATACAAATTACACAGAGTTATTAATTATATTTATATTTGGTATTCAATTATTTGTACACAATATTAAATAGATTACACTTTCATGAAAACATTTGCAGTTGCTTTGTAAAAGTTGTCATAACACGTTTGCGTTTGTTGTTCTCTCTCAAGTTATTTTACGAATTCTTTGGTTCATATTATTCCGACTGTCAGTTACTCTCACTTCTTTCCCGTACTTGAACGATGTATTGACTGACGATATCGGGAGCGAAATGAGGCGCACCTCTTCTGTTATTAATATGCGGATGCGCTTTACTCACAAAAATAACATTAAATACAGTATTACAACGTTATATTTAAGATCGATTAATTTATTTTACGTAGCTTGTAAACACGGGCAAATTGATAGAACAGTTTGCATTGATTTACAAACTTAAAAACCCACAAACCTTTCTTCAGGTCAGTCACAATATATACAGGACCGCAGCGCAGCTATATGACGTCGCATCGCCAGAGGAAAATAAAAGTCCCTTATAAAGGTCTATTATATGCGTATGATGATGCGTTTCCACAGTTATTAGCAGTAAATCTTACAACTTTTACAATCTTGCCATTGAATTATAAAACTAGTTCTATACAAAGGCTGAGGAGGTGAACACAAATTTGACATCTTTCATTCTTGTGACTAATCAACACAAAAATATATTTGTTGCAGTTTCCATTTATCACAATAGAAGTTTGCACAATAATGATGACTTCCACTTCTGCAAACCCATGTATCTTAAAAATGTACTTTGTTTTTTTTCCTCAGAGAAGCTTTTCTGAGAGTCCAGGATTGTACCAAAGTATTTAAAGTTTTCCACAATTTCAACATGTTGGTCATCAGTTGAAACTGGCTCAATTGTTTTAGAAACAATTGAATATAGACAGCTTCACATAAAGGGTGGACAGCTAAAACCTCAGAATACTTCAACAGTCTAAAGTGTTTCTCCTCTATCATAAACTCGCTTGTGAAAAGGGAAAAGAACACAGTGGAGAGAAAACAGTTTTGTGCAGCCTGTACTCACAGTGAGCTCATCTGACCTGCTCCCACTGACACAGACCCTCAGTGGGTGTCTGGAATGTTAGTTTCTGATCCAGAGAACTCAACTGTATTGACATTAAGACCAGAAGAATGTGTTTACAGAAGAATGTTGGTCTTTACTGAATTAAAAGCTGAGCTAAAATCCACAAATAAAACCATTTAGGGTGTATAAGGTCTTTCTGTAATAGGCAGGGTCAGGAAAAAAAAAATCAGTTTTATTTTTTTCATTAACACAACAAATGCAGCCAGACAGGGCTGCAAAATTCAACTTAACATTTATAAGGTGAACTTTATTTGTACATTGACATGACTTGTTTTTAAAACATGTGTAAAACATTTTTATTAAAACCTGAGAGGTTCCTGTTCCTCAATTGAAAGGCTACTCCCTAAAAAGTTGCTTATTCCAAAACGTTCATAATGAGATTGTTAAATAAATCCATGTGAATTAAGCAGTTTAGTCTTCTGAAGACACATGCAGTCTCTCACTCACACTGTCATGCTCTCTCACACATGCATAACAAGCATAATGTAACACCTGTAAACTGCACAAAACTGTTAAATGTAAAAAACAGTTATACAGATGTAAATGACCCCTCATAGGAGTCCTCCAGTTCCAGAGAAATGCTTGACGTATGCTCAAGAGGACCACATCCCAAATCTTTCATGACCCTAGCATCTTGCTGAATCTTCCGAGATGACCGTTGGCCAGTGTTTACATGAGTGGAGTGGCTGCGGAGGTATTCTGGCTGACCCTCTAGTTTCCTCTGCAATTGAACTTCCGTTTGGCCTGATCAGATGGGACACATCAACTTGGGCTCCCAAATAAAGCTCAGCCAAGGTTTCGTCCCACCAGAGAGGTGTCAGTGATCGTCTGTCTACATTTTAAAGACATGTCAAGAATTGGGACATTCTGACCATCTGTAACTAAATATTACAGACAAATAAAAACATTGTAGCTAAGGCAATACATGTGAAAACAATTACATACAATGGTAAAGGATATATTAACACTTTTTTTTTTTTTCGTTTAGTTTTAACTCCTCTAGAGGGCACTTCCTTAGAGTACTAATGCATTAGAGCAGTCTTGTTACATACTCTAATGCAGTGGTTTTCAGTCCTGCTCTTGGGGACCCACTGCTCTGCACATTCTGTATGTCTCCTATATCTGACACACTCAGTGAGTTCATGGAGTTCTCACTTAATGAGCTGCTGATCTGAATCAGGTGTATTAAAGGAAAGGACATGATGTGAGGCCAAGTATGGTGACCCATACTCAGAATTTGTGCTCTGCATTTAACCCATCCAAGTGCACATGCACAGACCCAGAGCAGTGGGCAGCCATATCACTATTGTTGCAGCACCTAGGGAGCTGTTGGGGGATCGGTGCCTTGCTCAAGGGACTCACCTCAGTCATGGTATTGAGGGTGGAGAGAGCATTGGTTATTCACTCCCCCCCCACCTTCAATCCCTCCCGAACCTGGGCCTTGAACCTGCAACCTTTTGGTTACAAGCCCGACTCCCTAACCATTAGGCCACGGCTGCTTTAAATAAGGGAAACATACAAAATGTGCAGAGCGGTGGGTCCCCAGGAGCAGGACTGAAAACCACTGCATTAGAGTATGTAACAAGACATCGTAAAGGGACATTTACAAGCAGTGATAGAATAAGAAACTCATGTGATGTACATAAGCTTTATTAACTAAACACATAACTACTCTAAATGTACAAACATACACACTCACACATACATACATATACAGGGGAGTTAATGTGGATGAATGAAACCATTTGAGAAACCAGAGAATGCAGCAGTGGAAACTGAATTAGTTAACCACCTGCGTGAAACCATCAGTGCTGTTTTACAACAGGGTCTACAGTTTATACTAAACCTCTGTTTTGTTTAGTTAAATGTACGATACTTGCATTGCCCTGGTCATTGAACGAGTGTCTGGATGCACTCTCAGATGAAAGTCTTGATGTTTTGAAGGTTTGGTGGTGTTGGAAATGCAATCACATTTATTTGGGTTTGAAGGGTGATGAACTCCAAAGATGTTATTCTGACTCAGGGATGGTTGGGAGAGTTTTCTCCCAGATGGAAAGTGAAGACATGGCTATAGTTGAGGTCTGGTGTTACACCCTCAGAATTTGAGTGAGCAAATGAGGAATGGTACATTTGGAAGGAAATCGCACAATTCTTTGTCTTCTAGGATGATATTTTACATATGAAGAGTTCAGATGCAAAACCAGCTAAATCCATCTGACATCTTTCTTTAAAAAATGCATTTTTATCAGGCTCAGATGTATAGGTTTCTATGTAAGTACTGGTACTTCTGATTGGGCTGAGGCTGGGATTTTAGCAAGTTTGAAGAAAAAGTATTTGATGAACGTATAATATGTGTCGAGAGCATTCACTCAGTATCATTATCTCATTTTTGATCGAGATGGCTTTTAGCTGGTTTTGCATCTGAACTCTACATATGTAACTGGATTGGGTGTTGATACAAAACTATTTGAGATTCTTAGAACACTATTATGTTGCATAGGTATCAACATATAATATACACTTTTATTAAAATAATCAAAATACAAATTCATAGATACAAACATTGTATAGGTGAGGTTTTATTAACTAGTGGTTCTATCATAAGTATGCACATAACAGTACAATACACAAGAAAATACACAAGAACGGTAATAATATACACAATGACCTGGGGATATGCATGATAAGAAGGTCGCATGCATGAAAGGTTTGTCGATGAATGAATAAAAGGAGTCCTTTTCTGGAGAGCATGTGTCTGTTTCAGAGGGAAGTATGAGGGAGACTCTGTCTACAAGTTGTAAAATGTATTTATGTAGGTCTGTTCTGTCTATTGGGGTTATTTATATTTTGGGGGAAGATCTCATAGACCCTCACAATTGGCAGCCCATGGCTGACATTCCCGCAAAGTTGTACAGCTGCACTAGATAAGTTACCCACAAACAATACATTGACTCAGTTCAGTATTGGGTGTTTAACTTCTGTCACCTGTGGGTGAAAAATTGTGCACAGAAAACCTTAATCTAAGACACATTGACTTGAAATATGCAGACATAAACCTCACGTATGCCAAACTCAATCTGACAGTGTAACCGTTACAAATTTTAAGGCATGAAATGGAAAGCACCATACCAAATTCTCCTAATCACACCAATAGCAGTTAAAGTGTAAGGGTAAGACCTACTGGATACATGGACATTGCCGTGCTGTGTCAAGTGTTGATGTAGACCCGGTGGAGTAAGAGCTTAGGGTCTGAATTTCCTTCTATGGGAAGGGAGGTAACAACCCCTCAAGTGAAGACGTCTACTCATTTGCTGCCACCACTATAGTGAAAAGCTATAGTTTGTTTGCTGACATTTCACAGTATAGGGCTCACATGTACACATGTATCAGGCTTTTAACACTTGAAATTGTTAACCGTGGGTCATCCTAAACCCTGGATAAATGGAATCCTGGGTTATCTGTAATCACGTTTCACAATGCTCATACTATACCAGAGGCTAAATCCTAGGTATTCATTAACAGAAGTTTCACACTGTACATTCCTAAACCCTGGGTTAACATTCTTATTTGCATATTTGCAGTGTTACTGTCACTGATTGGACGAACAGCAGGCAACCTGTTTACATGGTTTTTCCCGTGTCTTGCCAGTTATTAAAAAAAATTCAAATGATGCCCAGCCTCAGCTAATTTGTCAGTCAGTTCCTTAAATACTCTGCTTTCTAACTGTGCTGTCCAATTGGTCTTGAACAGACTTTCTAAGAATAATACTGTCTCCTCATCACTCCAGAAGTCTGTTGTCCATCAAATAATCAATACATGTGAAAGTATGATGAACGTGGTGAACGTGGTAAACATGGGACGTGGGAGTATAAGTCTGGAAGTGTTGAAAAGAAACATATGAAAATAGATTAGTCGTCCCAGTTAGTGGCATATACATTAGCTAAAACAGTATTGACATTGCAGATTTGCCCAGTAATGATAACAAATCTACCTGAGGAATCTGAGATCACCTTACAATGTACAAATGTAATAGATTTATGTAGCTTTTAATTAATTCTTATTTTGATGAACCAAGATCTTTAAGTTTGTGCTGTTGATGCATGAACAAAATTGGGTCAATTTTCTAACTAAATTTAAAACAATAAACATAGTTTTGACCCTTTTGCTGAAGTGCCAGCTTTGTTTTTGAGTGTCGATTAATAATTGTTTCATTTATTTTCAGTTTTTGTTTTCAGCTAAATTAAAACTTTAATTTCAGTTTCTTAAAAAAATTGGTGTGTCACCTTCCTATTATTACTCCTTATTATTACTAATCTTATACATCATGTATATGTGTGTATGACTTTTCTACATAGCCAGTGTACAGCATGTGTGTGTCATATTACAATAAATAAACATTTAAATGGTAGAATATGTGTGTTTGTTTCTGTGTAAAAACCATTTAAATAAAACCGAAATTATGTTTTTAAATTCACTGTTTGCATTTTAATACTAGTATAATGGTTTCCACACATCTTTTAGACAGAAAATCACACTCATTTGTAGTTCCTAATTTTCAACACACCATTGGACAACATGTATTTAAATATGTATATCACCAAGAAATCAACTCTGAACTACTTTGGCATTTAATTTTTTATAGCATTTTTATATTTTAGACAGCAGCGTGAGGACAAGACTTTTATTTTGGTCTCATGATATGACGTCATAAGGCTGCGCCGGTCTCCGGCAGCTGTTTCGGCTGAAGAAAGGTTTGTGTTTTTAAGCATTAAGTGTGTAAATCAATGCAACCCGTTTAAATTTCATAGTTTTAAACGCAACATAAAATAACTTAATTACTGATGAATGAAACATCGTGACACTTTATATTAAATTAATAAACGTGGTTTTTATGAGTAAACAGCACTCGGACAGAAAAGCTGCCTTTTATATCGCTCTATATAGTGAATCAATTTCGAGTAAAGACCAGTTTGGTCACTAGCAAGTATTGTTGAAAGAAACGGAGCTCTGTGAAACTCCGAGTTAAATGAATCAATTGCTTCGCAAAATGATTCAGTGATTCGAAGCGCAAATACAACTAACACAAACGTGCAATGACAACTTTTACAAACCAGCAGCATTTTTTCGTGTAAATACAGTCTATTAAATATAAGTACGAAGCAGATAACAACAACATAATTAGGGTTGCCAATTTCAGAAAAGGAAAATGAGGGACAACGTGATTCTTTATTGGAAATTAAGGGACATAATAGGGACACTCATAATATTTGTACTGTACCACATGTTTATGATATGCTTTTCACACTATGCTCAACCCTGGCTTTATATTTTATCTATAAAGTTAGATTTTTCTGATAATTTTCACTGATATAAAATAAACTATCACTCTGACTGATTCACTTGGATATCTTTCTATTAATTGTTCTCATTTTAAACAGGACAAAGTGTCCAAACACACTGAAAAACTCCTGATGAAGCAACTAAGATCCATGTGACACACAGTAATAAAGATGGCATTTATTAAAGAGGAGAGTGAAGACGTGAGGATTGAAGAAGCATTTGAAGTGAAACATGAAGATACAGAAGAACAAACAGGTTGGTTTTCATTCTTGTGCATTAAAATAGTTTAAAGCAGTGCTGTTTAACAGAGAGAAGATTGTTTAAATACTGCATTTCTAAAGATTATAGTTTATTTAGGAAGCTTGGAGTGTTTGTAATACAAATAGAAACAACATTTTCAACAAAAATTAAAAAAAAAAAAAGTCTACAGGTCAGAATTAGCCCTCTGATGTTAGTAGTCAGTGGTGTATCCCTTTTGCGTGAGAAAAGCCTTTATTGTTTATTTATTTATTTATTTTGTAGTTCTCAACAAGTTTTTAAACATGTATCCTGAGGAATCACAGCCCATTTGTCCTTTGCAAATCTCTCAGGCTCCTCCAAATTTGTTGGTCTCCTGGCCTGGACTCTGGCCTTCAGTGAGCCCCAGAGATTTTCTATTGGATTGAAGACTGAGCTTTGTGCAGGCCATGTTCACTTTGCTCATTTGGAGGTAGTTCTTCACAAACGAGAGATGCTTTGAGTTGTTATCATGCTGGAAGACAAAATGTCAACCCAAACCAAGTTTTTTCCCAACTGGGACAAGATTCCCAGTTCTAAATGCACTGAAACATCCCCACAGCATTATACTGCCATGTTTCACTGTGGGAACAGTATTCTTTGGGTTGAGCGCCTCTCCGTTCTTTCTCCAAACATAAGCAACATCTCTGTGGCCAAAGAACTCTAGTTTAGTCTCATCTGACCAAAGGACATGTTTCTAGTCTGTATCATTTTTCTCCAGGTTGTCCTTCAAATGTCAGTTTAGTTTGGAGGTGTCTCTTATTCAGAAATGGAGTTTTTCTTGGTTGGCAATCTCGCAGTTAATTCCCAACAACAGTGGTTTGTTCTGTTGCCAATAAAACAGATACTTTCTTAAGAGTAATCACAATACTGATCATGAGCGACATTTGACTCTTGAGTCAGGGGGGGCAAGAAAAAAAAATTCGGGTAAGCATCAAAACAATCCCCTACCACATTGCAACGCACCAAAGCGCAGTCAAGAACAACTTCAAGAGGTTGTCAACGTTTACTAAAACTGTGGACGTATTTTTGACTCTTGAATCTGGCAAAGCTTCCCGTTTTAAATGTCAGTTGACAGCCTTTCATTTTTAACCAAATATGCACGCTGCTTTTCTGATTTTCCGTGTCTTTTTACCGTGTCCCGTGAAGTATATCCGTTTTGATTCGTTGTTACTAAAGGTGAAGCACGTTAAGAAAAAAATGAACGATCAGTTGTGGGACTATTTTGTCATAAATCACATACTATTCATTCCTGAACTTTACCGTCCGTTACTGGCAATGAAATTAGGCTACTGGTTGATATGTCCCGGTAGAACCCTGCATTGCAGCCCGAGCCCGACAGGCCCCGACTTTTTTACGCCCCGGGCTTCGGGCCAATTTTCACGTAATAGTTCAGACGCGGGACGGGCTTCGGGCCTGTTTTAGGCTTCTTCTTATTTTTGTATTTTAGACATCCACCAAATATGGCGATGAAAAAAATCCGGTGGAAACAACACGAGACTTCACTTTTGCTTTCACTTTCGAGATCGGCTCGGTAGGCGTTTAGTGTCTCCGTCAGCAGCAGCAGCGAGCGCGCCTTCAGCGCAGCTGGAACAGTTCCGCGTTCAAGCGCGCACAATAGGCTAAAGCTTGCCCCAAAGCACCGGCAAAAGTTATTACCATGAATGTGTCGGGGGGAAATAGTAAGGAGATTTTTACATTATTCATTAATAAACTAGTGTTTTCTGAGTCAGTGTGGCAAGGATGAAGTTGCCGAAGTTGCCGACTCACCATCTCCTCTTTGGATGCGCCTTTAGAGAGAAATGCATCCTTAAAGATTTCATTATGAAATAGTTTTTGTTTTCGATTTGCTTCATTTCGTTAAGTTATAATTTAAAGCTTTTTATAGATATATGCATCATGTCTGTGAGTTATGTATTCGCTGAGTTTCGGTTCATTTTTGTGAAGCGCTCCTGTTGAGACTACAGACAGCGCATCATGTTTGTTTTCTTTATGTTAGAAGGACCATTTGCAACGTTTTGTTGATATTGTGAGTGCACGCAAATAAAAGTAGACCTTTTACAGTTTGGAATGATGTATTATTCTTACTTTTATCAGCAAAAATGACGGAATATTTAAAATGGTTTCCACTGAAAAAAAAAAAAAAAAAAAAACAAGTGATCGCGCTGGCGCCTCCATGTTCTGCAAAGCGGCTTTAGCTTCCACTCTCCACACAAATGATTGGAATATGCGCCTAATAGCACAAATTTATCTAGGTTTAACGTTTAAACTAACATTGATTTATACTTAAACTGTTTTATAACTGTAGATATTTTATTTTAGGCAAGTCGTGATGATTTGAGAAGGCAAAATTGATCAAACAGACTATGATCAGTCTTCCGCTGGCCGCTTTGTCGTTACTTTAAAAAAACGAAAACTTATATTTAACGAACAAACAAACAAAAAACGAACAAAATGCTTCAAAACGTTTAAATTAACTTGATAAACGAAATATAATCACTTTGCCATTGCATACAAAACTGGACTATTTTAATAGCTGAAACAGTAGTATAAGCTGTTTTTGAAGAAGAGGGAAAAAAGACGGGGTCGGACTCGGGCCGAGAATTCTGATAAGCTGTAGGACAAGGGCCGGGCGAAGAACGAATCCAGTATAAATATGCAGATGTCTTTCCGAAACATTGCACCGTATAAAAAGAACGTTTCATACAAATTCTGATTATAGCCTAGAAAGTGCGCAAAGTTTGCTCACTTTATTATCATGAATAAAAGCGTCACTCATTTCAGTTCATCGCGATCTCACAAGTTCTGTTATAATCAATGAAGCTTTCTAAACTACACATTGAGTCTGGCTATTTTGCCAGATATTCAGTTGATTTTGCTTTCGTCTGAAGGTACTTAGCACCGTCTAGTACCTCCGTACAACCGGGCCTGGGCATGGCAAACCGCTCCAATTGCAGTGTGGCTGACAACGGGGATGACTAACCATCTGGGGGGGCCACTGCCCCCCCTTGCCCCCCCTAGCCCCCCCTAGCCCCCCCTAATGTCGCCCATGATACTGATCTTAGCAGTTCTGTTGTTATATTTTGGGGGGCTTTTGTGCCTTTAATGGACAGCACAGTAGAGAAATGAGAGGAATGTACTGGGCAGAGCGAGAGGAGCAGGATTGGCAAAGGACTTTGAGATGGGATTCGAACTTGGGTCAGCGCGAACAGTTGCGCCTTATGTTGGTTAGTCAGTAGGCTATCGGCGTCAACGACCTTAGCAGTTTTTATTAAAAATTATTTTATTCCACATAATTTTTTTCTGCGTTAAGTCATTTAAGTGCCACTAACTTGTATTTGTCTTTTTTCACTTTAGACCTGATGGCGCTGAAAGAAGAAGAACTGACAAAGATAGAAGAGACAGATCAATATGAGAGACGTGTTTGCTTATCTGTGGAAACATCCATACAGTCCGAAACAACTTCACAAAAAAAAGTTCAGAAGACCGAATCCAACAGTGACTTCACCTGTAATCAGTGTGGAAAGTGTCTCAAGCAAAAATATAACCTTCAAATGCACATGAAAGTTCACAGTGGAGAGAAGCCCTTCAAATGCCAACTGTGTGAAAAGAGATTCTCACGTAAAGAAAATCTTAAACGCCACATGAATAGTCACACTGGAATGAAGCCCTTCATTTGTCAACAGTGTGGAAAATGTTTAGCACATAAACAAAGCCTTGAATCCCACATGAAATGTCACACTGGAGAGAAGCCATTCACATGTGATCAGTGTGGAAAGAGTTTCAGACATAAAGTATCCTTTGATTACCACAGGAAGAGAGAACATTCAGGAGTGAACGGTTTTACATGTCATCGGTGTGGAGAGAGTGTCAGTTGTAAAGGAAGCCTCAAGACACATATGAGACTTCACGCTGGAGAGAATCCTTTTACTTGCAATCTGTGTGGGAAGGGCTTCCTATATAAAGCACACTTTGATACCCACATGAGAGTTCACACTGGAGAGAAGCCTTTTACCTGCAAACTGTGTGGAAAGAGCTTCGCACGCAAAGGATCTCTTAAGGTTCACATGGTTGTTCACACTGGAGAGAAGCCGTTTCCATGTGATCAGTGTGGAAAGTGTTTCAGACATAAAACAACCCTTGATATACACATGAAAACTCACACTGGAGAGAGTCCTTACACCTGCAAACTGTGTGAGAGGAGTTTCTCAAGTAAATCAACCCTTGATGCCCACATGAGAAATCACACAGGAGAGAAACCCTTCACCTGCAAACTGTGTGGGAAGAGCTTCGCACAAAATGGAAATCTTAAGGTTCACATGAAAACTCACACAGGAGAGAAGCCTTTCGTGTGTCCTCAGTGTGGAAAATGTTTTACACGTGAAACAAACCTTACTAGCCACATGAGGCTTCATTCAAGAGAGAACTGTTTTAACTGTCATCAGTGTGGACAGGGATTCCCAGACAAGAGACGCCTTACCTGGCATGAAAAAAAGTCATTCTCGAAAGACGTCTTTCACGTGCCACGAGTGTGGAAAGACTTTCAGATTTAACGGAGCCCTTGAGGTTCACATGAGAATTCACACTGGAGAGAAACCTTTCACCTGCACTCATTGTGGAAAGAGTTTTAATCAGAATGTAACCCTTCAGATTCACACAAGGCTTCATACTGGAGAGAAACCTTTCACGTGTCTTCAGTGTAAAAAGAGCTTCACATATAAAAGAGACCTGAAACGTCATTTGCAAATACATTTTGGAAAGAAACGGCAGTGCTCTGCGAGTAGAAAAAGACTTAGAAAAAGGAGCACTTTGAAAAATCCACACATTCGCTGTGGAGGAAAGCAGTTTAATTGTGATCAGTGTAATAAAACATTTCGTTTGCCATTACACTTACAGATACATCTGAAAAGTCATGCAGATGTGAGACGATATCTGTGTTTTATGTGTGGAAAGCGTTTTAAATGGCTCAGCTGTTTCAAATGGCACCAGAAAATACGTACCTGTGTGAAATTAAAGCTACGTTCACGCCACTGAATGTGGACTAAACCTGATTGTCCACATTCGTGACCAATTGCGTTTTTTTCAGCTCTTTATAAGTTATAAGACACTGTGACCTCATGCTTTCTAACCATATGTTGCATATTGTACATATACAATTATAAATAATAAAAATATTTATATCTGCAGTCCTATATTCATAACTTGTTTACAGTGATTACAAGTGGTGGTTTTGTAGGCAAACATTAATGCCTTGAGTTTTATGCGAGCAGCTTTTGCTAGCCAGTGCAAATTGATCAACAGAGGTGTAATGTACGTTCTTTTCGGCTCATTAACAATTACTTTTGCAGCCATGTTCTGGATTAATTGTAAATGTATGATAGAACTGGCTGGAAGACCTGTCAAGAAAGCATTATAGTAGTCCAGCCTGGACAGAACAAGAGATTGAACAAGGAGTTCAATATTTAATGTCTCAGAACAGATCAGGGGCACAAAAAACCTGATTAGGACATCCCTATAAATTAACCATGTTTTAATTATAGTAAAACCATTTATTTGTTCATTTGTTGACATTTTGATTAGAATTTGTGTAACTACAGTTTTACTACAAAAACCATGGTTAAACTATGTTTTTTGTAACAAAATCATTATTAATTTTCGGTTACTGTGGTGTTATTACAATAATCTACAATAAATGGCCAAGTAAGTTTCCTTTTTGCTAAAAGAATCGTTCACCCAAAAATGGAAATTATGTCATTAATTACTCACCCCAAACCTGAGACCCAGACCTTTGTTCATTTTCGGAACACAAATTAAGATTTTTTTTAAATCCGAGAGCTCTCTGATCCTCCATAGACATCAGGGGTCCTACCATGCTTAAAACATCGTTAAAATAGTCAATGTGACATCAGTGGTTCAATGGAAATTTTAAGAAGCTATGAGAATATTTTTGCACACAATGAAAACTAAAATAACGACTTTATTAAATGATTTCTCCTCTTCCAGAGTACCACAACGCATGCAGAACATGCATTCGATGCAGAAAAAAATTCTCTACGTTTCTGTGCCTTGACCATGGTAGCACAGGGCCTGAATAATTACATATCCCCCATCTTTCCTGCCAGATAAAAGAGGTCTCCCCCTCTTTCCAAATTCATATTTTAATCCACCATCTAATGTCTAATGCAATACAATCAGTCAGGCCTTAAAAACAAACAGAAGAGCCTGCATTTCTAGTGTACTGAATTTTGCTTTTGCCAACCTAGGGAGGCAAAATAGGGTAGTGATGGGTACTCATGTCACAGATGACGTTATGATCCTTGGATCATGTGTCACTTAATGTGTGGTTATGAGTACATCACATAAGATTGGTGGGATCTCTAACTGTAGAACCTCTCTCAAGGAAGACACAAGTGTTAAAAAAGTAATCAACAACTACTAAATGAATACCATGAATGAAAAAGGGATAAAGTGCATAAGATGCATAAAATGCAAATGATTATGTTGGGTGTTGCTATGTCAGAGCTACTGTACATTATCTGGAAAGATAAACTGTTGCTACTCTGAAACAAATAAGGTAAAGAACCTTATTATGCATCAAACAAATAAATGAGCAATTAATTATCAACTACAATCAGCTATATCATATCTATTGTAAATAGAGAAAATCATATAAGAAAATCATATACTGATAATATACAACAATTGTCTCTGGAAGAGGTTTGGAAGTGATATTTATGTTCTCTGTAGTCAAGTGAGCAGTCCGGTGGCGGTGACTCCATCCACTGGTTGTGCTGGTAGCAATGCAGTGGAAAAAGGAACAGGAATCTGTTTCGACAGCCTTGAAGATAAAGCACTGGAGGATGCTGATCTTCTGGAGCACCAAAGGGTCCTAAGATCTGGAACACACAGATGGCCCTGAAGTAGGTACAGAAGGTCCTTAGCTTGGAACATGCAAGCAAACGGACCTTAAGTGAAGGTTTGCCTGCTGAAGCTTAACCTTGTTGCAGATGTCTGTGTGTCTAATGCCTCTCTAGGCTAGAGACTCAGAATTTGGTCAATCCGCTTCGTCTCTCTAGGATGAAAACTCAGGATGTGCTGCATCTTTTGTTGTCTTGCTGGACAAGGACTCTGTTGAGTATCTCTTTCCTCGCAGACTGGAAGGTCAGAACGTGGTGGAATCTGTTGCTACCTCAAAAGCTAGAGACTTGGACTTGGTATCTGTTGTTACCTCACCTACGGTGTAGCTGTTAGTCTTTCTGGATGAAAGATTCAGGAGTTGATCTGTTAGTGTCTCCTGGACATGCCGGAGAAGCTGAGAATGGCTTGATTTGAAAAAGGGCATATTTCTTATAAAGGTTACCAAAATTCCACTGGGTAGATTTTTATCATAATGGAGTGGTTGTGTACACACACTGCCAACACACATTTATGTTCAAACAACATGTAAAAGTGAGTTTTGCATTCGACGACCCCTTTTAAAACCTAATATTACACACTGCTCTCCTGCTTTGTATGTTTTATGTTTATTCACAGGAGCAGACACATGCCAGCTGTGTTTGAACATCTCAGGTGAATGTGACATCTACTCACTAGTAACGAAAGCAGCCAACCACTGCTTCCTGCCATGGGGATCATTTACGTACACCACAAAATGTTGTCTTTTTGGAACAAGAATTAGTTCCTGTATTCAACAGTTGAACAATGTAATGGATATGAAGCTGAAATCTCTGCATGGTTATACATGGAAGTATAAGAGACACTGCATTTTTAATACTGTATATCACAGTAACATCAAAATGAAAGTGCTAATTTGTCTAATCACTTAGCCGTTGACAACAGTTAGAGACACATGGTAAATGTGAGGTTATATATGTTTTTAATATTTCCAGTCTTTATTTTTCTCATGTTTTGTAACATACAATCATAGTTTTATATGCACAGCTGAACTATTTTCAATGTTTCATTTTGGGGTGGAGTAACCTTTTAAGTGTGATGGCAAAACAAATTTTCATTCTCTGACCAAAATTGAATTGTCCTCAAGGATAAATGCACTGATGATTGTAGAAACTGCTGCTTTATCTAAATCTGTCACTCTGAGGAAAACGGCAGTTTCCTTCCAGAATGAGTTAGCAAATGACATTTCATTCTAGTTTGATGTCTGAAACTCTTCTCACAGTGAAGACACTTGTAAGGTCTCTCTCCAGTGTGAATCCTCATGTGATCCGTGAGGCTTCTGTCTCTTGAGAAACTCCTTCCACACAGTTTGCAGGTATAAGGTTTTTCTCTCGTGTGAATTTTCATGTAAAGATTAATTACAATATTTCCTAAGATCAATAAAAAAAAAAGCCTGATTCATGTTTTTTAAAGTATGTTCATTTATGCACTCAATATTTGGACGGTAGCACAAATTACAGCAAATTACTTGCTCCTAGCATAAATTACAGCATCAGTGAGGTGTGGCATGGAAGTGATCAGCTTGTGGCACTGCTGAGGCACTATTGAACCTTCAGATTTTTTTCTTTTTTGCACTGTGGGTAGCTGCTAAAGTCCTGCTGGTAGACGCCTGCATTGACTTTGCACTTGATAAAACACAGTAGCCCAACACCTGCAGATGTCACGGCAGCCCAAATCATCACTGACTTTAGAAACTTCACACTGGACTTCAAGCAGATTGGATTCTGTGCCTCTCTAGTCTTCCTCCAGACTTTTTTCTAAAACACTTGTCACACTGAGGAAAATGGCTATTTCTTTACAGTATGAGTTTGCAAATGACGTTTCAGATCTGTGGTATATGTGAAACTCATTTTACACTGAAGACATGCGAACGGCTTCTCTCCAGTGTGAATCCTCATGTGAGTCTTTAAGTTTCCTTTAACCCCGAAACTCTTTCCACACTGATTGCACGTGAAAGGCTTCTCTCCAGTGTGAATTCTCATGTGGACCTCAAGATTTGCATTGTTTGTGAAACTCTTTCCACAGTGATGGCACATGAAACGCTTTTCCCCAAAGTGAATTTTCACATGATTTTTAAGGACTTCCATCTCTATGAAACACATTTCACACTGATGACATTTAAAACTCTGCTCTCTATAGTGAATCTTTACGTGATAATTAAGACTTTCTCTATGTCTGAGACTTTTTCCACAATAGTTACAGATGTAAAGTTTCTCTTCAGTGTGAACTGTCACGTGATCCTCAAGGTCTGCATTGTTTGTGAAACTCTTTCCACAGTGATGGCACATGAAAGGCTTTTCTCCGATGTGAATTTTCACATGATTCTTAAGGACTTCCCTCTCTGTGAAACACATTTCGCACTGATGACATATAAAACTACTCTCTCTGGAATGAATCTTAATGTGACTATTAAAGCTTACTTTATGTTTGAAACTCTTTCCACATTGATTACAGATGTAGGGTCTCTCTCCAGTGTGACTTCTCATGTGGGTAGTAAGGAGACTTTTCTGTTTAAAACCCTTTCCACAATGATCACATGTGAACGGTCTCTCTCCCGTGTGAATTCTCATGTGATTTTTAAGATTTCCATTTACTGAGAAACTCTTCCCACACAGTTGGCAGATGTAAGGTCTCTCTCCAGTGTGAATTCTCATGTGGGCATTAAGGTTTTTTTTCTGTGTAAAACACTTTCCACACTGAGGGCATATTAACGGCTTCTTTTCAATGTGAATTTTCATGTGGACTTTAAAGCTTCTTTTTTGACTGAAAATTTCTCCACATTCTTGGCAGGTGAAAAGGCTCTTTCTAGTATAAATTCTCAAGCGGGGATTAAGGTTTGTAGATTGTGGTTTTTGAGCTTTTTTCCGTAAAAAACTCTCTTCAGTGTTTGAACAGCGAATTGATTTTTCTTCAGTTTTGAAACGATGTTTCTCATTTTGAGCTTTCTCTTGTGTTTCATTCAGTTCCTGACTCTCCTCTTTCAGCGCCATCAGATCTAAGATGAAATAAAAAAATACAAGTTAAAACCAGTTAATGGCACAAAGCAAATAAACTAAAAATAACTAATTGCAAATTTTAAGTTATCAGTAACATCATAAAACGTTTATACGGTCATAACTTCACACTGAATTTCCAAATGAATGTAGAAACAACATAAAGATTGGGCATTTAAAATATTTGGTTTACTGGCAGCTTTTTTCCAAGTAGCCTATTATTAATAAAGGCCAACACTGATATTAATACTGCTACTGATCTGTCTCTATTAATTACATTTTCCCCTCAATTTTAGCCATTGATTACAGCCATTCAGCATTACAATATAATTGAAAGCCATTACATGCTTTCATTAATAAAATTTGGAAAATACAGTGCAAGAAAACTTATCTTACTTCATATTTTTGTCTTGTTTCTAGTCAGAATATCTAAAAATTCTTAAATTAAGATGCATTTACTAGATAATCAAAATTACATAATATATTTAGTCTTGTTTTCAGGTGCAGTTTGCTTAAATTAAGTAAAATTATCTGGCAGTAGGGAAGGTAAATAACTTAAATTTAAAAATATTTTACTTACCCCAGTGGCAGATTATTTTACTTGTTTTAAGACTAAATATCTTATGTGATTTTGCTTATATAGTAAATGCATTTTAATTTAAGAATTATTTATTTTTTTTAGATATTTTGACTTGAAGCAAAAATACTAGGAAAAGATAAGCCTTTTTTGCAGTGTAGTGAACTTAAAACACACAACCGTCACAAAGTATATGGATAAATTTAATATAGGTTAATCTTTATTCAAGCTACAAAAGTTAATCAGCATGCCAAACCAACAGGTGAAAAGCCTCCCGTTTGATGTGGTCGTTCTGTTACTAAACAAATGCACTTTTATTGCCAAGAAAAACAAAGAGACAGAAGCAGCAGTTGTCAGTGGGGTGGTCAACTTTAGCCCCCATAATTTTAATGCGTTAAACTGAAAAAATGTATCACGTGCATTAACATGCTAATTTTGACAGCACTAATTCATAAACCTGCTAGTTTTCTGTTCGTTTTTTTCTCTGCCACTGCTTTTCACACTTTACATGTTACCCTTGGTAGATATCATCAGAAAACATGTTAGTGTTATGTTTTGGTGTAACACGTAATGAAAAAAGAAGTATAATAAAGGGAATATTAATTGACAAGATTTTCATGATAATATATAATGTCATGGTTATATTGAAATCTAATTTCTTTCCCAATTCATTTGTTTTGTCTCCAAAAATGCATAATAAACATGCTTTTATTCCCGGTGTCCTCATATGAGGATGTGTATAAAAAATGAACGTCCTGTTTTGTAACAGAAAGTCATATTTTGATTTGAAACCCCATAATATTTTCCTGAGATGCTGATTTATGACACATCTTAAAAATTAGTCAGATTTAAATGATAATGACAATATTAACACACTTCCATGAGAGCGTCAGTAAATTAATATTAGACATCTTTGAAGACCAAGCACAGGGAGTGGTTATGGTGAAACATCCAACCATTTAGTATCTCTGAAAAGCCCTGAATGTGCTCTGTACAAAACTGTGGCATGTACAGTCTCAGAGAAATTCACTAAAATATAATGTCCTCATTTGAGGATGTAGGGTCTCAGGAGGATAACCTAGAACAGTGTCTAACACTTGATGTTGGCTCTGTCAATTCTTTGTCATCAGTTAGGAATCTAGGTGTGCTATTTGATATTACTCTTTCCTTTGAAAGCCATGTTTCTACCATTTGTAAAACGAAAAAATTTTTTCAACCCAAAAATATTTGTAAATTATGCTTAATGCTCTTAATGTCAAATGCAGAAACGTAAATCATGCATTAATGACCTCAAGTTTAGATCATTATAATCCTTTGTTGGGTGGATGCTCTTCATGTTTAATAAACAAACTCCAGCTGGTCCAACATGCAGCAGCTAGAACCAGGAAGTATGACCATATTAGCCGTTTCTGTCTGTAAACATTGTATACATGTTGAAATCTCGCTAATTACACTCTTAAAAATAAAAGGAGCTTCACAATGCCATAGAAGAACCTTTTTTGTCTAAATGGTTCCATAAAGAACCTTTAACATCTGAAGAACCTTTCTGTTTCACTAAAGGTTCTTCGGATTATAAAAAGGTAAAAACGAGATGGTTCTTTAAAGAACCTTTGACTGAATGGTTCTGTGTGGAACCAAAAATAGTTCTTCTCTGGCATTACTGTGAAGGACTTTGTAAGCACCTTTATTTTTAAGAGTGTACCTATAAAGCCCTGAATGGGTTAGCTCCTTAGTACTGGAGCAAGCTCTTGTCGCATTATAGTCCTTCACATCCACTGCAAACTCAAAACTCTGAACAGTTGATAATACATAGAATATGAAAACCAACTGCGGGCGACAGATCATTTTCGTGTTTAGCTCCTAAACCCTGCGACAATCTACCTAACATTGTTCAGGAGGCAGATAAACTCTGTCAGTTTATATCTAGATTAGACCCATCCATTTAACTTGGTTTATACCCCTTTGGTTTGCTCGGTTGGAGACACAGAATTTTTGGCAATGTTGTCAACATTATCGCAAAGACCTAAACTGGGCTGAACAATGACATCACTCAATCAACGATAAACTGACTTTTGCTTGCATCATTGGCACTATTTTTTCTTTTTAACACTGTAAAGCTGCTTTGACACAATCTGTATTGAATGAAGAATAGACAAATGTCTTATAGTTTTATATGCAGGCTGTAGTTTATGACATATGACTTATTTATTACTTCTTGTAATGAACATTTACTGCTTTCTTCAGAATCAGAAAGATATTTATTACCAAGTGTGTTTACACACACAAGAAATTTGTCTTGGTGTCAGAAACTTTCAGTGCAGAAAGTACAGACATTATTACATTCAAGTATGTTAGTGTGGCACTTTTGGGGACAAGTAGAAAAAACACAAACAAAACAAATATCAAGTTTACAACCTCAGTGGTCACAGTCTGCTTAATGCAAAATAAAGTTTTCTTGGATGCTGTTTTTCAGTTTTTTCTAATCACAAGGAGATATAGGGTTTAATGTAACAAAAATAATTGTTTAACACTACTTCTGTATTATTTTCATTTCTCTATTCTGTATAGCTGAGCGTTTTAAAAAGGATCAAATGAGTGAATTCAGCTGAGAGGATGAAAACTAACCTGTTTGTTCCTCAGTATCTTCACTTTTGACTCCGATTGTTTCTTCAATCTTCATCTCTTCAGTCTCCTCTTTAATAAACGCCATCTTTATAATAGCGTGTCACGTGGATCTCAGTTGCTTCACTAGGAGTTTTCCCTGTGTGTTTGGACACTTTTTCCTGTTTAACATGAGAAATATTAACAAAAAATTAAACAAAATAAATCTCAGGGTGCATCTGAATCAGCTCCCTAGTTTAGTAGTCAGTGCACTGGTAAGGGAGTCAGTCAGAGTGAGAGTTAGTGAACTTAACTGACCTGGTAAGACAAAAACAACCAAAAGCAGCACTCACATTAATAAAAGAACACAAATTATACACACATGTAGTATTTATAATTAGTATTTACTTATTTGTAGGTTATATTTAATAGATTCCACGTTCAAAAACACTTAGAGTTGGTTTGTGAACGATGTAAGTTTGTGTTTGTTTTTCTTTGCTGTTTTGAGCAGCAAGAGTCGTCAGCGTGCGGTGATTCGAACGCTTCGAATCACTGAATCATTTTACGATGCATTTGATTCAGATGACTCGGAGTTTCGAAAAGATTCGTTTCTCTCAACACTGCTTTCCAGTGACCAAATTCGTGTTTAAGACAAAATGATTCACTATATAGGGAGCTGAATGAGACGCAACTTTTCTGTTGTGCGGGAGCGGTTTACACGCACAGAGGAACTTTCATTAACGTCTCTAGCTAAACATTGCAGCGTTGCATTGGTTAACAATTAATTAACAGCTTTACATACAATTGTCTAAAGAAGCTGTGTTGATTTAAACACTCAATGGTTAAAATAAATGGTTAAAGCACATACCTTCCTTTAGCCGAATCACCGATGCAGGAGCGTGGCGCAGCCTTATGACGTCACATCGCTAGAGCAAAATAAAAGTTGGCTAAAATCATAGAATTTTACATAGGATGAATTAAAGGGATAAACTGCAAAGTTACCGAAAGCCAAGACCGCTGAGCTTTATATCGAAACATTAAGCAACTGTTAAGTGCTTTCAATTCATGATAAACTACAGAGCCTTTTTAAAGACATGCTTTAAACTTTTCAGAGGCCTTTTTTGTTTACACAATCAGAAATAAAATGTACTAAAATTGTACTTTAGCTCTTTATACTGGTGCAGTAACCTAAAATTTGCGCCTTCTCTATTCCTAGAAGGGAGTGTATTACCATACAACCCTGCTGAAAAACAAAAACAAAAAAGCAATAGAAACCATCACAGAAATTCTAATTGCTTCCACTACAAATACCATTACAGACCATCCACTTTTTAACACTTAAAGCCATTATAATGTTTTTTCTAGTTTGTGTTTTTGGATATATTCCATTTTAACAAGCCACCAACAGAAGATGGCCAATTACCAGTAGAAACCCACAGGGTCCATTACAATTTTTCTGTTGATTTGACACTTTTCCCTAAAGAAATGTATTTGCTCTCAAAATAATTAACACAGCTATCTAAACACAAACTTTCTTAACCAAACAGTTCAACTTTAAAATCAAATTTATAGGTTTTCTATTGATTATAAAACATATTAAGCTGTAGATGCTCAAACACACTAATAAAAATGCATATTTAATAATATATGACGGCCAGAAGGCCAAAGTGGAGAGAAAAATATGTGTTTTTAAATGAAAACGTATTAATGTGGACATAGCCCGCATTCAGCTGTGGTGTGAACGTAGCCTTGATTTCATACAGCATTTTTTCTTGTCATACTCTTCAACAAAGAACACAAACAGGGTCTCACATTTGCATGACTTTACACGTGCATCTGTGTGAAAAAGTGTTTTTATCACACTGACCATAATTGTCTTCTAGAATGAATGCACAGATGATTGTAAAAATTACTCCTATTTCTAAAACTCTTGGTGTGTTAAATAATTACACATCACAGTATTTAATGGCAGGTTTACATTAAAATTCCATGCGTACACCTTAATCATTAATCAAATCAGAACAGCATCCAGAATGGCCCAGTCCCATCAGGGTCAAAAACCCTAAACAAAACCTAAACTTTGAGTTTGTAGATGGCATGGGTTGGCCAGACACCTCAAGAGGTTGCACTTTCAAGAGGAATAAGAGTGTCTTCTTGCTGACTGATGAAGAAGAGAGGTCGGCAAAAGAAAACCTTCCTTCATTCCTCCATCCTTTGAAGTGCCAACAGTGCCTTGGTATGGCTGTGATTATCTATATTTCACTTTTCGGAACAATCTAAATTTGCATAACATACTGGGCAAACATCGAACCTGAACTGGATTGAACTGCATCAAACTGCTCTTTGACTAATGAGTAATTAGTGCAGCTAATGAATGTCTTCAACTTTTGAACTATTTCTTCAAGACAAATGAATGTCTCCTCTTCAGTGTGATTGCTTATGTGACTGTTAATTTTATTTCAATCTGAATTTTTTCTCAGGGATGGCATGTGAAAATCTTCTTTTGATGTAAGTTATTACATGATTCTTACAGTGTTTCCTGTCCGAGAAACTCCTTCCACACTAATGACATGGAAAACAGTGATCTTGAGTGAGTCTTAATGTGGTTAGTAAAATATATTTTACGTCTGAAATCCCTTCCACACTGAGGGCATGTGAAAGACTGCTCTACTGTATGAATTCTCATGTGCTTTTTAAGGTGTACTGCTTGACTGAAACTATTTCCACACTGATTGCAGGTGTAAGGTTCCTCTCCAGTGTGTATTTTAATGTGCCTTTTAAAGCTCTCTTTATGAATGAAACTCTTTCCACACTGAGGGCATGTGTAGAGCTTTTCTCCAGCGTGAATTCTCATATGGACTTGAAAGCTTCCTTTTGAAGTAAAACACTTTCCACATTCTTGGCAGGTGTAGGGCTTTTCTCCAGTATGAACTCTAATGTGCCTTTTAAGGTTTACTTTATCAGTGAAACTCTTTCCACACTGAGGGCAGGTGTAAGGCTTTTCTCCAGTGTTCATTTTAATCTTTTAGCTCTGGTTTAACAAACCTTCCTTTTCTTAGTTTGAACAGCAGCTACGCTAATTATGTTCCTATTTGTTCTCTGTTTTTGCCATGGGATTGACATCCCATGGTAACTAGAAATTCACAAGCTCCAGTGTGGATCCAGAACACTTAAGAAAAGATGATGCCAACCCTTTCAGAGGACTTCAGATGATGCCAACCCTGATGCCAACCCTGAAAACATACAGCACTACCAAATTCTACTACAAATTTATAGTGTTCTTTGTCTGTTTGATTACGTCATTAATTGATCTTTACCAGACATCTCTACCATATGTACATCAAGCTACTACTACATATATAGTAAAAATGTCAATTTGGTGTAAAGCTGCTTTTATCAAACTCCTTGTATCGTGAAAAGCTCTATACAAATAAATTTGAATTGAATTGAATTGAGTGTGCAGTCTCATATGGACTTCAAGGCTTCCTTTTTTAGTGAAACTCTTTCCACACTGTTGGCAGGTTAAATGGCTTCTAGCTCCAGTCTTTTGAACTTTTTTTTGGTGTGGGCTTTTTAATCTGTGAGCAACTGAAATTTTCTCCAGTGAAATGATGTTTCTCAAGCTGAACTTTGTCTTCCATTTCATTCAGTTTTTGACTCTTCTTTTTCTGCGGCATCAGGCCTAAACCAAAAAGAGACCAAGAAAAGTTAATTCCACAAAGCAACAGACATCAATACATTTAAGACATGTGATGTGTAGCTTCACTTTTTTTAGGAAATGTCCCAAATAAGCTGCCAATTATCAAACTCCTTATGAAAAAGCTTGACTCAGGAGAACTGGTTAATATTAGATAGATCTTGTATTTGCCATTTTCAGTAGAACCTGTGCTCATTAAAACTACAAACCAGTTATTGGCACATATTCATGGCTACATACATTCCTTCAGGTGCTAGCAGATATTTATTATATTTATCTTATGTTAAAACTGTGACATTGATAAAACAAACTAGTTTTAGTGAAACTAAATGAAAACCAACCTGTTTGTTCCTCTGTATCTTCATGGTGGACTCTGAATGCTTCTTCACTCTTCGTGCCTTCACTCTCCTCTTTAATAAATAGCATTTCTGTGTGTTCCTCAGTATCTTCATGTTTGATTCTGAATGTTCCTTCAATGTTCTTCCGTTTAATACATTACTTATTACTTAGAATTAGAAAATTGGTATTGTTTGTGAAAGTTCATTACACACGTTCGTTGTTTCACAGTCAGTGTTTGAGCAGCAGGTCTCGTCAGCGTTCGGTGATTCCAACGCTTCAAAACAGTGAATCATTTGTGAATCACTTGATTCAATTGATCTGGCGTTCTGAAAAGATCCGTTTCTCCATCAGTGAATGAATTTGTGTTTACGTTAATCTGATTCATAATATAAGCAGCGAAATGAGACGCACCTTTTCTGTTTTCTCGTGTGGATGTGCATTACTCACGCAATAACGTTCATTATTGTCAGCTAAACTATTACAGTGTTACATTCAGTAACAATCCATTGACTCAACAACGCTTGTAAAAACCAAAAAGTAGACTGACCGCGCTGTATCGTGTTTAAACTTTAAATGATTAAAAACAAACATTTCTTCAGCTGAAACACGCGGGAGCGCGGCTTACCTCAATAAGGTCACATCACCAGATCAAAATAAAAGTCCTGTTCACATGTTTACTGCTTCTACAATCCAAAATAAAAAAAACTCATAGGTACTTACATAAAGAAAACACATACAAATAATAGAACATGTCAGAGATATTTTTTATTTTTAGCAAAATACATAATGAAATACAGGGTGTCTAACTGTGTGCTGAATATCACCTCCAATTTAATTATTTAAAATGCATACAGAAATAAATATACAAAGAAATAAAACCAAAGAGTATAGTTTCCCCCCCCCCCTATATTCCTGTATTATTATATTTTTTTTCCCCACATTTATCTCTTCCAGGACATGAAATGGAATACTCTTATTAGACTGATGATACACAGGGCAGCTTTGTGCAGTGTTGCCTTCAGCGGGCACAACACAGGGCCCATAATTGATCTAAATGATCCAGATAGAAATTTGTTACCTATTCTCAATGGGGAAGTGCCCAAGCAACATTGCTATTATAAAAAATCAAATGGAAACGATTAACAATTTAGTTGTAAAAGATGAAAGTATAAAAGGGGGCCATTAGCTCCATCTTTTTTTCTTTTTTTTTTAGATATTTGCAGTTTTAAGATTTCATAATCAAACAATCCCCCAATTTCCCAGACAGACCTTGACACTCCAAGGAAGATTGGATTCTGAGTGTTAATCCAAATCAAAGGGGGTCTATTTCAAAGTTAAAAGTAGAGTGCAATCTTCTTCTTTCAGTCTACATTTTTTGACTTGCTTCGTATAATTTGGTATCAAAACATTGGTATAGAAATGGAGAAAGAGACCTTGGGAAGAAATTCTCAGTCAGGGTCATTCAATCAATCAAATGAGTTACTGTGCACCCCCTTTCAAAACTCTGCCCTTATTGCTGAACGTGATAGTTTTTGAAAGCGAAAGTGAAACCAAAAAACAGCCAATTAAGACAGCGATTGACTATCCATTATAACGTGAGCACTTTTTGTATTTATGTATAATAATCTTTTACAATAATAATCTTTTACATTGTAATTCTTTCATTTTTAATATTTGGCATGTTTGTGCGCTGATGCATGTCCCTGTGTTTGTAATACGCAGAGTGTATGTGCATTGTGCACCTGCCGTATTACTAATCCGCTCTTTAAATAACAAAAATAAAAAATAAAAAATTGACTTTGACTTTAGACCAGGTTCAGCTGGTCAATGGTGCAGTCTATTTCAGTTGCTTCAAAATAGCAGTGCGCCAACAATGTGCCTGAACACACCTTATTTTCAGACCAGCACGCCTATGGGCACAAATGCATTTGCTATTTAAACAACGTGGCGCAGGACGTGAAAATGCGTCAGGCTGAAACTATCAAAAATCACTTGTGTCACGCCTGGCGCCGCATTGCGCCGGGTGTATGATAGGGCCTCTTATATTTTATTAAACTTGATAAAATTAGATTTTCTCTTCACCGGCTGAGTACGTCATTCTCTAACATTTGTGAGGCCCTTTTTATTGTACAAACTTTGCAAAATCTTATTTTGTCTGATTAACCCTTTGCACCCTTTGCAACTAATACATTTTCTTTTACATTGATACTTAGAATTTAGTTTTAAATTACTTTGTCTTAGTATTTCCTAGCTTTCCATTGTTATACGCTGATAGCTTGTATTTATATATTCATTTTACTACTTCCATTATTATTTGTAGTCACGCTTTTTATTATTTTTATGTAGTCATTTCTTTTATTTTTGCTCTTTCTTTTTATTTTTATTCTTTTTGCTTTTAAATTCATGTTAGGCTGAATAACATATACACCAATTCAATGTTTGCAAACAGTGATGACATTTATTTGTGGACAGAGCCTATCCGGTGGCAGAAAATTACAATTTTCACGTAGCAGTCTATGGAAGCCATGGAATAAAATAATTAAAAAGGTAAATTAAAGTTTATATTTCAAAATTCTTACTTCATTCTCACAATTAAAAGATTATATCTCACAATTCTGATAAGAAAAATAAACTCATTCTCTCTTTTCCCCTCCACTCCCACTTTTTCCCCCAAGCACGTTTTACCAATTCCAAACTACGTCAATCTTAATAACTATTGTTGATTTTACATATAATCATGTATATGTAATTGTTAACAAGGGCTGGAAATAAAAAATGCTTTACATTCACTTGTGCATAAATTATTAAGCAGGTTTATTTTTACAGGCAAAATGGGCCAAAAAAGATCATCAAAACACACTGAAAAATCAAAAAGTATTAAATGGCCATGAGAAAGATGCAATACTAATACTAGATATTGCAAAATTAAGACAGTGAGATGCTCATTAGGTCAGTACAGTCATAAAAAAAAACAGTTAAAGAAAATAATACACATGTTAACTGCAAATGAATTTGGAGTCTAAGGTGTCAGATTCTCAGAGACTTTGCTAGGGTAAAAAGTTCTAAAAAAAAAAAAATAACCCTCACCTAATTAGAATAACATGCTGAAGCTTGTGAAATACATGAAAATTGAATTTTTACAGACAGGTAAGTTAAGAATAACTCTTGAAGGACAAGCATCACATCCTTTCGTACCACTGTTTGAGAATGCATCTTCCAGAATCTGGCAGTACGTTTTGGGAGTTCCTTTTTAGCCCATCTCATATCCTAAAAAGTCTGTTTTGTAGAGATGGAATAAAAATGAACTCTCAAAATGTACTGCCAGATTCTCTGTACTGTACTCTGTACCTGACACCTTGTACTTCTGGAGACTCCAGGTACGTTGCAGTTCTGGAAAATGGTGGAACCGGAGACTAAGAACTTTTACACTTGATATTAAGATGCGTTTTGGTCGATCGCATCACAAGTGGACAATGGATACACATAGCCATTTACATGTAGTCAGAAGTGGTCGTAAGTGGACAGCAGAGACAGATTAAAATGCCACATTACCTCCTGTGGTACTGATTAGATCAAGAGGAGGGTAAATGGACGGATCCTCTGTCAGCATCAAAACAGGAGCGGGAGGGCTAAAGTTATCGCACACTTATTAGCAAACATGCTGCACAAAGTTTTATTCATGTATGGGCTTTTTCAGATATTTCAAAGTAATGGAAGACATAAGCTCAGACAAATACACACGTTCGCAAAAATCCACGGTCTCTAAATCCATCTGATGTACTTCTGTAAAATTAGCATTTCTTTCTGGCTACTTTGTATAGGTTTCTATGTAAGTACTGGTACTACTGATTGGGCTGAGGCTGGAATTTAGTGAGTCTGAAGTAAAAGTATTTCATGGACGTATACTATGTGTCAGGAGCATTCACTTATCTCATTTTTGACCGAGACGGCTTTTAGCTGCGTTTGCATCTGAACTCTTCACACATTAGGTCAGTGGGCAGAGAGTAGGTGGTCTTTAGCAGCTGTTCGAATGAATTAAGACCACATGCATGTTTACACTACAAAAGCAATCCGATCGCATGCATTTTCGACCACCTCTGGATGCAGTTGAAAGTGGACAAGCTCAAAACGTTTTACACCCAGTTTACATGTGTGATCGGATCAATAGAAACGCATGTTAATACAAGGTGTAAACGGGGCCTAAATGGTGTCTGATGATTCACACCTAATTTTTCAGCTTATTTCTTAATTCTTTTGCAGTTAAAGGAGAAGTAATAATAATAATTATTTAAAGTACAAATAATTCACTCACCCCCTTGCTATCCAAGATGTTCATGTCTTTCTGTTTTCAGTCGTAAAGTAATTATGGTTTTTGAGGAAAACATTTCAGGATTTTTCTTCATATAATGGACTTCAATTGTGCCCCCAATTCTGAACTTCCGAAATGTGTGCTTAAAAAGTATACACATTTTTAGTTTTCGAAAAAAATGACCGATCGTTTCGCTAGATAAGACCCTTCTTTCTCGGCTGGGATCGTTTAGAGCCCTTTGAAGCTGCATTTAAACTACATTTTGGAAGTTCAAAATCAGAGGCACAATTGAAGTCCATTATATGGAGAAAAAAATCCTGAAATGATTTCCTCGGAAACCATAATTTCTTTACGACTAAAGACAGAAAGACATGAACATCTTGGATGACAAGGGGGTGAGTAAATTATTTGTAAATTGTTGTTTTGGAAGAGGACTTCTCCTTTAATGTGTCATTCTCTGTTTTTTGTGACCCTGCTGACCCAATAAGCATCTCACTGTCCAATACTGTCGTACCTTAACCTATAAAAATAACCCTGATTAATAATGCACACTTGAATATAAGGCATTTTTTGCTTCCAGTCCTTGTTAAAAACAAATCAGAGGTTAAATACAATGGCCAATCAGAGGTGTTTAAGAATCCGGGGGAAATGCTGATATTGTCACATTTCTTAAATTTCAGTACAGACTTGGTACTGATGTTGATACTTTTGACAACTCTATTATATTGAAAACAGGAGGCTGTTTGAATTGTCAGTGGAGAAGTCGTCAGATTGGTATTGAGAATTTCCATAAGTCAAGTCAGTCAAAAACATTAATTTCTACAGAGCTGAAGAGGAAAAAAAATGACAATAGTGTCATTATTCAGTTCAGGTTAATAACAGTGTGATTTCATTCCATTTAAAGACCAATTCAGCTACAAAAAAAGTACAGAAAACAAGTGTGTTACTTAAGGTTTCCTTTCCAAATGAAACATTTTTACACTGTTGGCAAGTGAAAGGGTTTTCTCCAGTGTGAATTCTCATGTGGACTTTAAGGTTTCCAAGTCCGAGCAAAACTCTCCCCACTTACGGCATGTCTAAGGCTTCTCTCTAGTGTGGGTTCTCATGTGTCGGTTAAGGCTTATTTTATGGTTAAAACTTTGTCCACACTGCTGACAGGTGAAGGGACTCTCTTCACTGTGTATTCTCATGTGGACTGTCAGGTTTCCATGTTGAATGAAACTTTTTCCACACTGAGGGCATGTGTAAGGCTTTTCGCCAGTGTGAATTCTCATGTGCCTTTTAAAACCTATGTTACGAGTGAACTTTTTTCCACACAGCTGGCAGGAAAAAGGCCTCTCTCCATTGTGTATTCTCATGTGGATTTTGAGGTTTCCATGTTGACTGAAGCTTTTTCCACACTGATAACATATGTAAGGATTCTCTCCAGTGTGAGTTCTCATGTGTATATTAAGGTTTCCTTGTTGGGAAAAACTCTCTCCGCAGTGTTGACATGTATAAGGCTTCTCTCCAGTGTGAAGTCTCATGTGCCTGGTGAAGTTTTCTTTTAGAGTGAAACTTTTTCCACACTGAGGGCATATGAAAGGCTTTTCTCCAGTGTGAATTCGTATATGCTTGCCAAGACTTTCTTTACGAGTGAAACTTTTTCCACACTGTTGGCAGAGAAAAGGGCTCTCCCCAGTGTGAATTCTCATGTGGACTTTAAGGTTTGCTTGTTGAGTATAACTCTTTCCACACTGAGGACATGTGTAAGGGTTCTCTCCAGTGTGAAGTCTGATGTGTACAGTAAGATGTGCTTTTTGAGCAAAACTGTGTCCACACTGAGGGCATGTGTAAGGCTTCTCTCCAGTGTGAACTCTCATGTGCTTGTTAAAGTTTCCTTTTTGATTGAAACTTTTTCCACACTGTTCGCAGATGAAAGTCTTCTTTCCAGTGTGAATTCTCATGTGGTCTTCAGGCTTTCCTTGTTGATTCAAACTCTTTTCAAACTGAGAGCAGGTAAAGTAACTTCTTGTTTTGGTCTCTTGAGCTCTTTTTCTTGATGAAGTCTTTTCAGTCTGAGAGCGACAAAAAGATTTTTCTCCAGTTTTGAAATCATGAAGATTTGCATATTTATCTTCCTCTTCATTTTCATTTTCATAACATAATACTTTCTCCTCTTTCAGTGCCATTTGGTCTGAGGTGAAAAACAAAGTAAAGTTAACACCAGTTTAATGGCACAAAAACACCTAGATATGTAAAGCATTAAAACCAACAACATGGACGCTAGCTCATATGCCTGCTCTGGATGGATGCACTGTAAAAAATAAAAAACACAATTTGTTGAGTCAGCTTAAAATAATTTGTTACCCTGCTGCCGAAAACGTTCAGTCAACTAAAATAAGTTTAGTCAACTTGACATGTTAAATTGGACAAAGTAACAACTTAGATATTTGTGTTTGCTAAACTTAACAGATGGGTAAGTAACCCAGCTGCCTTAAAATTTTAAGTTGATTCAACTCAAATATCTAAGTTGTCACTTAGTATAATTTAACATTTCAAGTTGAATGAACCTTTTTTTTAGTTGACTGAACTTATAATTTTAAGGCATCCAGGTTACAAATTATTTTAAGTTGACTCAACAAATTGTTTTTACAGTGTGGTGTCTTACAGAGTTTAGTTCCAACTTGCCGCAATATACCTGGCTGAAGTTTTTGAAGTCTTCAACTCTGGCCCTTAAAACCCCCTTACTTACAGAGGTTAGCTCCAACCCTAGTCAAAAACACTTGTATACGCTCATCAATTCTTTATTACTAGAAAGCTAAAGGCAGGTGAGTTTTATCAAGGCCACTGCGCTTCACCATATTGCTAACTCTTAACTTTCTTTAAGACATGACCCAAAACTGATAACTTGATAACTTTTTGCCAGAATTGTCTGTAGATCAGTGGTTGCCAACCACGTTCCTGGAGGCCCCCCAACACTGCACATTTTGCATCTCTCCTTTGTCTGACACACCCATTTCAGGTCTTTGAGTCTCTACTAATGAGATGACGATCTGAATCAAGTGTGTTTGATTAAGGAGACATGGAAAACATGTAGTGTTGGGGGGCCTCCAGGAACATGGTTGGGAACCACTGCTGTAGATGATCTGAGCCAATTTTGGTGAAACTCGTGAAGTTCGAAAAAGCTGTTTTTGCAAAATTCAAAATCTTGACCTGTAGAAATGAAAATTTTGGTATGCATTTGACTCGGTACGCTTCAAAAGTTATTAGCAGAAATTAGTGTAAATTTGGCCTATTGATGGCAATAGAGTTTGAGATAGAGGCTCCAAATTTGCTATGGTTAATATTAACACTGTCCGCTATTTGTGCGCCGAGTTTCATAACTTTCCAGCAAGGGGTTCTATGTGCTGCTATATACTTCCAGAGCAGAAGAAGAAGAAAAGAACATAGCTGCAAGCCACATTTTTTGGGGGGCCAAGCACTACAGAAGCAAGGGAGCAAGCATCAGACCAACTGCAGAAATGAGTAACTGAAGGTGTTTTAAGATGATTTCAGTCAAAATGTCTGAAAAATCATAAATACAACCATCAGTAATATGTGTTTGTTTTTTTGTTTTTTGACCAAAAGGTGGTGCTGTTATCAAATCAACGTGGTGAGTTCAGAGTGAGGTGACAATGACACACACAAAGTTTGGTGTCAATATGTCAAAGCTTTGCAGAGATACAAACTCAGAGTTATTTTGGCATCATGCCTCAAATTTGTTGCTGCAATATAAAAAAGCAGTTTTGTCTACAGACATAACCATAAATTTTGGTCAGTACAGCCTGAAAATGATCTGACTCAAAGTTGGTAAAAATCAGACAAGGAGAAAAACAAACAAACAAACAAATAAACCCCCCCCAGTATTTCTGTATAAATTTTTACCCACATATTTAAAATGACACAATGAGAATAGTTGGCAACACTGGTATTTATGGCCGTTTTTCAAACGGAAGGCGGCATTCTCTGGAGGTCGCATTTGCAGGCTGCATACGCCATTGATGTGTTGGATTTTGGAATTATTTTAGTTTTCAAATTAATATAAGAAATTATGCATTATGAATCATTCTTTATAACGTATTATTTTTCTTATGATTATGTATCCAACATATTATTATGCCGTCTATAATCTGATATATTATTCTGCGTGTACTATATAGGGATAAATGCTGTTTAAGCTCATTCTTATTTTAAGATCTAGACACTCAATGACTTGTCTCAATATTGAGTTTAGGGTTAAGAACAGATGTAGTTTTTTGTTCTTGTTGTTTCTGCAAATGTATTTTGAAGAACATGTTCTGATATTCTCTTCTCAGAACAAAAGTTCAAAAGGTTGCAAATGTGTTAAACCATATGTAGTCGTCTTGGTCTAGACTTGTTAAGAGACGTCGCCGTCTAGTTCATATTAGGTCCAGAGGTGTTAAAACCCACAATGTCCCCAATGTATTTGCACCTCAAGGTTCTCTTTTTGATTTCCTCTCTCTTCACACAACTCACTCTAACTACACTGACCAAAATTATAAACACAACACTTGTTTTTGCCCCCAATTTCCATGAGCTGAACTCAAAGATCTAAGACTTATTTCTTTCAAATATTGTTCACAAATCTCTCTAAATCTGTGTTAGTGAGCCCTTCTCCTTTGCTGAGATAATCCATCCACCTCAGAGGTTTGGCATATCAAGATGCTGATTAGACAGCATGATTATTGCACAGATGTGCCTTAGGCTGGCCACAATAAAAGTCCACTCTAATATGTGCAGTTTTATCACAGCACAATGCCACAGATGTCGCAAGTTTTGAGGAAGTGTGCAATTGCCATCCTGACTGCAGGAATGTCCACCAGAGCTGTTGCCCGTGAGTTGAATGTGAATTGAATCATTTCTCTACCATAAGCCATCCCCAAAGGCGTTTCAGAGAATTTGACAGTACATCCAACCGGCCTCACAACCGCAGACCACGTGTAACCACACCAGCCACAGGACCTCCATGGGCAAATGCTCACATTTGATGGCGTCTGGCACTTTGGAGAGGTGTTCTCTTCACAGAAAAATCCCGGTTTTCACTGTACAGGGCAGATGGCAGACAGCGTGTATGGCGCTGTGTGGGTGAGCGGTTTGCTGATGTCAATGTTGTGGATCAAGTGGCCCATGGTAGCATATGTTATGGACAACGAACACAGGTGCAATTATATTGATGGCATTTTGACTGCACAGAGATGCCGTGATGAGATCCTGAGGCCCACTGTTGTGCCATTCATCCACGACTATCACCTCATGTTGCAGCATGATAATGCATGGCCCCATGTTGCAAGGATCTGTACACAATTCCTGGAAGCTGAAAACATCCCAGTTCTTGCATGGCCAGCATACTCATCGGACATGTCACCCATTGAGCATGTTTGCACTGTGTGAGGCAAATGGTGGTCACACCAGATAATGACTGATTTTCGGACCCCCTCCCCGGAAAAAGTCTTAGATCTTTGAGTTCAGCTCATGAAAAATGAGGGCAAAAACAAAAGTGTTGCGTTTATAATTTTGGTCAGTTTATTAGGCACGCCTAGCTTTTGTTTAAGACTTATTCTTCTCAGATTACCTTTGATTAAGAATGACTTGGATTGGTCAGCGCCGAATATATATTACAAGTACTGATCTATATGCTTATTTGCATTTTCGAAAACTTTTTACATTTATAATTTTCTTAAACCAACACGGCTTGACATGGATCTGATTTTGCATCAGTCATCAAGCCTGGTTTATTTCAGTTAACTGAGCATTACAATCGAGAGTCATAAGCATATTACAACAATTTACACTTCACTAAAAATAATGGTCAAATTCATTACTCTTAATATAATAAAATAAAATCTTCTTTATGACATATGTACCCTACAAATGTGAACTCGGGAAGATGCAGCCTTCCATTTGAGAAATGGCCTATGTTGTTGGAATGACCGAAGAAATATTTTGAGACCAGTTTCACTACAATAGGCTTATTTAATCAATACTTATAATCATTTTTGGAAAATTCAATATTAACGATTAATGACTTCATATAAATGGTTTATCACTATAGGTGCTGCTGTTACAAAATTGATGTGGTGTCATGAAGTGTCAGTGGCACATGCAAAGTTTGGTGTCAAGCTTTTCTTTTTTTTTTTTTACAAACGATTGTATAACTGAGAGGAATGAATGTTTTTTTATTTATTATAATAGCTATTGGGGTTAATCTTACACAAATAATTATTTTATTCTATTTATGTACTATTTCTTAACATGTCTGTTCAAAAATATCATTACTTTCTGTAGAGCTGGATGTTTTAATAACTTCAGCTTTGAAAATGAAAACCAACCTGTTTGTTGCTCAGTATCTTCATGTTTCACCACAAACATTTCTTCAATCTTCATGTCTTCACTCTCTACTTTAATAAATGCCATCTTTATAATACTGTGCCCCGTGGATCTCTGTTGCTTCAGCAGGAGTTTTGCTTCGCTTGGATAGTTTGTCCTGTTTAAGATGAGAATAAATCACAGAAAGATATTAAAGCAAAATAAATCTCTGGGTGCATCTCAATCAGCTCCCTAGTTCAGTAGTCAGCACAATAGAGTGTTTTCACGATACGACAACAATCGGCCATATCGGTTGGATTGGGGAAAAAAAATATTTGGAGTGCTACAGACTGCCAAAAGTTATAACAAATCATAGAGAAGAGTGCAAAAACTCTCTGAGGAACAAAAGGCATTTGTGGTTGGCCAAACTGAACCAGGATTTCCATGGCAAGATTCTTGACAACATTAGTTTTTGTTCTTATTTCCAGTCAGGTAGGTGAAATATTAGGCTTAATTAATACTGCTCGCACAGACCTTTACCACTTATTAACTTTACTTTCTCAAAATATTGCGCCCTTTCCAGCTACCTAAATCCTTATCTATGTGATTTAGCAGCTTCCACACATTTTTTCCCGGTGGTTTAGACAGCATAAATTAGCAGAACAACGTATTCAGTAGTACATTAACTGTGCAATCAATGCTGTTATTTACATCTGAGTATCGCTAGTATGGCCACACATCCGGGTAATTGACCAAACCCTCTACAATTAATGCTGGGTTCACACTAAAAGATTTTAAAAATCGTTTAAGATCTTCAAAATGTAAGAGACCACAAACATGAGGACAAAAAAATCTTAGATTTAACCGTTTTGCTCTCATTGTGTGTGGTGTGCTTCAGGGTCCCCCCGACACATCAGAATATTTACGATTTGCAAGTGGGACGCTCCCAACGTTCTTTCAAGCAGATTCAGTCATTCTTAACACACCTCACGCAACAGGACAATATGATAATACAATCTTTAGAACCAAGATTATCGGAACTTTACCTAGGATTGTCAGAACTGGGAAGAAATCGGCCCAAATCTGTCCGATTATCTTGTGGTGTGTTCCCAGCATAAGGGTGTCAGTCAGAGAGAGTTCTGAGGTAGAATGCACTTAAATCACCTGATTAGACAAAAAACCAAAACAACACTCAAAACTAGAACTACAAATGAATGAAAGAACACAATTTATATTAAAAAGTCAATTTATATTAAAATAATTGTCAATCACATAGACACTCATGAAAACACTTGTGATTTGCTTTTTAAAAGTTGTCATTAATTACATTGTTAGTTGTTAGTGTTTGCTCCCGTTGCATTTGCACTGTTTTGATCAGCATGTAATGTAACGTCAGCGTGCAGCGATTCGAGCGCTTTGAATCACTGAATCAATTTGCGAAGCAATTCATTTCATACGGTTTTGAGTTTAAAAACTCCGTTTCTCCATCACTAGTCGCCAGTGACCAAATTCATGTTTATGATGAACACATTCACGATATAGGGAGCGAAATGAGACGCATATTTTCTGTTACTCGCGCTTTATTCACAAAAATATGTATACAAAGATATATAAAAATAAAGCATTACGACATTACGGTCAATAATACGACAATACGGTCAACTCATGTTGCTTCGCTTGTAACGATTATATAATAAATTATTTGTATCGATTAAACTCTAGAAATGCTTAAAACACAAACCTTTCTTCAGCCGAATCACACACCGGAGCGCAGTGTAGCATTATGACGATGTCTTCTTCGGTGTTTAATGGCAGTTGCCATCCAAAAAGTTGTATTACTGCCACCTGCAGTCCATGAACTTGTCATATACTTAAATCATCATTATCCCAGCATTCTAATATACTTTTTACCCTATTTTACACTATACTGTTCTATACGTATTTCATGTAAATAATGTTTCAGCTCTGCATAAAAATGTGCCTAACCGGTTCCTCCTCTTGACATTCACCGCATTGACCTGTGGGATGTTTCCGTAACATATGAAATGTTCCATTTAATTTACAATACCCAATCTTTAGTCTATTCATTACAACTTGTTCAGTGCTCACTCTTATTATGCTTACTTTATTCTGTATCATGTATAAATGTTTCCCTTTACTTTTATAATCCTATTGATGTGACCCTGGACCACAAAACCAGTCATAAGGGTTGATTTTTCCAAATTGAGATTCATACATCATCTGAAAGCTGAATAAATAATCTTTCCACTGATGTATGGTTTGTTAGGATAAGACAGTATTTGGTCGAGATACAACTATTTGAAAATCTAGAATCTGAGGGTGCCAAAAAAATCTAAATATTGAGGAAATCACCTTTAAAGTTGTCCAAATATACAGGTCCTTTTCAAAAAATTAGCATATTGTGATAAAGTTCATTATTTTCTGTAATGTACTGATAAACATTAGACTTTTATATATTTTAGATTCATTACACACAACTGAAGTAGTTTCAAGCCTTTTATTGTTTTAATATTGATGATTTTGGCATACAGCTCATGAAAACCCAAAATTCCTATCTCAAAAAATTAGCATATTTCATCCGAACAATAAAAGAAAAGTGTTTTTAATACAAAAAAAGTCAACCTTCAAATAATTATGTTCAGTTATGCACTCAATACTTGGTCGGGAATCCTTTTGCAGAAATGACTGCTTCAATGCGGCGTGGCATGGAGGCAATCAGCCTGTGGCACTACTGAGGTGTTATGGAGGCCCAGGATGCTTCGATAGCGGCCTTAAGCTCATCCAGAGTGTTGGGTCTTGCGTCTCTCAACTTTCTCTTCACAATATCCCACAGATTCTCTATGGGGTTCAGGTCAGGAGAGTTGGCAGGCCAATTGAGCACAGTAATACCATGGTCAGTAAACCATTTACCAGTGGTTTTGGCACTGTGAGCAGGTGCCAGGTCGTGCGGAAAAATGAAATCTTCATCTCCATAAAGCTTTTCAGCAGACGGAAGCATGAAGTGCTCCAAAATCTCCTGATAGCTAGCTGCATTGACCGCAGCTGACATGGCACCCCAGACCATCACTGACTGTGGGTACTTGACACTGGACTTCAGGCATTTTGGCATTTCCCTCTCCCCAGTCTTCCTCCAGACTCTGGCACCTTGATTTCCGAATGACATGCAAAATTTGCTTTCATCCGAAAAAAAGTACTTTGGACCACTGAGCAACAGTCCAGTGCTGCTTCTCTGTAGCCCTGGTCAGGCGCTTCTGCCGCTGTTTCTGGTTCAAAAGTGGCTTGACCTGGGGAATGCGGCACCTGTAGCCCATTTCCTGCACACGCCTGTACACGGTGGCTCTGGATGTTTCTACTCCAGACTCAGTCCACTGCTTCCGCAGGTCCCAAGGTCTGGAATCGGTCCTTCTCCACAATCTTCCTCAGGGTCCGGTCACCTCTTCTCGTTGTGCAGCGTTTTCTGCCACACTTTTTCCTTCCCACAGACTTCCCACTGAGGTGCCTTGATACAGCACTCTGGGAACAGCCTATTCGTTCAGAAATTTCTTTCTGTGTCTTACCCTCTTGCTTGAGGGTGTCAATGATGGCCTTCTGGACAGCAGTCAGGTCGGCAGTCTTACCCATGGTTGCGGTTTTGAGTAATGAACCAGGCTGGGAGTTTTTAAAAGCCTCAGGAATCTTTTGCAGGTGTTTAGAGTTAATTAGTTGATTCAGATGATTAAGTTAATAGCTTGTTTAGAGAACCTTTTCATGATATGCTAATTTTTTGAGATAGGAATTTTGGGTTTTCATGAGCTGTATGCCAAAATCATCAATATTAAAACAATAAAAGGCTTGAAACTACTTCAGTTGTGTGTAATGAATCTAAAATATATGAAAGTCTAATGTTTATCAGTACATTACAGAAAATAATGAACTTTATCACAATATGCTAATTTTTTGAAAAGGACCTGTAGTTCTTAACAATGCATATTATTAATACAAAATTGAGTTGTTATATATTTACAGTAGGAATTTTACAAAATATCTTCATGGAACATGATCTTCACTTAATATCGTAATGTATTTTTGGATATTGCTACAAATATACCCCAGCTACTTAAGACTGGTTTTCACATATTTTCAGCCACCAGCTGGCTCCCTCGCATTTGTCTAGGCAAAAGCAGCTATAATTTTATTTTTATTTGTTTTAAGAATTGCAGTTTCTGACATGGTAGCCAGGAGACTATTTTTAGTGCACATACCCTACACTAAATGGCTCTGTGGACTGCGAAGTCTTTGATTTAGCATATCAATTTGCTGTATCACTGCCATAGTTTGATCAAACTCCCACCAAACTCCTAAGCCTTTACTGCCTAATGTAGGGGTCACCACACTTGGTCCTGGAGGGCCGGTGTCCCACAGAGTTCAGCTCCAACCTTAATCAAACACACCTGAACCAACTAATCAAGGACTTAATAGGTATACTTGAAACTTCCAGGCAGGCGTGTTGAGGCAAGTTGGAGCTAAACTCTGCAGGACACCAAGTTTGGTGCCCCCTGGCCTAATGGTTTGACAGCTGATGTACCTTTGGATAATATAATAAAAAAAAAAAGCTAACAACCAGTCTAATGACAATGTTATTTTCTGCATGAAAACACTTCGGTTAGGAAAAATCACCTTGAAGAATCAACTCACTTTGAAAATCAAGGAAACAATTTTTAATGTGTTTTTCTAATTAAAAAAACAAATGAAAAAATACAAAAGATGGTGCAAAATGAACAAATAGAGAAGGTAAATTAATTCAAGTTTTTACGAATTGTCTTAAGATTCCCAACTCAAATTTGATAAAACATATAAAGACTCTTTTTTTTTACATTAATTAGACAGTACATCTGAATTTAAGACAGCTCATCACTTTATACACAAAATGATTTTGTCCCAATGATTTTGTAGTACAGTTTGGATTCATGACAAATGATTCTGCAATTAAAACCCTCAAGATGTCATAGAATCAGGCTGTGAAGGTAATGGATAAAAAATAGAATCAATGGCATCATTGTTTTAAAAAACAGAATATGCTAAGTTGTATGTATTTTATAAATCTGTCTTATATAAAATTAATTTTCAAATGCTTGCACAGTAAGGTACCACGTGTCTTGTGTAAACTAATAAGGAATAGGAGTAGGACTGACGACTATCATAGAAAATGTAACCAATTGAAATTAAAGTAGATATATAATATAAAGCATTTTACAATGATGGTCAAGCACTGGTTTAAAATAAATCAGAGCTGTACGCATACACATATAACATTTTTTTTAATTAATTGTTTTAGTGTTTTATATTGTGGCCTTGTTATTTTATTCTTAATTAATAATACTTAGTATTATTATTAGTATTGTTTTAAACGCCATACTTGTTCTGGATAAGTGTCCTGGATATGTTGCATTTAAGGGTAAACACACAAAAACAGCACATTTTTTTCTCCAAGCCAAAAAGAGGCAGTTACAGTATGGTACAAATGATCCGTGGGGTATTTTGAGCTGAAACTTCACAGACACATTCTGGGGACACCTGAGACCTCGTTTATTACCTATTACATCTTGTAAAAGGGGCATATGAAGTCCCCTTTAATAAATGTCTACATTAATATAATAAAGTTCCATATATGTTCCTCATTTCTGCCACAATACATGGTGTAATTAGTGTGACTACAGTAAATCCATGGAAGAGCCTTCCAACTAGATCATTCATGGCACAGTGCTTTTTTCTGTTTAAAATGTCAGCACTGTGTTTAAAGGAGAAGTTCACTTCCAGAATGAAAATTTACAGATAACGTACTCATCCCATTGTCATCCAAGATGTTCATGTCTTTCTTCAGTCGATAAGAAATGATGTTTCTTGAGGAAAAAAATTCAGGAATCATCTCCATAGTGGACTTCAATGGTGCCCCCAAGGAAAAAGGGTCTTATATAGCAAAACGATTGGTCATTTTCAAAACGAATTGACAATTCATATACTTTTTAACCTCAACCGCTCGTCTTGTCTAGGTGTTTTTTGTTTTTTTTTTAGATTTATTTTTGGGCTTTTTTATTTCCTTTATTTGGACAGGACAGTGTAGATCAGACAGGAAAGCATTGGGTGAAGAGAGAGGGGAATGGGATCGGCAAAGGACCACGAGCCGGGATTCGAACTCGGGTTGCCGTGAGCGCAATTGCACTGTATGTCATGGCACTAATCGCGAGGCTATTCGCGCCGACACGCTCATCTTGTCTAGGTTTGCGTGAACTGTATTTTTCCAGGTCAATACAGTCAATACAGTTAGGGTATGTCGAAAAACTCCCATCTCATTTTCTTTCCCAATTTCAAAATTGTCCTACATCGTTGCAGAAGAACCAACCCAAGTGAACATGCAAAAAAAGATCAAGCACAAAAAAAGGTAAAACAGCGATGTAGGACGATTTTGACATTAAAAAAAAACAAGCCGGGAGTTTTTCGACATACCCTAACTGTAATAACCCAGATTATACAGGCTATGCATGCGCATCACAGAGACGAGACAAGACGAGCATTTGAGGTTAAAAAGTATAGAAACTGTCAATTTGTTTAGAAAATGACTGATCGTTTCGCTAGATAAGACCTTAGATCTTCCTCGGCTGGGAGCGTTTAAAGCCATCTGAAGCTGTATTTAAACTGCCTTTTGGAACTTGGAAACTTGGGGGCATCATTAAAGTCCACTATATGGAGATTATTCGTGAAATGTTTTCCTCAAGAAGCATAATTTCTTTACAACTGAAGAAAAACATAAACATCTTGGATGACAAGAGGGTGAGTACACTATCTGTAAATCTTTGTTCTGGAAGTGAATTTCTCTTTTAAACTAAACCAACAAGAATTTTGTGTTCTTCACTTAGTCAAGCTCTTCTTTTTGGATGTGGTTGTGTGATCAAGACCGACCAGCAAGTAAACACTATTTGAGCCAAACACAAGCGGATAAACATAGCGCTGTTTAGTACTGCTTTTGGCTCATAGACCTAATACTGAACACGCTTTGTCATTTTATAAAGAAAAATTATATTGTGATAATTATCATGTCATTGTCAGATGCCTTAGCGTGGATTTTCATGTGGACTTTAAGGTTTCCATACTGATCAAAACTCTTTCCACACTGATGGCATGCGTAAGGCCTCTCTCCAGTGTGAGTTCTCATGTGCCTGTTAAGGCTTCCTTTATGATTGAAGCATCTTCCACATTGTTGGCAGGTGAAGGGATTCTCTCCATTGTGTATTCTCATGTGGACTGTCAGGTTTCCTTGTTGAATGAAACCTTTTCCACACTGTTGGCATTTGTAAGGCTTTTCTCCAGTGTGAATTCTCACATGCCTTTCAAGACCTATTTTACGAGTGAAGGTTTTTCTACACTGCTGGCATGTGTAAGGCTTCTCCCCTGTGTGCATTGTCATGTGCCTGTTAAGGCTTCCTTTTTGAGTGAACCTTCTTCCACACTGTTGGCAGGTGAAGGGACTTTCTCCATTGTGTATTCTCATGTGTCTTTTAAGACCTATTTTACGAGTGAAACGTTTTCCACACTGTTGGCAGGTGAAAGGCTTTTTTCCAGTGTGAACATTCATGTGAGCTGTAAGGTTTCTATGATGATGGAAACTTTTTCCACACTGAGGACATAAGTAAGGCTTCTCTTCTGTGTGAACTCTCATGTGAACAGTAAGGTTTTCATGTTGAGCAAAACTCTCTCCACAGTGTTGGCATGTGTAAAGATTTTCTCCCGGGTGAATTCTCAGATGCCTGGTAAAGTTTTCTTTTAGGGTGAAACTCATTCCGCACAGAGGGCAGGTATAAGGCTTTTCTCCGGTGTGAATTCTCATGTGCTTGTCATGACTTATTTTTTGAGTGAAACTTTTCCCACACTGTTTGCAGGTAAAATAGCTCTTCCCACTGTGAATTCTCATGTGGATTTTAAGGTTTCCACTTTGACAGAAACGTTTTCCACATTGAGGGCATGTGTAAGGCTTTTCACCAGTGTGAATTCTCATGTGCCTTGAAAGACCTATTTTACGAGTGAAACGTTTTCCACACTGTTCGCAGGTGAAAGGCTTTTCTCCAGTGTGAATTCTCATGTGGACTTCAAGGTTTCCTTGTTGACTGAAACTCTTTCCAAACCGAAAACAAGCGAAGTCACGTCTAGTTCCTGTCTTTTGAAGATCCTCATACTGATATTCCTCTTCAATTTCATCAAGTTCTTCTTCCTCTTCTTTCAGGGGCATTAGGTCTAAGGTGAAAAAACAACAAATAAAAAGTTAAATGAGAAGAACACTTCCAGAACAAAAATTTACGGATAATGTACTCACCCCCTTGTCATCCAAGATGTTCATGCCTTTCTTTCTTCAGTTGTAAAGAAGTTACGTTTTTTGAGGAAAACATTTCAGGATTTTTCTCCATATAGTGGATCGTCTATGGTGCCCTGAGTTTGAACTTCCAAAATGTAGTTTAAATGCGGCTTCAAACGATCCCAGCCGAGGAAGAAGGTTCTTATCTAGCATAACGATTGGTTATTTTCATAAATATAATATAATTTATATACTTTTTAATGTCAAATGCTCGTCTTGTCTTGCGGTTCATGTCAGTTAGGGTATGTCAAAAAACTCCCATCTCATGTTCTCCCTCAACTTCAAAATCATCCTATATCGCTGTTTTACCTTTTTTGTTAAGGGTGTTTGATCTTCTTTATATGTTTACTTTGCAAAGACTGGTTCGGAACTTCTGCAGCAATGTAGGATGATTTTAAAATGATTTTTGAAGTTGAGGGAGAAAATACGATTGGAGTCTTCGACACACTCTGTCTTGAGCCAGAATACACAGAGCTTAGCTAGAACAAGACAAGACGAGCGTTTGAGATTAAAAAGTATTTAAATTGTATTTTTAAATGAAAATTACCGATTATTTCGCTAGATAAGACCATTCTTCCTTGGCTGGGATAGTTTACAACCGCATTTGGGATCGTTTGAAGCCGCACTTAAACTGCATTTTGGAAGTTCAAACTCAGGGCACTATAGCAGTCTGTCATATGGAAAAAAAATCCGAAATGTTTTCCTCAAAAAACAATTTCTTTATGACTAAAGAAAGAAAGAACATCTTGGATGACAAGGGGAATACATTATCTGTTAATTTTTGTTCTGGAAGTGGACTTCTTTAAAAGCAGTTCAATGGCACAAGACAACGTGTATCAATACATTTAGGGTATGTTTACACCATTTTCAACTAAAAACAAAACTTTTTATGAATTCTCCAAGTAGGGATAACCGCAGGCTGGAGCAATGGGCATGGCAAAAGGTTTGGGCGTGCCGAAAGGTAGGAACATGGAGAAATATCTGTAAGACTGGTCAACAAAGCTGTCTGTCCAGGTGTGGAGTAAAGCACTGACAAGCTACGCCAAAATCGCGCGCAAAATCGAATCGCGATTTTGGCGTAGCTTGTCAGTGCTTTACGGCTCTGTGTATTACTTGCCGCTCCAGCTGAACGCACATGATGGAGCTTTACTACTAATCAAAGTACCGGCTTCATTGACTAAACGCGCCTCACGACATTGTGCGATTAATTGTTGCAGCCCTAGTCATTATGACACAGTATTTATGAATGAGTCATTGAATCATTCACTCATTTGATTCATTCAAACATGCTGAATCATTCAGTAACAAAACAGACAGGGGAGATATTCAGAAATGCACAACTGTTCTGCTGTGATCTCTATTTGGAACTATTTTTTTTCAGTCAATATTATAATGTCACTGAGTGTTCCAAATATTTTTATAATATTTACAATTTTTTAAAGGAATTCTCCTATGCTTATCAAGGCCTTTAGTTCATCAAAAATATAGAAAAACAGTAATATTGCAAAATATTATTACAGATTAAAATAATGGTTTTCTATGTGAATATATTTTAAAATGTCATTTAATTCTATGATGCAAAGCTGAATTTTCAGCATCATTACTCCAGTCTTCAGTGTCACATGATCCTTCAGAAATCATTCTAATCTAATTCGAATAATTCTTAGCAGGCTCAGGTTAACTTGAAGGCAGTATTTGTATTTGTCTGGTCATGTGATCTCAACATGTCTGTCCACATAAGGCGACCCAGTTCATGTCAGATAAAAGCACTTTAATTAGAACACTCATGATATTTTTCAAAAATATCATTCATTTCTGTAGAGCTGGACATTTTAAAGTGAAGGTGAAGCAGTTAAGTTTACATCATTTAGTAAACTGATTTCCACTTTTTTTGAAGAGAAAAGTATATTTTGTTATGGCTTGTGGAGCAAGGGTGCCACCATCTTGCAATACCACAGCGTGTGACGTCACAGGGTTATTTTGCTCCATTGGCCAATGAAGTAATATAATTTTTTTTTTTACTCTTTGACCACTCACTTGTTTTAAAATAGAGAAAGACAAACTTAAAAGGACTGTTGAGCTCATAATAAGTCCTACTGCTTATGCATTTGTGCCGATATGGTGAGGGGGACGAGCAGTACTACAGTTACTGGTGGAAGAAGTCGTAAAACTGCTTGTTTGGGGTGAAGAGCGGGTCAGAAACAATATGTGTTGCTCAAGAAGATGCGCAAGGAAGCCTTTTTGTGAGCATGCGTGTACACAGAAACAATATAATAGTTCACAGACTGTGAGTAATACATTGAAATCGCCTGTGTTTTTCACCAAACTATGGTGAAAGCCAAAAACATTTGTGTGTTCAAAAAGTAAAGAAATGCTTATATTAACCAGCCAATGGAGCAAAACAACCCTGTGATGTCACACACTGATATTGCAAGAACAAAACGTCCTTTTTTCCTCCCAGCCATATATATATATATATATATATATATGTGTGTGTTTTAATTAAAATGGAAAACAATTTAAGTAAAAATGTAAACTTAAACTGACTGCTTCACTTTAAAATTGATCAAATGAGTGAGTTCAGCTTTGAGAATGAAACTAACCTGTTTGTTCCTCAGTATCTTCAAGTTTGACTCTGATCGTTTCTTCAATCTTCATCTCTTCACTCTCCTCTTTAATACACGCCATCTTTATAATAGTGTGTCACGTGGATCTCAGTTGATCCACCAGGAGTTTTTCTGTGTTTGGGCACTTTTCCTATTTAAGAAAAAAAAAATTAACAGAAAGAAAAAAAGTGTATCTCAGTCAGCTACATAGTTCAAGTTCAGTAACCTAGTTCTAACCCTAGTTCACTGAAGATTAATAAAAGAACACAATGTATATTTAAAGTTCATATTGATATGTTTATTATTTGCTATTTAATAATTTGTAGAAAACATTTAATGGAATAGACATTAACTAAAACTTTTGAGAATTGTTAGTGTTTGTTCTCGTCGCATTCACACTACTGTTTTGATCAGCATGCGACTTCATAGCGAGGTGAAAGGAGCGCTTCGAATCACTGAATCATTTCGCGAACCATTTGGTTCATCTGACTCAGAGTTTCGAAAAGCTCAGTTTTTTCTTACCTTCAGACTGGCTACTGTCCAGTGGCCGAATTCGTGTTTACCTGATTTACTATATAGGGAGCGATATGAAACGTGTCTATTCTGTTATTCATGTGTGGATGTCCTTTACTCGCAAAATAACGTGCATTAAAGTTATATAGGGTATTACAATGGTACATTCGATAATATTTACTTCATTTTACACCTCCTGTAAAAACTGTAAAACCGACTGAATGCTTTGAATCGATTTAAACACTATAAATGCCTAAAACACAAACCTTTCTTCAGCAGAATCACAGACAGTGGAGCGCGGCGCAGCCGTATGACGTCATATCGCCAGCCCAAAATAAAAGTCCCGTAAATGTACATTTATTTGGCTAGAAAGTTACATACAGAAAATACCTATCAGAGCTATTCAGTGGTGAAATATCAATTTTATATACATGTTGTTCAGTGTTGTACTTTAAACAACTAATTTAAGAATAATGTGTGAAATTCTGTCTAAAAGGCAAAATGGTTTGAGTTCAGAAATCGTTTATTCCAGCTACAGGTTTTGAATAACAAGACATATGAGTGTTTGTGTTATATATATATATATATATATATATATATATATATATATATATATATATATATGAAGAGTTCAGATGCAAAAGCCTCTAAATCCATCTGATGTCTTTCTTTAAAAAAAGGATTTTTTTGCCAGGCTCCGATGTTTAGGTTTCTATGTAAGTACTGGTACTTCTGATTGGGCTGAGGCTGGGATTTTTTATTGAGTTTGAAGTAAAAGTATTTGATGGACCTATAATGTGTGTCGAGAGCATTCACTCAGTATCATTATCTCATTTTTGACCGAGATGGCTTTAAGGCGTTTTGCATCTGAACTCTTCATATATATATATATCATATGGTCTGTCAAAAATAGGTGAAGCAACAATCTTACATTGTCACTGAAAGCTCTATTATTCATAAAATTCACTTGGTTGAGGTGGATAATATTAAATAAAACCTTTTGCAGATGAAGTCTGCACAGCCCTTGCAAAAATTAATCATGGTTTTATTATAGTAAAAGTGTAGTAACCGTGTTTTTTTTTTTGATGCATTGATTACCATTTGTATAGCCATAGTTTTACTACAAATACCATGGTTAAACTATGGTTAGTGTAGCAAGACCATGGTTAATTTGTGGTTACCATGGTTTAACTATAGTAACCATTGTTTTTTGGTTTTACTTGTGGTAAAAACCATGGTTAATTTTCATAAGGGAGACTTTAAACTGAAGCTTGAACCTGGCTCATACCCAAGGTCTTTTGACCCGACCCGACCTGAGCTGCACTGTTAAATTTAGAACCTGAATCAGACCCGTTTTTCACAACAAATAGCCATCACAATTGAAATATTTCATGACTGCAAGCAGTGGTCATCCCTGTTGGAAAAAACACAAAAACCAACTACAAATATCATTCCAACCATTACAAACATCAACTATTAACCATTAAAACTATTCAAAATAGGTCCGGTGTGGGCCCACTACAGGTAGAGTTGACAGATGTTTATCAGCTGAAAGATTCTTATGAAATGGCGCTCAGAATCGACTTACATAGCAGTTGGCTCCACCCATTTTGGCAGGCTGAAGCACCATTTGTTTGTGCAGCTAAACGAATGTGAACAATTCAGGCTTCAGTATTCAGAGTAATCATGAGTTTCCCCATAGCATTTTACACAACACTCATTCCCGTATCTTAGGGAACCAAGGTTACATTAGTATCTGGTGTGTTTTTTACTACATGGGTAGCATTTTGTGTTCATGTGTTCGTCTTTGGACTGGGTTTCATCTTTGTGTGGATTACAGACTAAGCCGTTATTGGAATATTCTGCAGCCTCATCTGTGGAGTTTAGCATATATTGTTTGGAGACTGGATTACTTACCACTGAAGACTTTAACAGCAGGACCCAGATTCACCTTTCACTGGTCCATGGTCCACTTCTGATGCTCACATGCCTATTGTTGGCATTTTCGACTATGGACAGGAGTCCTTATGGGCACTCTGACATATCTCCAGCTGCGCAGACCTATAGATAACTGTATTTTTCAACTATTTGAGCTACATTATGACCTTTGTTTGATCAGATCAGTCATTCTAACTTTGCATCAATGAGCCCTGGATGCTCACGACCATGCTGCCGTTTCACTGGTTGTCCTTCCTCACATCACTTTTGGTAGGTACTAACCACTGCATACCGGGAACACCCTTCAAAATGTGCTGTTTTGGAAGTGCTCTGACCCAGTCGTCCAGCCATCACTGTTTGGTCCTTGTCAAAGTCATTCAGATCTTTTCACTTGCCCATTTTTCCTGCTTCCAACACATGAAATTCAAAAACTAACTGTTCACTTGCTTATAATAATGCTGTTCACTGCCTAATATATACCAAACCCTTAACAGATGCCACTGTAACGATATAATTAATTTTTTAACCTCCCCTGTAAGTGTTTTTATTGTAGTGTATATTTTTCTGAGTTCTGCTATAAGCTAAATAATTACAAACTAAAACTCGATCCAAACGATCCAAGACGATCCAAAATTTGGATTTGTGACAATCATTTCTACTACATTAAATAGTAATTTACAGTTGAGGTTAGAGAAAGTAGGTGAACCTCATGAAATTAACTTATTGATCCTCATTTAGCAGGAAAACCTCTATGTAATGTTTTATCTTGCTGATAATTAGAGATTTCAAAGTGTTCACTAATTTATTTTTAAAATTTAAACCTTAAACCAGCTTCCAAATGAAAAAGTATCCCTAATCATGTCCATAGTGAAAACCTGTGAATTCTCTCACTAAAGATTAATCTAAAAATGCTGTGCAATATCCATTATTTCATTCACTGTATGTCGTTTTATTTGAAACATTAATTTACTGCAAAATGGAAGTTTATGTAATATATTAATTTTAACATATTAATCTAAATCAAATATAAATGTGATGACTCTCTTGCCAAAGCTAAGTTCACACAGATACATATATTCTGGTGCCAAAACACTGAGCCAGTTAAACTATAAAACTCTTTTCACACAAAAAACAAAAATAGGTTTTCAAAAATGATGTTTTTTATACCTGGTCATACCAAGGAACATTGCAATTTCTTTCCAGAATGAGTTTGCAAATGACGTTTCAGATCTGTGGTATATGTGAAACTCATTTCACACTGTAGACACGTGAACGGCTTCTCTCCAGAGTGAATCCTCATGTGAGTCTTTAGGTTTCCTTTAACTGTGAAACTCTTTCCACAGTGAAGGCACATGAAAGGCTTCTCTCCAGTGTGCGTAATTATGTGATTCTTAAGATGTTCCCTCTCTGTGAAACTCCTTTCACAAAGATGGCATATAAAAATGTTCTCTCTTGAGTGAATCTTCATGTGGCAATTGAGGTTTACTTTACTTCTGAACCTTTTTCCACACTGATCACATGTGAACGGCTTTTCTCCAGTGTGAATTCTCATGTGGCCGTTAATGGTTCCTTGATGTTTAAAACACTTTCCACAGTGAGGGCATATGTAAGGTTTCTCTCCAGTATGAAGTCTCATGTGGGCATTAATTGTTGATTTGTGTGTAAAACTCATTCCACACTGTTGACAGGTGTAAGGGCTCTCTCCAGTGTGAATTCTCATGTGGACTTTAAGACTTTCTAATCGAGTGAAACTATTTCCACACTCAGGGCATGTGTAAGGCTTCTCTCCAGTGTGAACGCTCATATGTTTTTTTAAGGTTTCCTTTTTCAGTACAACTTTTTCCACACTGTTGGCAGGTGAAAGGCTTTTCTCCATTGTGAATTCTCATGTGGATTTTAAGCTTTGCTTTTTTAGTGAAACTCTTTCCACACTGTTGGCAGTTGAAATAACTTTTGGATCTAGTCGTATTAGATTTTTTTTTGTGAGGACTCCTTTTCAGTCTGTAAGCAACTAAAATGTTGTTCTGCAGTTATCTCATACAGATGTTTCTCTTCCTTTACATCATTCAGGTCTTGACTCTCCTCTTTCAGCGACATCAGGTCTAAGGTGAAAAACGATATAAATGTTTAATCCCAGTTAACGGCATAAAGCAACAGACATCAAAACATTTAGACCACTTGTTCTCAAAGTTTTTGGGGAAGTTTTAGAGGAACGCCCTCTACCCATTATCCAGACCCTTTACTGCCCCGTCAAATAAAATGTAGTCTGATTGTATTACCTGAACATAAAAAAAATGTTTGTTGTATGTTTTTCCTATTCCTCCTCAATGTGAGTCTATGGAAGCTGTACAAACTATACCTTCCAAAATTATCACATTTGGCACACTGATTGGGGTGGTCCTGAATAGTAATCTAACCAACTTTAGGCTCTCTAGGACCAGCACTATAGCACCACCACAAGTTAAAAAAAAAAAACTTTTCTTTCAATAACAGTAGTCCTAGAAACAACATTTTTGGTTCACAGTTTACATGTTGTTATAAACTACCAGGGTAGCATAACACAAATGGATTCCCATTAGAACTGGCTCGTATTATTACAGGACTGTTCTAAAAAATGATCAGAATTTTGAAATTTGTGATGCTGGGAACTTGATGTTAACCTGACTTTTAATTTCCTTAATGCAATGCATCCATAAAAACACACTTTGAGTACACTTCACCAGCACCACAATCTGAGGGTACATGTTGAATTTGGGATCAGCAGCACCTACAGGTCCTAAATTCATAACTTTGTTATGACAAAGTTTGTAAAAATCACAATCTGCTGTCTCCTGATTCCTTAAATAATTCTGAAATAGTCAATACTGATTTTGCCAGAATCGGACCTACACTCTTAAAAATAAAGGTGCTTTAAAAGGTTCTTCACAGCGAAGCCATAGAAGAACCTTTTTTGGTTCCACAAGGAGTCAAAGGTTCTTTATAGAACCATCTCTTTCTTACCTTTTTTTAGTCTGAAGAACCTTCTTTCACCACATAGAACCTTTTGTGAAACAGAAAGGTTCTTCAGATGTTAAAGCTTGTTAATGGAACCATTTAGACAAAAAATGTGCTTCTATGGCATCGCTGTGAAGAACCTTTTAAAGCACCTTTATTTTTAAAAGTGTAGGTCCGATTCTGGCAAAATCAGTATTGACTGTTTATTTTTATTTATTTTTAAGAGTGTACAGTCTGTTCGCCATTTTAAAAACGTTCTTCAAGTATGATATTTTCTATATGTTTTATATCAACATATGGCAAAATCGGATAGACAACACAACTTGAATGTTCTTAATATGCCTGAAATGTTTGAAGACGGTACCTTTTGTTCTTAATCACAGAACTAAATTCCTACACCACTCTCTAGAATGATACAGAGACTGCCCTTTACATATCACTCCAAATTGATGCAGAAAATAGTTCAGCTTTAAGAATGAAAACCAACTTGTTTGTTTCTCAATCTGTTCTTGTTTGACACTGAACGTTTCTTCAATCCTCATGTCGTCACTCTCCTCTTTAATAAACGTCATCTTTATAACAGTGTCACTTGCATCTAAGTTGATTCACCAGGAGCTTTTCTGTGCGATTGCACACTTTGTCCTGTTAGATGAGAATAATTAACAAAAAGAAAAAAATAATGTGTAATAATAATTAAATATGATAATAATTAACAGAAAGTATAATCAATCAAAACTAAATCTTTGTCAGTGTCTTAAGCTTCCTAGTTCAGTATCAGCAAACTGAAGGGAGTCAGTCTGAGTGATAGTTAATTAGCCAAAAAACACTTAATAATGAACAAAATAACATAAATTACAAAGACATTTACTATTTAGTTTTGATTAATATTAAATATTTAATTACAAGGATATTACATTGGATAGATTAAACTTAAAATGGACTATTTTGTGTTTGTAAAAGTTGTCATTACACATGTTTGTGTTTGTTGTTCTCGTTGCATCTGACTGTTTTGAGCAGCAGGTGTTGTCAGCGTGCGGTGATTCGAGCGCTTCGAAACAGAGAATCATATTGCGAAGCATTTGATTCATTTGACTCGGAGATTCAAAAAGCTCAGTTTCTCAATCGTTACTTGCCACTGACTGAATTCATGTTTACGAAGAACTGATTCACGATATAAAGAGCGAAATGAGACGCACCGTTTTTGTTACTAATGTGTAATTGCGCTTTTTATACACAAAATAACATTAATGAATGTTAGAAAATGTATTACTATGTTGCAGTAAAAAAATACTTTACATCGCTTGTAAAAACTGTAGTCTACTCAACGCATCATAACGATTTAAACAGTTTAAATGATTAAAACCACAAACCTTTCTTCAGGCAAAACAGAGATGCTGTGGCGCGGCGCAACCTCGTGACGTCACGCCACCAGATTAAAATAAAAGGTCCTGTTCACACACTGGTGCGTCTAAAATACCAAAAATGCATAAATATTTCCATAAAGAAAACACATACAAACAATAAAACATGTCCGAGATATTCAGTTTTATTCTTGGCGAAATACATACACATTTATGATACTTATACTTTTGTCTTATATGATATTTATACTTTTGTATATATATAGATCTACACTGTTGCTACTATTGCTAAACTAACAGTACTACTAGTGTCAGTTATTTTTATTCATATTATAATGTTCAAACTGCCACATTTAAAGATTGACTGAAGACTAATAATTTACAATATGAAGTGGTGGAGAATCTGGTCGGTCCTTCAGTGTGTTGAGCTACAGTATGTTGTGCTTTCTTAATGGTCACATGATCTGTATAAACCAGTCACATTAGTCCACTTTGCATTTGTTTATTTCTTTATTTTATTTTACTGTTGTGTGTGTGGTCTAAAATATATTATATCTTCTCTAAAAGAGATTCTGACGTTTTTAGGATTGTTCAAAAATGTGAAATATAAAGGTAAGCATGTCAAATCTTTTGAGTGGTACTGCACTCATTCCTGCTAAAGGAAAGGGTTTAAAATCTGCTCAAAAGCAGCCAAAGACAGAAAGGCGTTCACTAACTTTGGGTTCGAGTCTGAATCTTAAACGACGAAAGGTAAAAATTCTCAAGTTTTGATGTACATTTCTTATCAGGTTTCTTATCTGAGTTTAAAATATAAAGCTGTCAGTTAATGTTTTCCTTTTTTGAACTTAAAGGTTTAAAATTAATCTCAAATTCATAGATGTAGATGTAGATTGCATAAAGAAGAAAGCTCACAACATTTGCACTGGTCTCCAACAGTGTACCCTTCCATAACATCCTGATCTTTGGTGTCTTCCCTTGGTTAAGAAGACACACATTGTCATTTGGTATGCTTTGTCATTTTGAGCAATCTTACTCAGCAAAGCCTTTACTGGTATGTACTGGAAATACACACCATTTTGTTCTGTTTGATCAAGCAGAATTTGCACAGCTGCAACGTATTTAAGTTTATCTTGCTTATCAGTGCTGATCTGGCAAAGACATTTATCAAAAATGTTTTGCTGTTTAAATGGTTCAGACAAAAGATCTTCAGCATCAGTGTCAGTTTGATGTTGCTGCTGATGAAGAAATCTCAGAATCTCACCATAATTAGTGGTACAATACAATGCTTCTGTCTTAATTTCAAAATGAACAAAGATTTCACGTGAGGTTTTGGAGTAAATCTTCTTCTTCTACAAACTTCTCTGCAGTTTGTCACATATAGTCCCATAGATGATAAAAACAACTTCCAAAATAAAACAACAGTTTATTAAAGAAACCAACCAAATAGTAACCCAGGTTGCGAAATAGTGCGAGTAACACAAACAACACATAAATAAAAGGTGAACAAAGAGGAACTTAAATAGACTTAAACAGACTTTTCATAGTTCCTAGAGCTGTTGGCAGAAGCACCCTCTTTTTGGCGGGTACACAAAGCCACTTTTCCACTGAGTGGTACAACTCGGCATGGCAAGCTCGCCTTTGCACTGCCATTTAGTAGTGCTTCAAAGTGGGTGGGATTATAGACTTAATCGTTGTAGTTGTGCCACCACCTCATCTATTGACCACGATACAGACATTTCTTCTTTCAAGTTGTTTAAATTAAAAAAAAAACAAAGATTTTACCAGAGGTAAAAGAATATTTATGTTCTCACCAAAGGTGATGTTTCGAGCTTAGAAGCTCTTAATCAAACAGTGAACACATACATGACTCCGCCCTTACATAAAACAAACCAAAATCACTTGATTGCCCACATGACAAAACAAAAGATTTTGCAAACAAACAATACTGTGGTGGCTGTTGCTGACTATTTAAATCTAGCAGGTTTGGTGTCTCGTTTCCCCAATCCAGATGATTCTCTCTAACCAAACTGGCACGAGTGCTAGTGCTATTGCCGGTTTGGAGTTAGTTCAACTGGCAAACCTTCTAAAAACCGGTTTGCTTTTCCACGGGCTAGAGAGCCACCACAAAGCCAGGTCTTACATCACTGAACACGTCTTATCTTTTCCAGCAACGCTTGTACAGCAGCGTCAAACACAAACACACCAGGCTTGTTCAAGATGCATTATCGGCGTGCAGACCAACCGACTGACTTTTAAATTGCTCTCGTGGTACTTTAACAAGCCTAATATCAACAATAGCTTTGCGAACCTACATCGGCATCCAAACATGGCGAATACAGCGTGTTCGTGTTTAGCTGCTATTTTAGAAAACGCTCAGTCAAAAGTTACTGTTCGTCATCAGTTGAGCTTTGGGTTTCCCGTGAACGAATCCCGCCTCGTGGACCTTTCCTGATCCCACCCCCATCTGTCTCCCATTCCCTTCCTGTCATATCTTCACCGTCCTGTCAAAAAGTTACTGTTCACATTATAGATCATGGTAACCCCGACCCCCAGGCGCTGACACAACCGGTTCTTACTTCTAGATCAGCAATGTTTTGGTGCTACTTACAAACCACTTTTTTTGGTTCAGAGCTGGTGCTTTGGGTTGGGGGTGCTTTCACACCTGTAGATCGATTGCTTTATTCCGAAACAGGGACTAACATGATTACAATGTTGCTTTTTATTCTTGGTGCGGTTTGCTTTCACACAGCAAAGTTTCTAAACGGACCAAATGAGCTAATGCAAGTCAAGTGCGAGTTAACCATCCTCTCTTTGGTCAAAGTTCCACAATTTTCTGGGATTACGCTCAGCTGTCATCCATCAGGACAGAGCAACAACAGCTTTGCGGACTTGTTGTTGCAGTTTTTGTAGCTGCCATTATAGTATTTTATAATTTGGAGCAGGAGTCCGGTATTCGTCAAGAAAACATTTTTAAAATACACCTAATACAAAGAGAGTAATAAGACGACATTATAAAACGAAAAGGCACGTTTTGATTTTGAATGGCGAAGACCTGCCCACACAGACATTCACAGGTTCATTTTATGCGGTATTAGCAAAACAACAAAGCTACTGCTGTTCATGAAACTGTAATTACCCATTATATAATGCTATGTAGCCTGGTTCATAGGTCTGCTGGATCAGATTGCGTTCTCACTACAACCGAAATGCTTCAGTTAGTTTTCTATCGAGCCGAGACTACCTCTTTCAGGAGATCTCAGACTGATTGTTTTGGCGCGGATCCGAGCGCGATTGCCGTGTTCACATATGCCTAAACGAACCAAGCTAAAAGGGGAAACACGCCAGGTTCCGAAACCAAGTGCCAGGTGTGAAAGCACCCTGAAAGACAAAAAAAAAAAAAACGATTTGAAACTAAGCTCTGGCTCTGAACAAGCTCTCAAACTGCCTTGGTAGAAAAAGTGATCTGCAGTGTTTAAACGTCACATTTTTGTATCAGTATGGCTCACTTGGAACCTCGAACGAAGTGGTATTAAAAAACGTACTAGGTACTAGGTTTTGTACCCCCCCCAAGAAGTAAGTCGTACCAATCCATACCATGCAGTGGAAAAGCTCCATCAGTCTTTGCCTCAAGGGACAAGAAAACTTCTAAATGACTTAATGAATAGTTTAAAAAAAAAATCTTAACATCCTAACACAACTATACTGGTTTCAATCCAAAAATGTAATCTTTTCAGACAATTTTTTGTTAGATTTACAGTTTTCCTTTACGTCTAAATGTAATGCACATATAAGTTAGCTTGCAAATCAGCTACCATGACAATATCCAGTCAATCAATGACACTTTGGCTTTTCAAGCATCTTCTCTGTTTGTGCTTCAAAAAAGTAAAACCTCTCCAAAAGGTTTTTATGACTTTTTTTAATATTTAATGCTTTTACAGGGTTTTCAAGGACCCACGGGTACCTTACTTCCTCTACACTGAGTGCACAAGTGAATTTTTACATTTGCTCCTCTTTCTAAACGTCTTACCACAGTCAGAACATTGCAATTTCTTGCCAGAATGAGTTTGCAAATAACTTTTCGGATCCAATTAATATGTGAAATTCACACTGAAGATACGTCAAAAGACCTCTCTGTGGTGTGAACTCTCATGTGAATCTGAAGGGTTACTTTCTGTCTGAAACTCTTTCCACAGTGTTGGCATGTGAAAGGCTTCTCTCCAGTGTGAATTCTCATGTGAGTCTTGAGGTTTGCTTTTTTTTGAGAAAGTCTTTCCACAGTGATGACACATAAAAGGCTCCTCTCCGATGTGAGTTATTATGTGCCTCTGAAGGTGATTCCTGTCTGTGAAACTCATTCCACACTGATGGCATATAAAAGAGTTCTCTTTTGAGTGATTTTCCATGTGCTTACTAAGGCCTTCCCTACGTACAAAACATTTTCCACACTGCTCACATGTGTAAGGCTTCTCTCCAGTGTGAACTCTCATGTGAGCCTTAAGATTTCCTTTTCGATTCGCCGTTTTTCCACACAGTTTGCAAGTGTACGGCTCTCCGGTGTGAATTCTCATGTGAGTATAAAAGGTTGCTTTATGTGGGAAACTCTTGCCACACTGACCACAAACAAACGGCTTCTCTCCAGTGTGAATTCTCATGTGAATCTTAAGATTATCTTTTCGAGGGAAACTCCTTCCACACTGTTGGCAGGTGTAAGGCTTCTCTCCACTGTGAACTTTCAAATGAATTTTAAGCTTTCTTTTTTTACCAAAACTCTTTCCACACTGCTGGCAGGTGAAATGACTTATAATTCCAGTCTCCTCGGCTATTTGAGAGGAATTGTTTTCAGTCTGTAGGCAACAAAAAGATTTTTCTCCAGTTATGAAATCATGTTGTTTCTCTTCTGTTTCAGCCAGGTCTTGACTCTCTTGTTTTAGCACCATCAGGTCTAAGGTTAAAAAAAAAAAAAAAAGACAAATTCATGTTATCTTCAGTTAAAAGACATATGGACATGATGTACAATGGACTGATGAAAATAGCTCCAAAAACCACAGCAGAACAGCAACAATATACAACGTGAGTAGTGAAGCTCCTGAACAAAAACCACGATTATGATATAGGCTACTTTATGACATACTTGGAGATAAATATATGAACATCAGACAGTCAAGTATAAAGAGACTTGGTGACAGATAAAATATATTATTGAATAAATAAAAGATTGTATGTCTGATTTGTCTGATATGTCAAGATTGTACTTTTGATTGTACTTATGAACTTCCAAAATGCAGTTTAAATGCAGCTTCAAACGATCCCAAATACGGTTGTAAACGATCCCAGCTGAGGAAGAAGGGTCTTATCGAGTGAAACGATCGGTTATTTTAATAAAAATAATACAATTTATATACTTTTTAATGCCAAACGCTCGTCTTGTCTTACTCTGCCTGGACTCTGTTTTTTTTTCCGGGTCATGACAGTTAGGGTATGTCGAAAATCTCCCATCTCATGTTCTCCCTCAACTTCAAAATCGTCCTATATCTCTGTTTTACATTTTTTGTTATGGGCGTTTGATCTTCTTTGCATGTTCAATTTGCAAAGACTGGGTCGGTACTTCTGCAGCGATGTAGGATGATTTTAAAATGATTTTTGAAATTGGTGGAGAAAACACGTTTTTCGACATACCCTAACTGTCTTGAGGCAGAATAGACAGAGTTCAGGGAGAGCAAGACAAGACGAGCAGCTGAGATTAAAAAGTACTTAAATTAAGACCCTTCTTCCTCAGATGGGATCGTTTACAACTGCAGTTTGGAGCCATTATATGGACCATAGCAGTCCGTTATATTGAGAAAAATGCTGAAATGTTTTCCTCAGAAAACATAATTTCTTTATGACTTAAGGTGAGTACATTATCTGTAAATTTTTGTTCTGGAAGTGGACTTCTCCTTTAATGCTGGTGCTATGCAAGTTAACTATATGAAATAATCCACAGTGCTAACCCTTTCTAGACGCGGAGAAACTCGCCTTTGTTCATAACTACTCCTCAATTCCAAACTGGCCAGCTTTGAGCCGAAAAACCCGAAAATCAAGCCCGGGAGTGACAGCAGAAACACGCACTGGTTTTAATGGAAACGCGGCTATTAAGCCACTCAGAGACACACATGCTGCCACCTACTGGTGGGTTTGGTTTCATATGTAAAAGTATCACTGCATTTTTTCCTAACATTTCATCTTTGTATATTCAAATATGAATTTAAATATTTAAAACATTATTCTCATGTTTGAGTGACAAATGGAGCTCAAACATAGTTCAGGCAGACCATGACCTGACAGCCTGCATCAGCTGCAGAGTTGCCAGGTTTTCATAACAAAACCTGCCCAATTACTACTCAAAACTAGCCAAATAGTTCTGAAAAAAGCCCAGCTGCGTTTTGAGGGGGGTCATTTGTCACATGACTTCATATATGATTTCTTTAGACATATCATACATTTCTGTAGAGGTTTTAATAAGGACCAAATGTGCGAGTTCAACTTTGAGAATGAAAACCAACCTGTTTGTTCCTCAGCATCTTCAAGCTTGACTGTGAATGTTTCTTCAATCTCCAAGTCTTCACTCTCTACTTTAATAAATGCCATCTTTATATTAGTGTGTCACGTGGATCTCATTTGATTCACCAGGAGCTTTTCTGTGGGTTTGGACACTTTGTCCTGTTTAAGATGAGAGTAATTAACAAAAAGAAAAAACAAATGCCAAGTCAGTCTTTGGGTGCGTCTCATTCAGCTCCCTATAAGTAGTCAGCTCACTGGTAAGGGAGTCAGTCAGAATAATAGTTAATGACCTTAAATTACCTGACTCAAAACTAGCATTACAATTTAATAAATGACCACACTATACATACATTTCGTATTTACTTTTGAGTAATATTTAGTATACAGTGACTTCTTTACGAAATTTAATATTGTACTTAACTAAAAAAAAGCTGGTTTATACAAAGTGTCAGGTTGTTGTTGTTTTTTGTTTTGAGCAGAGCAGGTTTCGTCGGCGTGGGTTGATTTGAGCGAATCAACTGATTCAATTGAAAAATTACGTTGATGTATTCGTTACTTGCCAGTGACTAAATTCGTGTTTAAGCTACAATGTCACGATATAGGGAGCGAAATAATAAGACGCACTTTTTATGCTACTCCTGTGCAGAAGCGCATAACTCATGTTAAATATTATTAACAACAGAATAATAATAAAACATTATAAAGCATTACTGTGTTACGTTCAATAACACACAATTCGTTCTACATCGCGTGTCAAAACTACAGAATTGAACCGTTTGTATAGAATAAAACATTATAAATGCTTAAAAACACTTACCTTTCTTCAGCAAAGATACAGGAGCGTAGCGCGTCCTTATGACATCACATCGCCAGACCAAAATAAAAGTCTCGTTCACACGCTGCTGTCTAAAATCATTATGTAGGCTACATACGAATTAGATTAAAGCAGAATTCAGAATTGAAGTGTTTTAAAACCACCCTATGCTGGTTTAGTTCATCATAGATGGTGTAGCAGGTTGGTTTTGTAGGAATTTTGACCACATTTAACAAGTTTTTTCCCAGTGTTTTTTCATGAAATGGATGCTGCCTTTTTGGGAGAAACACTTTTTTTTAAGTATAACAAAAATATTACAAATTTACAAAGCAAAATGGCATACACTTTAAGAGGGGCTTAGACTTAGAATAGAAAACAAAACATTAAAAAACCCACATTAACTATGAATAAAACATAGAGGATAAATAACATTACAATAAATTATATTTATCAAATAACTCTAACAAGATTCCAGCTTTTTATTTATTTATTTTTTTGTTTGTTTGTTTTTGACCAAGCTTTTGGGTATAGTTTCAAATAATTCTTAAATACTATAAATACATTTGAGAATAAAATTCTTGGCTAACAATAGTAAATTATTAATTATTAAATTAGTAAATAAAAAAAAAACCTTCTTGACCACCTTCTTCATAGTTTCCATACTATAAAGGACAGATTTTGTTTAAACACATTACCCTCCTTTAACCATAATTGCACTTTTACCCAGAAGACACTAGAATAAAAAAATGCTCTGTATTATCTGGAAATAAGTTACAAAATGTACACAAAATCATTTCAAAATGAAATATTTTTTAATATTTTTTATATAATATAAAATTCATCATATAAAAAAAGTAAGTCTCTTTACTTTTAGGGTGAACTGGAAATGTTAAATATGAGTTCTAATATGTTAAAGCATTTGTTTGTCAAAGAAAAGTGTGTGAACAACACCTTTATTTTGGCGTGGCGATGTGACGTCATAATATTTTGTCCCGCTCCTGCATCTGGGCTGAAGAAAGGTATGTTTTATAAGCATTTATAATGTTTTAATCGAGACAAACCGTTTAATCAGTTCTTTTTTACACGCAATGCAGAACAAATTATTATGTGCGCTATTCCTCTATATTATTATTCTCGTCTTAACATTTAACATGAGTAATGCGCATCTGCACATGAGTAATATAAAAAGTGCGTCTTATTTCGCTCCATATATCGTGAATGATTTGGTCGTAAATACGAATTCAGTCACTGGCAAGTAGTGAATAGATAAACGTTGTTTTATGAAACTCCGAGTCAATTGAATCAATTGATTCACAAAATGATTCACTGTTTCGATTAAGCGCTCGAATCACCACACGTCAACGACACTTGCGCTGCTCAGAACAATGCAAGAACAAGCGTGACCGCATTTATAAACCAGCATTGTTTTGACGAAAATGTAATATTAAATGTAATCAAAGGGTAATTAAATCACAAATATTAAAACTAACAAAATATGAAATGTCTGCATAGTGTGCTTATTAATTTGTAGTGCGAGTGTTTTAATTATTCAGGTGATATAAGGTCTTTCATAACTCTCACTCTGACTGACTCCCTTACCAGTGCAATGACTACTGAGCTAGGGAGCTGAGGTCTGGGAGACACAACCAGAGATTTAGTTTGCATTTATTTTTCTCTTTGTTAATTATTCTCATCTTAAACAGGACAAAGTGTCCAAACACAGGAAAATCGTCTGGTGAAGCAACTGAGATTCACGTGATTCACACTATTATAAAGATGGCATTTATTAAAGAGGAGATTGAAGATTTGAAGATTGAAGAAGCATTTAATGTCAAACATGAAGATGCTGAGGAACAAACAGGTTGGTCCTTATAAATCCTTATAAAAACATCTACCTCCCAGACATCCCACACTACATCCTTCAAGGTTAGATGAGACATAGTCCAGAATTCCTAATGGAGCTTTTCTTTGACATCTGCATGACATGTGGAAATCTTTCTCCCAGTCAAAATTTGCTCTGGAATGACCTCTTATTATTACCTTCATCTCTAATTTTTAAAATAGTATTTGCTCTTTCTGATGTAAATAAGCCCAACACGCATAAACAGCGTAGCGGAACGAGTGAAGGAGACGCTTTATTCCCTTGTAGCATGCACAAGTGTCGATTCTAGTTAACTAATCAACGTTCTGCAGTGACTTTAGCTCGACCCTTTTGGTACCCTTTGCTGTGCTAGTTACCCCAATGGAAGGGTACCAGAAAAGTAGTACAGTACGGTTGGAAATGGAAACGGAAATAATTGCGTACCGTACTGTACTGCACTCGGTGCACATGAGCCATAAGCTGAGTTTGACAGATTTAGTCCTTTGTTGCTTTCTGTTGTACTGTTGTTTTTAAACAGGGATTAACTTGTATTTGTGTCTTTTTGCCCTAGACCTAATGCCACTGAAAGAGGAAAGTGAAGAACTAAATGAAATGCAAGATAAAGATCAGTTTAAGAAACATAATGATTTCATAAATGGACAAAAGTCATTTAGTTACTCACAAACTGAAAACACTTGTTCACAAAAAAGAGCTCAAACGACTAGAACTAGAAGGCATTTTACCTGCCAACAGTGTGGAAAGAGTTTCAATCAACAAAGACACCTCAAAGTCCATGTGAGGATTCACACAGGAGAGAAGCCTTACACCTGCAATATGTGTGGAAACGGTTTCGGTCGAAAAGAAAGCCTTAAAGTCCACATGAGAGTTCACACTGGAGAGCAGTCTTACACCTGCCCTCAATGTGGAAAGGGTTTAACACAGAAACAAACTCTTATTACCCACATGAGAATTCACACAGGAGAGAAGCCTTTCACCTGCCAACAGTGTGGAAAGAGTTTTACCCAAAAAGGAAACCTGAATGTACACATAATGAGTCACATTGGAGAGAAGCCTTTCATCTGCCAACAGTGTGGAAAACGTTTCACTCAACAAGGAAGCCTTAAAATCCACATGAGGATTCACTATGGTGAGAAGCGTTTCACCTGCCAACAATGTGGAAAACATTTCATTGAACACAGAAACCTTAAAGTCCACATGAGAACGCACACTGGAGAGAAGCCTTTCACCTGCCAACAGTGCGGAAGATGTTTCAATGTAAAAGGGACCCTTAAAAGCCACATGAGCATCCACAGTGGTGAGAAGCCTTACACCTGCAAACTGTGTGGAATCAGTTTTACTCAGCAAGGAAGCTTTAACAGGCACATGAGAACCATACACCTGCAAAACTAAATCTTCAGCCTCATATGAACAGTCACACTAATGAGAGGACATTTATATGTTGTTAGGAAAGAGCTTCAGACATAAAGTAACCCTTAATAAGCCCACAAGAACTTACTCATTTGGGAAGAAACCTTACATGTGACATCACTGTGGAAAGACTTGCAAAAAGAAAGTACACCTTAAAGTTCACATGGAAATTCACATGGAGAACAGCCCTTTACATATAAATAATATCTGAAACATCATTTGCAAACTCATTCTGGAAAGATACTGTATTGTTCTTGAGTGTAATAAGGAAAAAAAGAGTAGTTTAAGAAATGTCCTCTACATTCACTCTGGAAAATGGTGATTTAAGTATGGTCAGTGTAGAAAAAAATGATTTTGCCATCATCCTTAGAAATACATCTGAAATGTCATATGCAAAACCTTGTTTGTATTCTTTTGTGTAAAGAGTTTTGGACAACCGAAACAGAAACAGTAAAACAGTGACATTTTACAAGCTCTCTACTGTGATTGGTCTTTTAGTTAGTTTGTCCTTGTGTTAGTCAATTACTTTCTTTTGTTCTGTTCTCGTCACTAGTTTGTTGCTGTGGTTTCTGTGCAGTTTCTGTGGAGTTCAGGGATGCTCCATCTCGATCGGGAGCTGTTAAAGGAGAAGTCCAATTTCAGAACAGATAATGACAGTACTCACCCCTTGTCATCCAAGATGTTCATGTCTTTCTTTCTTCAGTCATAAAGAAATTATGTTTTTTGAAAAAAAAAAAAAACATTTCAGGATTTTTTTCCATATAGTGGACTTCTATGGTGCCCTGAGTTTGAACTTCCAAAATGCAGCTTGGATGCAGCTTCAAACAATCCCAAATGCTGTTGTAAACAATCCCAGCCGAGGAAGAAGGGTCTTATCTAATGAAACATTTAGGTATTGTCATAAAAATAATACAATTTATATACTTTTTAAAGTCAAACGCCAGCTTCGACCATCTTAAATCTGATTTATTGCCTTTATATTCTTGGGAGAGAGATGAAGATGAACATTGACATAATAATATACGCTGACATAACAATTCAGTTTCAGTTAACAAATAAAACTGTTTAATCACTCTGCAACCACAAATTTAATTTCGATTTACACATTCTTTCCAATTTTGTATTTTGAAAATCAAGATGCTGAATTCATCCTTGATTTAGAATATCACAAATGCTAAGGAGTTAATCATGAAAGCACTTAAATGTTGCTTATATTCAGATATAAGACTAGATACAAAGCTCAACTGTATTGAGAGCGTTGGGCTTTTGATATCTTTATCTTTTTCTTTTTCTTTTTTTTTTTTTTTTTTTTTTTGGAAAGGCTTTTATTTTGGTCTAGCGATATGACGTCACAACGCTGCGTCGCGCTCCTACGTCTGTGATCCGGCTGAAGAAAGGTGCGTGCTTTTAATCATTTAAAGTGTTTAAATGAGCACAACTCGTTTAGAGAATTGTATATAAAGCTGTGAAATAAATAACCGAATGCAACACTGTAATGCTTTATCTAGTCACGTTAATTGAGATTATTTTGTATAAGTAACAGAAACAGTGCATCTCATTTCGTTCCCTATGTTATAAGTCAGTTTATCACTGGTAGGGATGGAGAAACGGAGCTTTTCGAAACGCCGAATCAATTGAATCAGTTACTTTACAAAATGATTCACTCTTCGCTCGATTACAGCACGCTGACGACACCTGCTGCACAAAACAGCGAGAACAACAAAAACACACGTATAATGACAACAACTATAAACCATCTGCATAAGTTTTCATGAAAGTAACGTTAAGTACAATCATTTTGAGTTTCATTTTTGTCTTCTCAGGGCTGCGTTTCCCGAAAACTTCTTAATCCTACGGCGTTCTTAAGTTATACCTTACGCTGTACCTCATCTTTAATATGTGTTTCCCCAAACGTTATTAGTTAAGTTTACCTTCTGTAAGTCATATTTTCGTAAGGTTGGTCTGGACCACTCTTAGCTTTACCTTATCACTTTTAACAGTTCACAATTCTTTACATCTCAGTCTATACGAATATAATTCTTAAGCTGTAATACGCCCAGTGTTGAATTAGACTAACTGAAGTGTTTTAATACAATTAAAAAAAAAAAAAAAAAAAAAAAAAAAAAAAACACTGATGGCCGATAGCTTTTTTTTATTTGGTTACATTATCAAAAGGCACATTAAATAAAAGTAAATAAAAATTCTCTGTCACAACAGCAAATTCAGCATGCTTTTAGATCTTGTTGGTCCAATTTTGTCGAGACAAACTTGACAGAGCTACTGTACCCCCTCAGTCCCGAAATTCAGCTGCTGGCCGCTCTCCGTTTTCTCTACATAGCTGTTGATTATTTATTAATTGCGCTTTTATTGAGTTGCTTATTCAACAGAAATGAGAGATTTACACCAACAATGTGATGCAGCTGCTAGGCAATCAACCCTGGTTGTGGAGTAAATAAAGACGCTGTGGAAAATGTATTATGATAATATAAATTAGCCTTTTAAAAACCAGTGAATGCATAGTCCTGCTGCCAGTTAATGATACGCATGTTTGGGCATGAAGTTGCTGGCTCGAAATGATATAAAATGTTTAGGGTTGGATTTAGTTTGCAATTTAGATTATTTTTTATAAGATCCCATGAGTCCTGATAAATGCAATTTCAGCTAATTCTGAAGAGCTTCTTGTTGGAAAGCACACAAAGTGTTTTTTTTTTTCTTTCTTTGTTAGAAAATGTTAGATTATTAAGCAGTGTCTCTCATGTAGGTTCGTTTCCCGTATGTTGCAAAGCGAAAGTAAAAGTTTCACGCAAGTTCGCTCCGTTCTAACAGGACAGAGTGCCATGTATTTATTTAAAATCAACATTTATTTTATAAAGAACACCACTTTCTCACATAACGCACTGAAGCACACCCTGTATAGAGTGAGTAATCAGTTTCTGAGCCATCAGTATCAACCAATTCAGCACCACCGTCACGGACAGCACCCGGTAACCTCGCACGTAAGTAGATATATCTTAAACAACCTCCTAAGGTATAGTTCAGGGAACACACCTAGAAAAGGTACACCTGTAGTTAAGATATGCCTTTAGAGTCTTCGTAGCGCGCTAAGAGACAGCGTGATCGGGAAACGCATCCCAGGTCATTTAAAGCCACTCTGATTGCCCCCCTTACCAGTGAGCTGACTACCTAACTAGGGAACTGATTGAGACACACCCAGAGATTTAGTTTGGATTGTATTATCTTTCTGTTATTCTCATCTTAAACAGAACAAAGTGTTCAAACACACAGGAAAAACTCCTGGTGAAGCAACCGAGATCCATGTGACACTATTATAAAGATGGCATTTATTAAAGAGGAGAGTGAAGACATGAAGAACGAAGAAGCATTCAGAATCAAACATGAAGATACTGAGGAACAAATAAAGATTGTGTTTATTAAAGAGGAGAGTGAAGACATGACAATCGAAGAAGTCAAACATGAAGATACTAAGGAACAAACAGGTTGGTTTGATTGTCAAAGTTGAACTCACTCATTTAATCATTATTATAATGTCTTCTACAGAAATGAAGATGCAGATCTCATACAGAAGTTGCCAAAACAATTGTTTAGTGTAAAATTAAACTCAGTATCTACTTATGATTATAAAAACAATAAAAAAACAGTATCAAAACAAAAACTTTATTGTGCATGACAATTGAGTTTAATTTGACATGTTTTATGTGTAAAGGATTTTTTTTCTACTCTTTTTCAAAAGTGACATACTGACATATGCCATTAACATACCTGAATGAAAATAGCAGCGTTCATTACAGTGAGCAATAAAAAAAGTCGTATAAGGAAAGATTTAAAAATATTGATAAGAGGTTCTGAGATTACAAGTTACACATCTTTCAGCAGTTCAGTAGGATCTAGCATACATTTGGATTGGATTCTCTTCATGTCTAAATTAGGGCTGTCAAAGTTAATGCATTAATTGTGTGATTAAATTTCTTTCCTAGTGTAATGTGTTTAAAAAAAACATGATAATATGCAAAAGAGAAGTTAATTCGGTACTGGCACGCTGTCTCAGCAGCTCTGTGAGTAGTTTTGTCGAGTGACCGTTAAGAACTTGCAGAAAATCGTATGGGTTTCAGATCTGTGAAACGTGATTCAGTGTGAAATTATGACAAAATAAATATGTTGATATGCAATTAATTTTTAATCGATTGACAGCAGTAGTCTAAATGTACTGATGTTTGTTGCTTTGTGCCATTAAACTGGTTTTAACTTGTATTTTTTTTTATTATTTCACCTCAGACCTGATGGCGCTGAAAGAGGAGAGTCAAGAACTGAATGAAACACAAGAGAAAGATCAAAAAGAGAAACGTGATTTCAAAACTGAAGAAAAATCGATTAGTTGCTCACAGACTGAAAAGACCTCCTCACCAAAAGAAGCTCACAAAACACAAACTACAAATCTTAGTTCTTTCCTAATAATACATACAGGAGAGAGCTCTTTCACCTGCCAACAGTGTGGAGAAATTTTCAGTCAAAAAGAAAGCCTTGAAATCCACATGAAAATTCACAATGAAAAGAAGCCGTTCATATGCGTTCAGTGTGGAAAGTGTTTCACACAGAAAAAAAACCTTAATGCCCACATGAGAATTCACAGCGGAGAGAGACCTCACACCTGCGAACTGTGCGGGAAGAGTTTCATACGAAATGGAGATCTTAAGAACCACATTAAAACTCACAGTGAAGAGAAGCCATTCATATGTGTTCAATGTGGAAAGCGTTTTACACAGAAAAAACTCCTTACTGCCCACATGAGAATTCACACTGGAGAGAAGCCGTTTACCTGCCCTCAGTGTGGGAAGAGTTTCGGATTAAAAGGAAACCTTCAGACTCACATGAAAATTCACACTGGAGAGAATCCATTTGAATGTATTCAGTGTGGAAAGAGTTTTATACAGAAAAAACAACTTGATTCCCACATGAGTATTCACACTGGAGAGAAGCCTTACATCTGTGATCAGTGTGGAATGAGTTTCAGATATAAAGAAAGCCTTAATTATCATATAAAGATTCATTCAAGAGAGAACAGTTTTATATGTAGTTAGTGTGAAAGGATTTTCACAGGCAATGGAGAGAAACCTTTTTAGGCAATCATAAAGAGAAGGAAACCTTGAGGATCACATAAGAGTTCACACTGGAGAGAAACCTTTTACATGTCTTCAGTGTAAAATTAGTTTTAAATATAAGACCTGAAACATCATTTGCAAACTCAAAATTTTGGAAAAAGGAGCAATTCTTAGTGCAATATTTTTTTTTTTACATACATACATCATACATGTGAAATGTCATGCAAATGTAAGATTGTCTTTTGTTAAACAGCATGACAAGAAAAATGCTGTGTGAAATCAAGGCTATGCTCACACCACAACTGAATGCAGGCTACATTGAATGTTACATTCATGACTACTTATTTTACTTCTTTTATTTCCTTATCTCTTTAGATTTCATAAGGCTTTTTATTTTCTGTTGTGCATATATATAAATGTGGCCATACCTGAATGTCTTTGCTGTAGTTTCAAATATTGAGCGGTTGCAGTAGATTCCCTCTAATTTCGACTGTGTAAAGGTGTCACTCAGTTCCATGTGTTGATTCCTCTGAATCAAAATATAAGTCAAACTTGTACCTTTCTGGGAAATGCAGCAATGTAACAGAAAAAATATAAATAAATCAACATAAACTGAACAAAATTACTTGTTTTTCCAGTAGCCTGTATGTACATATACTGTACATCCTTTCAAATTAATTTGGTGCAATAAACAATCCTAAGCAGTTTGTTCCTTTATACATTGTCCATCAAAGGGCTACTAAATTTATTTAAAGGAATAGTTCATCCAAAAATGAAAAATTCTGTCATTAATTACTCACACTTAGGTCATTCTAAACCTGTAAGATCTTAGTTCATATTTGGAACACAAATTAAGATATTTTTTATGAAATCCAAGAGCTCGCTAACCCTCCATAGACAGCAAGACTCCTACCACAGTCAAGGCACAGAAACACAGTAAGAATGTCATTAAAATAATCCATGTGACATCAGTGGTTCAACCATAATGTTATGAAGCTACAAGAATGCTTTTTGTGTGCAAAGAAAACAAAAAAGTATGACTTTATTTAACAATTTCTTCTCTCCCTGGACAGTCCGCTGCCATAATTGAGTGTACCATGTCATAAATATCTTAAAGGAGAAGTTAACGTCCATAACAAAAATTTACAGATACTTTACTTACCCCCTTTGTTATCCAAGATTTTCATGTCTTACTTTCATCAGTCGTAAAGAAATGTTTTTTGAGAAAACATTTCAGGAATTTTCTCCATATAGTGGATTTCTATGGTGCCCGTGAGTTTGAACTTCCAAAATGCAGTTTAATGCAGCTTCAAATGGCTGTAAACAATTCCAGCCGAGGAAGAAGGGTCTTATCAAGCGAAACGATTGGTTATTTTCTAAAACAAAAAAATAAATAAATTACAATTTATATACATCTTAACCTCAAATGCTCGTCGTGTAGCTCTGCGTGAACTCCAGTTCAAGACGGTTAGGGCATGTCTAAAAACTCCCATCTCATTGACTCCCATCAAAATCATATTACATTACTGTTTTACGTTTTTTTTTTTTTTGTAACAGCTGTTTGACCTTTTTGGCAAATTCATAATATACATTTGTAAACATATATAGTAAATTATGTATATATATATATATATATATATATATGAAGAGTTCAGATGCAAAAGCCTCTAAATCTATCTGACTTATTTCTTTAAAATTAGCATTTCTCTCTGGCTACTTTGTATAGGTTTCTATGTAAGTATTGGTACTTCTGATTGGGCTGAGGCTGGCATTTAGCGAGTTTGAAGTAAAAGTATTTGATGGACGTATAATATGTGTCAGGAGCATTCACTCAGTAGTATTATCTCACTTTTAGATGGTTTTTCATCTTAACTCTTTATATATATATATATATATATATATAGTAAATTGTAATTTTTTTTTTTTTTTTGTTTAGAAAATAACCAAACATTCTTCTTGATAAGACCCTTCTTCCTCGGCTGGAATTGTTTATACCACAGCAAAAACAACTAGTCCAATATAAATTTTTAAACATTAAATAGTTAAAGACAAGTAAATAGCATAAATAAATACAACTAAACTAATTGCAGGTACAGAAATTGAAATAAAAAGTTTGAAAACACTGCATAGTATTATTGAATGATTATTGAGTGAATGATTTTTTGTTTTGGAATAAGAAATTACAGGCAGCACATTTATTAGGCTGCTGTCTCTTTAACACTGAACACACACAGATCTACTGTTACACATGCGTTTTCTTTCTTGTCTGTTTACTTTCACTTTTGATAAAAAACGGCTGTGGGCCTACTGGGCATGAGCACATCAATCTAACTTTTTTTTGTCACACTGTACAAGAATAATACTGTTTTTGTATTATAATAAGGGCCAAGTTTAGGGTTGGGGTAGGTGTAGACGTTAATAAAACACAATCTAATAGGTAGAACAATTAATTTCATTGTTAGTTTCTGGTCGGAGCTGTATCCCTTCTAGCCACAACTGTTCACTATGCTCGCTGGTGTCCGAAAGTGAGTTTTGCCACTGAAATAGTTTTAAATGTCTTCTTTAATGTTAATGCTAGCGGGTAGCTTGATAAGAAAACATGAGAAATTATCAGCAATGCAGACCATCTAGTAACTTGGATAAACTCCACCTTTGTTCATGAGCACTCCCCAACTTGGCCTGAAATATTCGTCAGGCTGAAAATCTTTGGCTGTTGGCCCTGAGGAAGCACAGATGAGGCACAATCAAGCCCTGCAAGTGACAGTGGAAACGCAGAAGTTGGAGGTCTACTAATTGTCACTCCTATAATATACTCAAATTTGGGTTTTAGTCACATGGTCAAGAAAGGGATAAAAGTAGATTGTAACAATTGCTCTGTCTGCTTTTCTTGGCTGGCGATCTTTTTTCACTGGGGCTCTCTTTCTTGGGGCTAGATAATCTTAAAGGAGAAGTTCACTTCCAGAACAAAAAAATACAGATAATTTACTCACGCACTTGTCATCCAAGATGTTTGTGTCTTTCTGTCTTCAGTCGTAAAGAAATTATGGTTTTTGAGGAAAACATTTCAGGATTTTTCTCCATATAGTGGACTTCTAAGGTGTCTGCAAGTTTGAATTCCAAAATGCAGTTTAAATGCAGCTTCAAAGGGCTCTAAACAATCCCAGCCGAGGAAAAAGGGTCTTATCTAATGAAATATACTTTTATACTTTTTAACCTTAAATGCTCGTCTTGTGTAGCTCTGCAATGCGCATGCAAACTCTGTGTAGTCCGGGTCAGTACAGTTAGGGTATGTCGAAAAACTCCCATCTCATTTTCTCCTCCAACTTCAGAATCATCCTACATTGCTGTTTTACTTTTTTTTTATGTAAAGGGTGTTTGAGGTTGTGCTGGTACTTCTGCAGTGATTTAGGACAATTTTGAAGTTGGAGGAGAAAATGAGATGGGAGTTTTTCGACATACCCTAACTGTATTGACCCGGATTACACAGTTTTCGCATGTGCATCACAGAGCTAGACAAGATTATCATTTGAGGTTACAAAGTATATAAATTCTATTTTTTATTTTTATTTAGAAAATAACTGATTGCTTCACTAGATAAGACCCTTCTTTTTTGGCTGGGATCGTTTGAAGCCATTTGAAGCTGCATTTAAACTGCATTTTGGAAGTTCAAACTCGTGGGCACCATGGAAGTCCACTATATGGAGAAAAATCCTGAAATGTTTTCCTGAAAAAAAAAAAAAAAAAAAAAAAAAACAATTTCTTTACGACTGAAGAAAGAAAGACACAATATCTTGGATGACAAGGGTGTGAATAAATTATCTGTCAATTTTTGTTCTGGAAGTTAACTTTACCTTTAAGAACATCTAAGTGAACAAAAATGTGCTTTTATCATACAACCCCTGTATTAAAAAATGATTTTTGATTTTTGAGAGTGTGCAGACTTTTTCAGTATTTTACTTTTTTGGGAAACTTTTTTGTTCTACGCACCTCAATTGGATTGTTTTGAAGGTGCTGCTTTTCTGTTACCACTTGTAGTACACTTGAACCCATCTTTTGTACACTAGTGAGTTCAAGTGTACTACAAGTGGTAACTAATTACATCTTGAGAGTTGGCAAAATAATTCTCTCCAGTGTGAATTCATGTCAAGTCACCTTTATTCTATAGAACTTTATACAATATGGATTGCATCGAAGCAGCTTCACAGAGATCAATAATGGAAACTCTATAGAGACAATTCAGATTCTGTTGTAAAGTCAGTTCAGGTCAACAACATTGATCAATTTAAAACAAGGTCAGTTCAGATAAAAAAAAGTTGCATGCTGCAGCTTTGAATGTAGAAGTGCCTGTGCATACAGCCCACTTCAAATATTGCTTGAAACATTTCTACACTGTAGGCAGGTAACTGAGCTCTCTCCAGTGTAGAGTCCCATTTGCCTGCTAAGGATGTATTACACACTGTAAGGCTTTTCTCCAGTGTGGATTCTCATGTGGAGTTTAAGGTTTCCAAACTGTCCAAAACTGTCTCCACACTGAGAGCACGTGTAAGGCTTCTCTCCAGTGTGAGTTCTCATGTGCCCGGTAAGACTTCCTATATGAGTGAAACACTTTCCACACTGTTGGCAGGTGAAGGAACTCTTTCTAGTGTGTATTCTAATGTGGGTTTTAAGGTTTCCTCGTTGATTGAAACGTTTTCCACACTGAGGGCATGCGAAACGCTTTTCTCCAATGTGAATTCTTGTGTGACTGTCAAGACTTGCTTTACAAATGAAACTTTTTCCACACTGCTGACAAACAAAAGGGCTCTCCCCTTTATGAAGTCTCATGTGGATTTCAAGGTGTCCATGTTCAGCAAAACACACTCCACACTGTTGGCATCTGTGTGGCTTGTTTTCAGTGTGAGTTCTCGCGTGCCTCTTTAAGTTTTGTTTTCTAGAGAAACTTTTTCCACACTGATTGCATTTGGAAGACTTTTGGTCAGTGTGAATTTTTACATGCATCTCCAGATCTACTTCATGAGAGAAACTCTTTCCACACTCTTGGCAGGTAAAAGGGCTCTCCCCAGTGTGCACTTTAGGGTTTTCCTGTTCAGCAACGCTTCTAGTTCCTGTCTTTTGAAGATTCTCATATTGATCTTTCTCTTTGGTTTCATTGAGTACTTCTTTCTCCTCTTTCAGTGCCACTGGGTCTAAGGTGAAAAAACAAACAAATAAAAGTTAACCTCAGTTTAATGGCACAAGACAAGACAGTGCAAACAACTTTACTGATTTTAATAAAACTTTCTGCAAACTGAAATGAGTGACAGCTGTTTAGCGATTGTAAAATGAGTGGTTTATAGCTATGTAGCTATAATGTTTTACGTTTTTTTAAATATGTTTTTTTGTTGTTGTTTTTCATGCCGTTAAGAGGACCAGCAGCCAGCTACAGGGTGACAATTTTGGAAGTGGATAGGGCTGGGTATCGAAAAACGTCTTTTGTTTTAGGAACCAACCTTTGATACCTAAGGGGTTAAAGGAGAAGACCACTTCCAGAACAACAATTTACAAATAATTTATTCACCCCCTTGTCATTTAAGATGTTCATGTCTTTCCTTCTTCAGTCGTAAAGAAATTATGTTTTTTGAGAAAAGCATTTCAGGATTTTTCTGCATATAATTGACTTGATTGGTGCCTTGAAATTGAACTTCCAAAATGTAGTTTAAATGCGGCTTCAAAGGGCTATAATGATCCCAGCCAAGGAAGAAGGGTCTTATCTAGCGAAATGATCAGTCATTGTTTTCGAAAAATTAAAATTTGTATACTTTCTAAGCACAAAAGCTTATGTAGCACAGGCTTTGGGATGCATGTTCACAGGTCATTCTTGAACGATTTGTTTCTTTTGAACGAATCTTTAATGTCACTCGGGAAGAATGAGTCGTCTTGGGGAATGATTCGTTCAGTCGCGCATGCGCAACATCCTATTAGGTTCTGTATTGGAATTAGTTCACCTGTTTGGAGTCTTAGGGTTTTCTGAGTTGTTCGTTCATCTTATGGGGCTGTCATGTGATGCTGACTTTGGTAAAATGAACGAAATGACTCAAAAAAAGATGTGTTCATTTTGCTGAACGAGACTCAAAGGTCCGAGTCTGTAAAATGATCCAGATTTTCCATCACTACTACAAATCATGTCTTCGAATCACCACAAGTTCATCGTCTGTGTACTCCGGCTCAAAAAGGTAGAGTATGTCAAAAAACTCCATCTTATTTTCTCCTACATCTTATTTTCTCCTACAACTTCAGAATCGTCCGACATCATTGTACCTTTTTGTTTGTAAACAGAGTTTGACTTACTTGCACTTCCATAGTCTTTGTGCGTTCGCTTTGTAAACAATTCTGTGGTTCTGCCTATATTCCGCATGACCTTTCGACGTGATTCCATAGTACGTGAAAGTGCATTCTAGAGCCTGTGCTACACAAGCTTTTGTACTTACAAAGTATACAAATGTTTATTTATAAAAAAAAAAAAAAAAAAGACAGATCGTTTTGCTAGATAAGACTTTTCCTTGGCTGGGATAGTTTCGAGCTCTTTGAAGCTGCATTTAAACTACATTTTGGAAGTTCAAAATCGGGGCACCAATGAAGTCTATTATATGGAGAAAAATGCTGAAATGCTTTCCTCAAAAAACATAATTTCTTCATGACTGAAGACAGAAAGACATGAACATCTTGGATGACAAGGGGGTAAGTACATTATTTGTAAACTGTTGCTCTGGAAGTGGACTTCTCCTTTAACGATACATGATGTGAAGTCCCAATCTGAAACAAATGATTTGAGATATCCCATTGGAGCACTTCAAACGCTTTGCGATCCAATGGTTTAACTGATTCAGAGTTTCGAAAAGCTCTATTTTACTCATCACTTCATGCTTTTTAAAATCATTACAAGCGATGTGGAAATTAAAGAAATGAATGACTCTTTTAATTTGATCTGGTTTTTGCTAGTGAATTGCTTAAAATGAACAATCAAAGTCACAGGTTTGAATCATTAGGAGCGTTTCCGGCGTAAATGATCTTCCGCCATGTTTACACGACACTGTCGGTACTACTACTGGATTAGCTTGCTAGTTTTCTGACATTAACTGAAATAGCAAAAAAGGTTTTTTTTTTTTTTTTGAAAAGATATGCACTTATTGAAAAAGAAAATTAACTCTTATTTATACATTGTCTTTTAAATAATTCAAGTAGTGTGTGATCTTTTCAGGTTGAAGACAGTAGGTGTGTTCGACTTAATGCAGCGCTGCGCAGCTCGATCAAATTCTGACTTGAAGCAGTGCATGCTGGTTAGAAATTTTGTCCGACTTGAGGTGGCACCGACACCTCGTGACTGTCACGTGTGGCATCAAAGTACTGCCATAGCGATTCGAGAGCAGCCGACTGACTCAGCCGGCGCAGTTTCTTCAGAGCGGCTGCAGGAGCTCTGATGACCTCATGGCTGTTTCACGATTGGCCAGATTCACCGCATGACAACAATCACGTGTGTTTCGGGTTCATTCCAACATCCTCAAGTCCGATAATGCTGACAAATCTGTATTTTTAGAACAATAAAAGTGTTTTTACTGTAGTCGCAATGTTATATTGAATCAGATCTATCATAAAACACTGATAAAAGCATAAATAACCCCACTTTATTAGTATTTAAACAGTATATATTTATGTTTATCATTATTCTTGTTCAGATGGTGCTGTATTAAGCAGTATATGAAACGTGTTTCTGTTGCTCATGAAAACGCTTTTGAAAAGTCGGTGTATTTGATAAATATTGCATTTAATTCACTTCATCTGTGAAAGAGCATGCAAACACCACGAGAGCTTCACTGACGAGAGTAAAAAGTGTCCGACTTGACGCCTCGGCTACTCTCGTTGATCGCCGTCTGTAGCCATAGATGAAGTCGAACACACCTATTGTTAGCATTAGTCTGGTCATGTGACCTCAACATGTCTGTCCACATGAGGCGACACGCTCCATGTCAAATAAAATCACTTAAATTAAGACACCTGTGACATTCCTCAGATATATCACTGCTGGACATTTTAATAAGGATGTAATGAGTAAGTTCAGCTTTGAGAAAGAAAACCAACCTGTTTGTTCCTCAGTATCTTCATGTTTTACCATGAATGTTTCTTCAATCTCCATGTCTTCACTCTCTACTTTAATAACCGCCACCACTGTTTGTTTCTCAGTATCTTCATGTTTCATGCTGAATACTTTTTTAATCTTCATCTCTTCACTTTCCTCTTTAATAAACACCACCGCAGTTTGTTCCTCAGTATCTTCTTGTTTCATGCTGAATACTTTTTTAATCTTCATCTCTTCACTTTCCTCTTTAATAAACGCCATCTTTATAATAGTGTCATGTAGATCTCAGTTGCTTCAACAGGAGGTTTTTGCTGTTTGAACACTTTCACCTGTTTAAAATGAGAATAATTTACAGAAAGAGAAATAAATACGAATTTCAACATTTGCCTCTCAGTCAGCTTCCTAGTTCAGTGCTCTGCTAAATCAGTCGGAGTGAGAAAAAACAGCAACACTTAAAACTAGCACCAAATAACACAAATTATATTGAAAGTTCATAATTAGGTATTTGATGTATAGATCACATTTATTCGATTAGACAATCATGAAAACGTCAGTGTTGTAATTCATTTTCTGTGTGTCCTCTTGGCATTCACACTGTTTTGATCAGCATGTGACGTCAGCGTGCCGTGATTCGAATCAATGAATCATTTTGCGAAGCAGTTCATCTCATCACTACTCACTAGAGACCGAACTGTTTATGATAAACTGATTCACGATATGGGAAGCGAATTGAGACGCAACATTTCCGTTAATCATGCGTGCATGTGCTTTACTGACAAATCTATAATATCCATCAACGTGATAAAGCATTACAACATTATATGCAATAATTTTTGATTCATTTTACATCGCTTGTAAGACAAAACAAAAACAAAAACAGACTGAATGCTCTGTATCGATTTAAACACTATAAAAACACACACCTTTCTCCAGCCGAATCACCGACACTGGAACGCGGTGCAGCCTTATGACGTCACATCGTCAGCCCAAAATAAAAGTCCGGTATGGTGCGCAGAAATTTACATACAGAAAACTAAGATTAAAAATAGTAATATGTTAACTTTTGTCCAAAGGCAAAACAGTCATATCTGAACGCAGAAACATTTCCTTTTATTCCAAGGTTTGGAAACAGTTTTTCAATAACAATCTAATTAAAACTTAATATAGATATTTTTTTCAATAGAACCATAGCACAAAAAATAAATAAATCTAATACTAATACTAATATCATCTAATGATAATAAAAATTATTATATCAAATAACACACTCCAATACACCCAACTCCCTACCAGGCTACAAAACAGCAGAGAAAAACAGGATACAGCAAAAATGACACCTACCTCCATACACCTCCATCACAGAAAGAAATAAAACAACAGGTAAGTCAACAACAAAACAAAGAAACAAAAAATGTACATGGGTCATTCCTGTTATGCAGTGACTTTTCTGTCTCTATGATTTACCTTCTCATATTTCTCTAAAATGAGACACATATTTATAAGAAATGGCTTAAATTATATATGTAAGTCTTCTTTATCACTTAAACAGAGATAATAGACGTTAAAAATACTATAGTGTTTTACACACCTATTTATTGATATATGCATTCAGTTTTATCATGTCCTCACTGCAAATTAATCAACTTCCACAAAAAATATAAACCATGAAATGATAAAAACTTCAAAATATGTTTAAATTATGTTATGAACTAGGCTAAACTGCATCTAATCGTACATATTAATCACGTGGAACTATAGTTATTGCTTTTACAATTTTCTTAATTTACTGTCTCCCTATAGTCATCTTCCACCCTGTTAGTATGCACTTTCTCGCCTTACAAAATAGACTGCAATTCCACTGAGACCATTTTATGGAAGTGATATTATTTTTTTTCCCTTTGGAATTCATCTGTCAACTCTCACTCCCACCTTCTTTTTTTTTTTTTAGTTTTTTAAATGTTATCCCGCATGTCACACCCTTAGTTTCACACTGTTAGGCTATGTTATGAAGAATGTTTATCAGATAAAAAAAAAAAAAACACATAAATAAATAAATAAATAAAATCAGACATAATTATGTCTGAGAGTTAAATGTTAGAGAGTTAAATGTTAATCACTCAAAGAGCTACAGCTAATGTACAGCTAAAACTTAACAGGGTGGAATGTGAAACTAACAGGGTGGAAATTCTAATAAAATAAATATTATTTATTGTATATACAGTCATGTGAAAAAGTTAGGACATCCTATTGAATTCCATGGTTTTCTGTATCAGGACATCACTTAAAAAAAAAAAAAAACTGGTCCTTGGCTGGTCTTGAAATTTAGAAAATAAAACCACATGACAAATTGCACCGTGTCATTATTTACTGAACAAAAATAAAGCCAAAATGGAAAAGCCATGTGTGTCAAAGTTAGGACACCCTTACTGTTAACATTGGAATTAAGAGGGTAAATACCAGTCAAGCACTGCTAATCAAATACCTTTGATCAACTGATCATCAGCAAGTCTGAGTGCCTCTATAAAAGCCTAAGCGTCGGCAGTTTGCTGGTCTGGAGCCTTCAGGTGTGTGTTCAGGTAAGACATCAGCAATCATCTTAGAGAAGCAATTATTGCTGCCATCAATCTGAGAAGAGTAATACGGTCATTTCCAAACAATTTGAAGTTTATTCACAAGTGAAAGAGAGTGGACGTCCCAGAAAATTCACCCCAAGATCAGACCGTGTAAAGCTCAGAGAAATGGCAGACAACCCAAGAACTACACCTCAGACTCTACAGGCCTCAGTTAACATGTTAAATTATAAAGTTTATGACAATACCATTAGAAAAATACGGGACAAAAATGGCATGTTTGGAAGGCTTGGCAGAAGAAGAAAACATTGCAGCACAGTCTGCAGCACACATCTAAACAAAACACAAGTCTTCTAGAATAATGTCCTTTGAACAGACAAGACCGAAGTGGAGATGTGTGGCCATAATGCACAGCGCCAAGTTTGGCGAAAACCTAAAGAGCACATCAGCAAAAACACCTCATACCAAAAGACAAGCATGCTGGAGGAGGAAGTCTGATAATTTTGGACTTGTTTTGCAGCCACAGGACCTGGGCACCTCACAGTCACTGAGTTGGCCATGAACTGCTCTGTATATTAACGTATTCTAGAGTCAAATGCGAGGACATCTGTCCAACATCTAAAGTCGGGCCAAATTTGGGTGATGCAACAGGACAATGATCCCAAACACACCAGCAAATCTACAACAGAATGGCTGAAAAGGAAAGAATCAAGGTGTTGCAATAGCCCAGTCAAAGTCCAGAGCTCATCCTGACTCATATGCTGTGGTGAGAGCTGTGCATAAGCAAATGCCCACAAACCTCAATAAACTGGAGCAACATTGAAATGAAGAGTGGTCCAAATTCCTCCAGAACCATGTGAGAGACTGATAAAGTCACATAGAAAATGAATGCTTCAAGTTATTGCTGCTAAAAGTGGATCTACAGGTAATTGACTCATAGGGTGTCCTAACTTTGTCACACATGGCCTTTCCCTCTTGGCTGTATTTTCCTTAAATAAATAATGGCACTGTGATGTGTCGTGATTGTGTTTATCTGAGGATTTGTTTTCCAAATTTTAAGACCTGCCAAGGACCAGATTTTTTTTTTTTATTACGTCCTGATACAGAAAACCATGAAATTCAATGCAGAGTTATGCAAGTCATATCAAAGAGACCCATCTCATTAAACTAGGGTGATCATATGTCCCCTTTTTCCCAGGCATGTCCTGGCTGGGATTTCTAAATTGCCTAAATATGGGTAAGGGTGGGGTACACAGAAGGACAGTAAATGCCAGGGGGGGCATGCAACTGTAAAAGGTTTGAGAAACACCGATATGGTCTAATGATAATAACTACAGAAATGGATGGGAGAAAAATACAATTTGTCAGGGTAGTAGCGCATTATGCAAAGTAAATGCATAATTCAATAGTAAAACAATAAAATTGCAGCTTGCGCTTATTTGTAAAAGTAATTCTCTTACTGTACATTGCTATTCTTGTTGTGTGTAATAACTAAAAGTTATTAGTTTTTACAAATAATACCTAAGTGTTACATCTTTAAAACACTTAGTACTAATGAAAGTGCACTCTTTTTAAACATTTTCGCTTGTTGTCACTGACCTCTCCAACGCGTTTGAGGATTCCTCCTTGTAGGGCCTTAAGGAGGGATTGATAGACTTTACATGTTGATTCCAGCCTCTTCAGCTTGTCCCGAAATGGAAAAAGGTTGGCAGCAGAAAACCAGATTCCACCAGCCAAAAAAAAAGCAGAAAACTCAATCACCTCACATGTGAACACTGGGAAGGATTTAAGGATAAAGGCCAGGTTGGGCCTGAGAAAAACTTTATCTTTACTGATAGAGAATTGGTGCTTTCAGCACCATGGAGAGCTCCCACTCAGAAACTGCTGTTCTAGTGACTGGAAGAGAATGGAAAATGCCTTTCATAAATATATGAAAAAGGGAGGGTTGCCACACCATAGCACTGTGAACATGACATGCAGCAATTGCCATTAAATTGGCCTTAAAGGAGAGGTCCACTTCCAAAACAAAGATTCACATATAATGTACTCACCCCCTTGTCATCCAAGATGTTCATTGTTCATGTTCAATTATGTTTTTTGAGGAAAACATTTCTGTATTTTTCTCAATGTAATAGGCTGATATGGTGCCCCGATTTTGAACTTCCAAAATGCAGTTTAAATGCACTTCAGACGATCTCAAATGCGGTTGTAAATGATCCCAGCTGAGGAAGAAGGGTCTTACCTAGCGAATCGATCGGTTATTTTCATTTAAAAAAATACAATTTAAATACTTTTTCATCTCAAATGCTTGTCTTGCCTTTCTCTCCCTCAACTCTGTGTATTCATATTTTCTCCCTCAACTTCAAAAAGCATTTCAAAATCATCCTACATCACTGCAGAAGTACTGACCAAGTCTTTGCAGAGTGAACATGCAAAGAAGATCAAACATCCTTAACAAAAAAGGTAAAACAGCGATATAGGGCGATTTCAAAGTTGAGGGAGAACATGAACATGAGGAGTTTTTCGACATACCCTAACTGTCATGACCCGGAACAAAAACAGTCCAGGTAGAGTGACAAGATGAGTGTTTGGCATTAAAAAGTATATAAATTGTATAATTTTTATTAAAATAACCAATCATTACGCTGGATAAGATCTTTCTTTCTTAACTGGGATCGTTTACAACCACATTTGGGATCGTTTGAAGCCATATTCAAACAGCCTTTTGGAAGTTCAAAATCGGGGCACCATATTAGTCCATTATATGGAGAAAAATCCTGAAATGTTTTCCTCAAAAAACATAATTTCTTTATGACTGAAGGAAGACATGAACATCTTGGATGATAAGGGGGTGAGTACATTATATGCAAATCTTTGTTTTGGAAGTGGACTTCTTTAATAGTACAAAAAGATTTTCCCCAATGTGTTTAAGTTTGGCCTCTCATGGCTCTCAAGTGTGGTAAATTTCCCTATTCACTCAGGACAAGATGTCTGTTCATAATGAGAGGGGCCATGGCTGGGCATACAGCCGAGGAATAATCTCTTCAAGCCATGGACGCTGATTTGTGTTTCTGCCGGTGGGTGCTCAACCCCCAACCCCTCTAAATACACATTTACGATAAGCACTTATTAGTTCGTACACAGAACAAAGTTTGAGGGCACACGTAATATCTGAGGGAGCACAAAGCCATGATCTGTATATGGGAGAGCAAGCCCACAGCAAGCCAAGAGATTCGTGCTGGCACTCTCGTATTACAATAATACACTCGTTGACATTTTCCATAAAAATAACAATAAAAATGGCCTCAAATGAACTATGAAAATGAGAGTAAAGTTGTACAAGCTGCAAACTCTTACCTGGCATTGGGCTTGCACTCCTGTCTGTCATGCCAGACTTGGTGCAATTAGATTATTCTGCAGATGATCATGTACAGATGATTTATTTTATTCTTCTGTAATTGTTCTTAAAATGTCAAGAGAGTTTTTTGCTATTGCAGAAGATAGAGATTTTATCCATGCTGGATATACGTGTAATAACGATTGGCGAAAGATTCATGCATTTAAGGGTTAAGCTGAGCAGCCAGAGAGATCTACACACTTACTACTGTATGTGAGCCTCCATTACATCAAGCATGCAGTTCAACAAGTACCATGACCTGGAAAATGTCCTATTGAATGACTTTCCATTGTCCTTGGTTGGACAATTTTTATATCTGACTTATCGGGCCAAGTTGTTAGCTAATCATTTTCTCGCTAACTTGCAATCTCTCAAACAAGTTCTTTTAGATTCAAATACACTTTGCTGACAGATTGATATAACATTTCCCAGAACTATATTCAGTGTACAAACAAGTGGGACCGTCTCATATCTGCCAATATGGCTCTCAATTAGAGCATACTGCATTTTCTGTTTTTCACCAATCTAGGTGGCAGGGGCACCTACAAAAGATATTTTTTACTTAATATGAGTAATAGTGCCAAATTCTGCTGACACTGTGATACTGAAGGACAAGTAGCTGTATTACAGGTTAATACCCACTGATTTACTCAGAGAGGAGCTCATCTTTGTTGGGCTCAAACCAAAATCAACCCCTGGTTATACAAACCATAAACAATGAAAACTCCAATTGTGTATATTAGTCTCATAATTGGTAAACTTTACAACTAACACCATCTGATTTAATAGTAATGACACAATTACATCTAAAATAGAAGTTCACTTCCAGAACAAATATGTACAGATAATGTAGTCACCCCCTTGTCATCAAAGATGTTCATGTGTTTCTTTCTTTAGTCATAAAGAAATTGTTTTTTGAGGAAAACATTTCAGCATTTTTCTCCATATAATGGACGTCTATGGTGCCCCAAGTTTGAACTTCCAAAATGCAGTTTAAATGCGGCTTCAAACGATCCTAAATGTGGTTGTAAACAATCCCAGTTGAGAAAGAAGGGGGTTATCTAGCGAAACAATCACTTATTTTCATTAAAAAAAAAAAAAAAATACAGTTTATATACATTTTAATGTCAAACGCTCGTCGTCTTGCTCTGCCTGAACACCTACAACAACTACACCTACAATTTTTTTTTCAGGTTCAGGTAAGGGCATGTCGAAAAATGTTCTCCCTCAACTTCAAAATCATCCTATATCACTGTTTTACCTTTTTTGTTAAGGTATTTCTGCAGTGATGGAGGATGATTTTGAAATGGTTTTTGAAGTTGAGGGAGAAAATACGATTGGAGTTTTTCGACATACCCTAACTGTCATGAACCGGAAAATAAACAGAGTTCAGGCAGAGTAAGACTAAGACTAGCGTTTGACATTAAAATGTATATAAATTTTATTATTTTTATGAAAATAACTGATTGTTTTGCTAGATTAGACCCTTCTTCCTCGGCTGGGATCGTTTACAATTGCATTTGGGATTGTTTGAAGCAGCATTTATACTGCATTTTGGCAGTTCAAACTCGGGGCACCATAGACATCCACTATATGGAGAAAAATCCTGAAATGTTTTCCTCAAAAAACACAATTTCCTTACGACTGAGGAAAGAAAGACATGAACATCTTGGATGACAAAGGGGTGAGTACATTATATGTACATTTTTGTTCTGAAAGTGGACTTCTCCTTTAATGACCTTTAATTCAATGTGTGCATTCACTAAAGATTAATCAAATACTTCAATTCAACATTTATTATTTGAATGTCCTTTTATTTATATAATTTCTTTTACATTACGGCATTTGTCTATGACAGAAAGAAGTATAATAAGTTTAATTAATTACTTTTTTTGGGATATTAGATTTTAGGGTTTGAGAATGTAAAAATCTGCAAAGTTTCAAAGTAACAAAGGTGTGTCTTTGAGAAAAAAACAATGTTTGAGAACAACTGAATTATAGCAAAGCAGATCATCAGGTTTCTTTCAGTACCATCAGGTCTAAAGTGAAAAAAGAACGAAAACAAGATTAAAGCAATGTAAAATTCAATGCAACAGACATCAAAAAACAAGATATGAGAATTAAAACATCAAACCCAATATTATGCAACAAAACAGTATTATAAACCAGTCCTGAATCTGCCATTCCTGTCTAAAATATTAGAGTCCTCTTTACTATGTAATGGTACTTGTGAACAGTTGCAGTTGGGATTTAAGCAAATCATTTATTGAAGTGATGCATGACCTTCTTTTGGCATCCAATCATGAGTACATCTTTCTTCTAACACTATTAGCGTTTTGACAACATAGATCACCACATTGTTTTGGTTAGCTTAAGAAATTGGGACATGATGAAGCAACACAACTGTCCAAGTTAGTACAGAGTTTTACTGACGTTGCAGCTACATCAACCGTTAATATCAACATCCCCAGTGATGTCACTTGACAGTAATGAATACCATTTCTGTGGAAGGACTCTCACCTGTTTGACTTCTCATATGTGAAACATGGGTTGTTTTATTTCTGAAACTCTTTGAAAGTTTTCTCTGCAGTGTGAATGTTCTGAAGATTTCCTGCTTGTAAGAAGGCATCTTCACACGCTTTCTCTTTAGTGTGAAGTCTAATATGACTGTAGAGTTTTACTTTAGAACTGAAACGCTCTCCACACGGACGACATTCAAAACAGTCTTTTCCTGAATGTTTACTCCTAATGTGGTTATTAAGGCCTTCTTCAAATTTGAAACCACGTCCACACAGATCACACGTGAATGGCTTCTCTTCAACATGAACGTACATGTGTTCTTTAAGGTTTCCTTTTTTAACAAACCTCTTTCCACAGTGTTGACAGATGAAAGGCTTCTCTCCAGTGTGAATTTTCATGTGTTCATTAAGGTTTCCTCTTTGTGAGAAATGCTTTCCACATTGATGGCAAGGGAGGTTTTGGTTAGGTCTAATCCTCCGAACTGAATTTCTTTCAGTCCGTTTGGATTTTCCTACAGCCATGAAATCATGTCGCTCATATCGATTTTTCTCTTCAACTTCTTTCAGTTCTTCATTCTCCTCTTTCAGTGCCATCTGGTCTAAAGTGGAAAAGACAAATTAACAAGTTAATGGAAGTTTAATTGCAACAGACATCAAAATTTAGAAAGAAATGATCAAAACACATCAAAACTAGCATTATGCAACAAAACTGGGTAATTATAGACCTGTCCTCTTCACTACGCTTTGGTACTTGTGAACAATTTCTGTCAGAATTTAAGCATCTTAAGAAATTTGTTTTAAAGCATTTTAAAGATTAATTTTAAAGTGTCATGAAACCCCGTTTCAGCACTGGTCGTTCACAACTCATAAGACAAAGACTCAAGAAATGGCGTGTAAAGCTGTGGAAAAGTAGGAGTGAATAGGAGAGAAAACAACCAATAAAACAGACCTACAACTCACTCAATATAAAGACAAATTAATATATGAAAATATGAGCAGAGAAAGAAACAAAAATAAACAACAGAGATAGGGCCTCCTTGATATATTTTAAAAATATAATAATAATAATGAACTCTCAAGAAATCTTTTAATTAGAGACCAACAACTATCATAAACAGATCCAATATGCTTTGACAAATTATTAATTGAAATATACCACGATATTGGTCAATATGAAAAATAAAAAAGAACATTTAAAGTTCTCAGTCTCAGAACAAAATGACACATCAGCTTAAAACAGAAAAATTAAACAATTTAGTCTTCTTAGAATTTTCAGTCTATATCATCATTTGCTGTGCATCATCGCGTTCATGATCAGACATGCAGCTGTATCAGCGCCCTTATTTACACATATTTGACGTAAATGTGTACTCTTCAGCCACAGCCGCCAATCTCCAACAAAAATGTACAGATAATTTACTCACCCCCTTGTCATCCAAGATTTTCATGTCTTTCTTTTTTCAGTCGATAAAAAATGTTTCTTGAGGAAAAAGTTTCTGGAATTATCTCCATATAGTGGACTTCAATGGTGCCCCCAAGTTTGAACTTCCAAAATTCAGTTTAAATGCAGCCTCTAAACAATCCCAGCGAGGAAGAAGGGTCTTATCTAGCAAAACGATCAGTTATTTTTGAAACAAATTGACAGTTTATATACTTTTTAACCTCAAACGCTTGTCTTGTCTAGGTCAGCGTGGACTCTTGTTTTTTTTTTCTTTTTCTTCTCGGGTCAATACAGCTAGGGTATGTTGAAAACCTCCCATCTCGTTTTCTTCCCCAACTTCACAATTATCCTACATCACTGCAGAAAAACCAGCCCAGTGTTTACAAAGTGAACATGCAAAGAAGATCAAACAATTTCAAAACGAGACGGGAGCATTGACCCGGATTACACAGACTACACATGCGTTTTGCAGAGACAAGCATTTGAGGTTAAAAATAGTATAAATTGTCAATTAGTTTCAAAAATGACTGATTGCTTCACTAGATAAGAGCGTTCTTCCTCGGCTGGGATCATTTAGAGCTATTTGAAGTTGCATTTAAACTGCATTTTGGAAGTTCAAACTTGGGGGCACCATTGAAGTCCACTATATGGAGATTATTCGTGAAATGTTTTCCTCAAGAAACATAATTTCTTTACGACTGAAGAAAGACACAAACATATTGAATGACAAGGGGGTGAGTAAATTATGTGTAAATTTTTGATCTGGAAGTGAACTTCTCCTTTAACGCATATACATCACTTTTCGTGACGTTGGCTTAACTTTGCTTTTTGAAATGAAAGAATGAAATTGCTCCAAAAAATGAAAAAAATAACCACTTTTCCCTTAACAATAAACATAACTTATTGTTATTATTGTTTTTAACAATGTGCAACCTTTACATATATGTTAACATTTTAAAAAAATGTGATTTAGGGTTTTATTACACTTTAATGATACGTTTTAAAATAGACTGCAGTAGCTTACATTTTGGCAAAACTTCTAGTGATTTGCATATTATTTCGTTTAGTTGTCTATTTAGAATCATGGCTGAATTGGGATCTCAGTTTTAAACACAACAAATTGCAAATCTCAATTTCCTGAATCATGTAGCCCACTAAAGATCATTAAAGACTGAAAAAAAAAATCTGAAAAATTACTTCAGAGAAGTCTTCTATTAGAGCAGAACTGCATGTTTAGTTAGACTTCAGTGTCTATCTATTGTAACATCCTCAAAACAAGTATATAAAATCATAAACATAACATTTTAACCTTTTAACCAGTGTTTAAGAAAAGGGATGTGTCAAAATTACATATTCTAATCCTAATTATTTAGATTTTTAGAATGCCAATTCTAAATGTTCTTTTACATGTTTTCCAATGTAAAAACTGTACAAACCAGATGGTTAAATGTGGTTTTACATTATTCTTTATGGTCCGAATATGACAAACACTTCACATTTTTGGATACTTTACTTTTTCCAGTCATTTTTTCTTAAGAAGTTTGAGGGGTCTTCTAAAGTAGCATACATTTAGATCCTGATAATCTGAGTTAAAACCGCAAGTATAGCACCTCAATATCATGGTAAACATGTAATATGGTTTCTATGTAATTATGTGAAAGCAGTAGTATTCAGTATAAATCCATAAAAGCTATAGCCTAATCACAAAAATACTGTAATTACACTCAATTACTTCTCCTTTAATACACTTAATACACATCTACATTAATAATAATACAATGCGACACTAATACCTACATTTCTCACATGATACCATGGTGCAGAAGTACTACTACAGTAAATCTATGGTATAGTTCCACACACTGTCTCTACTGTTTGTCAACGCTGTATCATATGGCTATAAACCAGTGTTACTTGTGTTCTTTGCTGAATTTAAGCGCTTCACACTGGATCTCACAACACTGTTTAGTGGTCGTATGACCGAAACTCATCAGTGAGTGAACGCATCTGCTCTAGTAAAGTCTTTGAGCCAAGTGGATAAACGGTCCGAATGGTGCGCTTCAAATGACTAGCACTCTTTCGTTCCTCATAAACACTGTATCGAATATTAAAACCAACCTGTTTGTTCCTTAGTGTATTCTTGGTTCATGCTGAAAACTTCTACAATCTTTATGTCTTCACTCTCCTGTATAATCAACGCCATCTTTATAACAGTGTCACGTGGATCTCAGTCGCTTCACCAAGAATTTTTCTGTAGTTGGGAAACAAAACAAAACAAAAATCAATAAATGCAAAGTAAATCTCTCCAGTCATTCAAAGTGACAGTTAATAGCCTTTAAAAATAAACAAAAGAACACAAACTATACAAACACTATACAATATAATTGTGCCATTTTACTGAATGCAGGAATCATTTACCCTGGTGAAAAAAACAGCATATGCTGGTAGATATGCTGGTAGCTATGTTTTGATGCTGGTTAGGTATATTTTGGTGCTGGTTTAAGCTGGTCCTTTGCTGGTCTATGCTGGTCCTTTGCTGGTTTATGCTGGTCCTTGACCAGCAACATAACCAGCATAAACCGGCAAAGGACCAGCTTAAACCAGCATCAAAACATACCTACCAGCATATGCTGTTTTTTTCACCAGGGAAATAAATGTAAAAAATGAACTTCACATTGTCCTGCTATGAACAATCAAGTCAGTAACTATTCAGATATCACAAGTACAGCATAACACACGATCAGTCCTTCATTCATGAAGTCCCATTAAGTTAATTAGATTAATCATCAAATTAACTGAAAAACAGCTCCAACTGATTCATACGTGTTTGTGATTCACTAAAAAGAACCGACTCTTAAGAGTATTTTGCTCAGGAATCCGACTTAATTCGTCGCGCTGTTTTTGAATCATTAAAAAGGCTCAATACTTATTACACGCGTGTGTGTCACTGTTGTATTTACACTGTTGTGACATTCGATCGGTTCAGTTGTATGGGATTTGCCAGTGACTTAATTCTTGTTCATGATAAACTGATTCACGATAATAATAAGCGAAATGAGACGCATTTTTCTGTTACTCACTTGTTGATATACTATACTTACTAAAATAGCATAACTTAATGTTAGATAACGTATTATCATGTCCATAATATATTAATTCCGTTTATAATTCTTGTAAAAATTATACGAGCATCTAAACAGTTCGCATCGATTTTAACGATTCAAATAACATAAGAGTATAAAATAATAATAAAATAAGAGTAAAAACATAAAACACAAAACCTTTCTTCAGCCAAAAAACAACAGATACAGGAACACGGCGCCGCCTTATGAGGTCACATCGCAAAACAGACATAAAAGTCCTCTTATTCTTCTTGCAGGTTTCCGGCAGTGTAGACGCTACTAGCCATATCACTGCCCTCCACAGATCAAAGTTTGAACATAATTCTTATATACAGTCCTGTGTTATGCAAAAACTGAAGAACTAACTCAGAAATCAGTTTATGCTTGTCATCCAGAAGGTCATGTGTCTAAAGAATTTATATACATCTGAATGTATCAAACGTATTATTATTATTTGGTCACCCAGTTACTTCAAGCCTCATGTTTTTATTTATTTTTTATAAACAGCTACATTAACCGGTCTTTTCCTTCACAATTTACAATTTTATTGTTCAGACTACCCTAAGAACTCCTCCCCCAAAAAACACATATTAACAAATGTACATATTTTTTCGTCAGCTTTTAGCAACTTTTGCATTAAACAATACAAAAGGCATGCATTATTCCCTCTAAAACATGAACGGGATATCATTGAACGGTTAGCCAGCCAAACAGCAGCATAGGTGGAGAGAGCAGCAGTACACACACATGAATTAAATTATTAATTGTAATTGTTCAATAATTATTTTTCATGTAAAATGTGCTTTGTTATTATGGAACCTAAAAATAATGTGCAGAAAATCAGAAAAGGTACTGGTATATTTCTTCCAGGATATTTTCTGTGTATAAGTTTCAATAACTACAAGTAATGAATTACTTAAAATACAGGTAAAATGAAAGTGAAAAATTTACGTACAATTTAACATACTGTTGAACATTTTTTTAATTATACACTATAAGGCTGTTATTGCGCAAATAAAATCAGTATCAAGAAAGTCTATTTACACTTATATTTCATTTCATAAATAATGTTTCTGATCAATGTTTTAAATATAACACTGAAATGAAACTTACGTAGTGTAGTATGGAACACCGTAAAGACTAATATTGATGATAGGCCTTGATGATATAGTGGTAGAGGGTGTGTATACATATGTACGAGAGGATTCTTTTATATTCTTTTAAATTAATACAATAGTACCAGTTTTTATATTATTCGTCGATTAGCCAAAGTTAAACCTTTCTTAAGCAGGAAAAGTTTTGAAACCGTCATCCACGCTTTTATTTCTACACGACTCGACTATTGTAATTCTTTGTATGCTGGGTTACTGCTCTTCCATTTCTTGGCTTCAAATGGTCCAAAATGCAGCTGCCCGTCTACTCACAGGTAGCCGCAAATGAGACCATATCACACCAGTTTTACACTCCCTGTACTGCCTGCCAGTCCGACGTAGAATTGATTACAAATTTCTGTTATATGTCTACAAAGCTCTTAACAACTTAGCTCCAAAATATCTCTCCAATTTGCTCACCATTTACAATCCGACTAGGTCGGAAGTTATGCATGTCATTTTTATCAGCAAAAGTAGATGAAGCATCATCTAAAGTTGCCTGGCGTGCTTTGCACATATCTTTAAGCAAGTTGTGAATGGTGTCTGAGTTACATCAAACCTGTCTGGATGTTTCCGGCTCTTATAGCCGATGGATTGGTCTGCTACATCAAAGAGCACAGAGCTTATATAGGTCCACTGTTGTTCCATCGTGTTTTCTGAGCTCAGATGAGGTTCCAACTCCCTGAGTTTCTCATCTAGAAGACGTCAAAACTAATTTCTTGCTTCTATATTTCCCAAGTTGTTACAATCTGCACCCTGGCATGAATGATGAGAAAATCCTTGATGTCACTACATCTCACAATGATAAAATCGATCATGTGCCAATGTTTAGAGCATGGATGCATCCATGAGATTTTATACTTTGACTTCTGCTCGAAGACGGTATTGGTTATGGTAAAGTTATGCTCAGAGCAAAGAGTCAATAGTCTCATCCCATTTGCATTTGCCATGCCAATGCCATGCCTACCTAGTACTCCACTCCATATCATGTTATTTTATCCCACTCTAGCATTGAAATGAATCTTATCATTCTTAGGGATCTGGCAATAAGCTTCATCCAGTTTCTGATAAAAGCATTACTTGGCCTCATTCTCAGATGGCAAAGTTGGTGCATAGAAACTAAGAAGTTTGGCATAACTCATTTTGCCAGGGAGATACTTCCAGCTAAAACCAGCTACTTCCAGCTTATCCAGCTGAAACCAGCCTGGCCAGGCTGGGAGACCAGCTAAAACCAGCTACTTCCAGCTTAAACCAGCCAAAGCCAGCCTGGCCAGGCTGGGAAACCAGCTAAAACCAGCTACTTCCAGCTTAAACCAGCTAAAACCAGCCAAAACCAGCCTGGCCAGGCTGGGAAACCAGCTAAAACCAGCTACTTCCACCTGGTCTCACTCAGGGCGATGTTGATGATGATCGATGTTGTAGCAGCTCAGCTCAGCAGCAATCAGGACAGTTCTCCGGTGAGGTCTCTCAGAGGTTCCATGTGAGTCTAGGAGAGTCCTTACATTCCATGTTGCCAGTTTTATATTGTATTGTTTCTTATTTTTCTTATTTCTACCACAGTAGTGGAGTAACCCAATAGGCACAGTAACCTATCCAGGTAGGTAATTGAAAATAGAAAAGGTGGCCTAAAAAATACCCCACCTCTTTGGACAACAAGACATAGCAAACAGTGGCAAAATCACTAAAGATGGCATTTGCTGAAAGCAGAATTCAAAATTTAACAGTGAAGAAACTGATCCACACAGTATGGTTACCTGTGATGCAAGTGGCTGCCACGTTCATGTTGTATAGCAACTGTTCATTAATATAAGGTATGTGCATTTCTGAGTTACAAAAGCACAAGCTACTCATGTAATCCTGTCATTGTCACTGTAGCGAATCTCTTTATATGCATCTTTACATCATATGCTTCGATTTGCGTCTTCCGATAGTATCTGTGTACTTAGAGGCTTTTGCTGACAAAGGTAATTGGTGTTTAGCAGTCTCTGCCAAAGAACCGGTATTTTTGAATGGGCTGAGGCTTGGATTTAGTGAATTCAAAATTATATATATACATACATACATACATACAGTTGCAATGACAATTATTAAAAACAAAAAAATTACAGACTTTTAGCTGTTTACAATGAACAAATCAAACAAATCTGAAATAGCTCAACACACCAAATGTTTCAAGTGGGTTCTCCAAATTCAACTGAATGTGCAACATTTAACAACTTCTGTAGTCTCAAAATTATTCAACCCCTTCCTGGCAAGCATCTTTAGTACTTACTAGGGCACCCTTTTGGTGTTATGACCTGCTGCAAACAAGATGCACAGCTAGACAGCAGCTTTCCTGAGGAATCTTAGCCCATTCCTCATAAGCACTGGCCTCTAGTTCAGTAATATTCTTGGGTTTACGTGTTGCAACTGCCTTCTTCAAATCTCACAAGAGATTTTTGGGTTCAAGTCAGTTGACTGTCAGTTGACTGTGTCCGCTTCATCTTTTCTCCTAGGATTTACTGATCCTTCAATGAATCCATCTTGTCTGCCACACATTGCAGGTTTCCAGTGCCAGAAGATGCAAAGCTGCCCCAGAGCATCACAAAGCCACCAACATGCTCAACTGTGGGCAGAGTGATTTTTCACTATATGCTTCATTCTACTTCCTTCAGACATACTGCTGATCCATAGGGACGAAAAGTTCCAGTTCTGTTTCATCATGAAACCATGGAACTGGACTGAAGAGTGCTCCAAGGCTGTCCAGATACTAGAATCTCAGCTTACCACACCACCCAGCTAGCTTACGTTGACCCGGACAGTCCGACTATCGTCACCTGCGATGCATCCAGCACTGGGAGCTGTTCTCTCACAGGAGCAGGACGTTGTTGATGTTGAAAGGCCTGAAGTATTTGCTCCTAGGAATCTGACCTTCATGGGACAGCGTTACTCTGTCAGTGAACGCGAAGCCATTGCCTGTGTCTGGGCCACATACTCTTTACAGTATGAAACAGATGGCACTCCTGCACAGATGGGGTGAGAGCATGAGACGGTACAATTACCAGCTGAAATTCACACCAGGGAGGGACAACGTGGTTGCTGATCTCTTATCTCAATCCATTACCGCACCCACACCAGCAGCTTCACCAAGCAGTGATGATGTGGAGTCAGAGTTCATCCAGATGCTCTATGCACCTTTGCAATCTGCTGCCTCCTTGGAAGAACTGCAGAGGGAATCTAAGCATGACTCCATGTTAACAATACTACACACCAATATACGCTCAGAGTGGCCAACACGAGTGCCTGAGGAATTAGTGCCATTTGCAATGGTGCAGAATGAACTGTTGCGTTGGGGTGATGTGTTTCCAGGGGTCTCTGTACAGTAGTGCCAAGCAGCCTATGTGCATGTGTCCTATCAATGCCATGAGGGCCATTTGGGCATTGTCAAATTTGAGCAAAGATACCAGGATCTGGGGCCTCATGTTTCAATGCTGCGTATGCACAAAAACTTTGCTTATGCCAGCTTTCACGCTCACGGTCGGATTTATTAACAATGAAATGTTAGAGAATGTGCGTTCCTCCACGCCAATTTCTAGTGTATGCACATTTCTCATGTTTTTTGGCTGTTGGCAACTGCAGACATTAGACTACGAAGTATTACACGAGTCTATCATACCGCCACCTGTGAGAAACATTGCTGTTAAAATACTATTGTCACGCGAGCCTTATAGGAATGTTCTATCAATTATGCAATTAAGTAAGAACATAAAAGCATGTGCCAGTATATACAACCCTTAGTCTATGGCAGACGTGTTCAACCCTGTTCCTGGAGATCTACCTTCCTGCAGACTTCAGCTCCAACCCTGATAAAACACACCAGAACCAACTAATTAGGACCTCAAGGAGCACTTGATAATTACATACAGGTGTGTTTGATCAGGGTTGAAACTAAAATCTGCAGGAAGGTATATCTCCAGGAACAGGGTTGGGCACCCCTGGTCTATGGGAATGGCAGCACTGGACTTATTAGAGGACATTGTTAATGGCAGAATCTGAAGAGAATGAGTTTTTAGGGACCACAGTGATTTTCTGGACCATAACGATGACTGGCTTATTCATATTTCCAAGGGCTATCCTCTTGGAGCTCTGTGCTGAGTTGGGTCTGAATTTGGAGAGAGAGAGAGACAGTGAGGGGCCACGCGTTACCCGTTCCCATAACAGGTTCTTTAAAAAAGGGAACTGGCAGACCGATCAGGAATAAGCCAGATGTCTTTGAGCCTTGCAATGCCAGTTGTATGGGACGGGATCATCTGCATGTTTACCGGGTGTGTAAGGTTCACATACCATGCAGTTGACCAGCCAAAACATTAAAGCACAATTAGCCGGTTTTCCTAATATAATCGGAGCGATCGACTGCACACTTATTGCTATAAAGCAGCGTTTCTCTATTTCAGTCCCATTTCATATATATCTCTTATCACGCACAATGTTTGTTCTATTGGAACGTAAGTGGCCCTGCAAAGTGGACATCACAGGATATTCTGCCACGATTCCATTTTGAAGCAAGTGGGTATGTTCCATTTAACAGTCATTAAAACGTGCGAGACACGAATTTAAATATTTATTTAAAGATGCATTTGTCACACTTCACACTTCTTTAGTAAGATTTGTCTGTGTGTGAAGATGCTGCGGACAGCAATGCACAATGCAGCGCTAATCCATGAATAAATGTTCCAAAGTAAAGTAAACTTCAATGGATTTCCCATTAATATCTTGTGATTTGTGTGTGCATTCACCAAAGATAAATCAAATACTGCAGTTCAACATTTATTTCACTCGTGCCGTTTTATTTATAACATTTCATTTACATTGCTGCATTTGTCTCAGAAAGTCACAAGTCAAATAAGTTTAATGATGCTTTTTTAGATATTAGCTTTCAGGGCAATATAAAAATCTGCAACATTTCAAAGATTAATTTCATAGTCATAAAGGTGTATCTTGGGGGGGAAAAGTTTAAAAACAACTAAATTATAGTTGATGGTCATGTGCAAGGAGTTCACATGTACAAGAAAGTAGTTCACAGGAGTTCATATGTACAAGACAAAAAATAAAAATCCAAAAAAAGTCAAAATTACAAAGAGGCAAAGAATGCAAATGATTATGAAGGTGGACAATCAGATTTGGGGAACTTTCAGCTTCAGCATAAACAGCCTTAATTTCACAAAAATACGTATTTTTTCTGGTGCTATTTTAAACTGCAGAGCCGTTTAAATCTTTCCACACAAAGAACATAAATGCTGTCTCACATCTGCATGACCTTATAGGTGCATTTTTTAAAGGCCATTTCACTCTGTTACCCCTGTCAATGTCTGTCAGAGCTCATTTTCACATGAACGCATGGGTTATTTTTTATATTGCTCCTTTTTTAAATCCTCTTTCCACAATGCGTTCGCAAATAACATTTCAGGTCTATTTCTAATGTGAATCTTTTCTATGTGAAGTCACAAAACGATTCCCTCTAATGTGAAGCATTTTATGCAACTTAAAACTTCCTTTGTGTGAGATGCTCCCACAGTTTGTGGACAAAAAGCCTTCTCTCCAACATGAAGTGTTCAGTGTTTTCTCTTTGTGTGTTACTTTAGGGTTACTTTATGTTTGAAACACCTTCCACACTGATCACATGTGAAGGGCTTGTCTTCGGTGTGAATGTGGATTTTAAGTTTATGTTTTTGATTGAAACTGTCCACACTGATGGCAGGTGAAGTAACTGTTGGATTCGGCCTTGTTTCATCAGTATGGACTTTTCTACAGTCATGAAATCTTGTATCCCACATTGATTTTTCTCATCTATTTCTTTCATTTCTTGATTCTCTTTCAGTGTCATCAGGTCTAAAGTGAAAAAGACAAATACAAGTTAAATGCAATTTAACAGCTCAAAGCAAGAGACATCAAACCCAACATTACGCAACAAAACTGTGTTATTATAAACCATGTGTACATCTTTCTTCTAACAGTATTAGTGCTGTGTCAACCAACTGTTAATATCAACAAAAGCTAAGCACCAATGAATTTCACTGTTTACTAATCATGTCTGCAGGCAATGTCACTTTACAGTAACGAATAACACCTTTCTGTGGATCTCTCACAGTTTGGAGGTAAGGACTCTCACCTGTGTGACTTGGGTTGTTTTATGTCTGAAACTCTTGTTTGAATTGCTTCTCTCCAGTGTGAATTCTCATGTGTGACTTAAGATTTCCTGCTTGTAAGAAGGTGTCTCCACACAGATTGCAGATGAAAGACTTCTCTGCAGCGTGAACTCTAATATGACTGCAGAGGCTTGTTTTACAACTGAATTTCTGGCCACATTGACGACATGCAAAATAGTTCTCTCCCGAATGTATTCTCCTCATGTGGTTATTAAGGCTTTCTTTATATTTGAACCCACTTCCACATCGAGGACACGTGAATGGCTTCTCTTTAGCGTGAATGTACATGTGTTCTTTAAGGTTTCCTTTTCTAACAAAACTCTTTTCACAGTGTTGACATTTGAAAGGCTTCTTTCCAGAGTGAATGTTCATGTGTTCTTTAAGGCTTCCTTTTTTAACGAAACTCTTTCCACACTGTTGGCAGGTGAAAGGCTTCTCTCCAGTGTGAATTTTCAGGTGTTCATTAAGGTTTCCTTTTAGAGTGAAACACTTTCCACATTGGGGGCAAGTGTGGTCTTTGTTAGATTCAGTCTTCTGAACCGAGTTTGTTTCAGTCCACATGGATTTCTCTACAGCCATGAAATCATGTCTCTTGTATTGATTTTTCTCTTCTTCATTCTCTTCTTTCAGTGCCATCAGGTCTAAAGTGGAAAAGACAAATACAAGTTAATGGCAGTTTAATGACCAAGATAAAAGTATCAAAACACATCTTAACTTTAGCATTATGCAACAACTCTTCACTATGTTATGGTACTTGTGAATTTCTGTCAGGATTTAAGCGTCATCTTAATAAATTCGCTCAAAATCACTGATTTGTTCAATAATGAAACAAGTGACATCTTTATAAGTGAGTCATTGAATCATTTAGTCAAACTGATTTTAGAGAATAATTTAAATGAAACATTTTAAAATAGACCGCAGTAGATTAGAGTTTGTCAATACCTCTAGTGAATTGCATATTATTTAGTTTAGTTGTCTATTCAAAATCATGGCAGAATTGCAATAATATGCTATTCAGGCAGAGCTCTAAGGAGCAGAGTCCAAAGTTCAGCTCCAGCCCTAATCAAACACACCTGAACAAATTAATCAATTTCTTTAGGAACAGTAGAAAGTTACAGGCAGGTGAGTTTGATCAAGGCTGGAATATGGATATCGCGGGACAGTTTTGAGAACGCCTGCTCTATAGCGTTTATAATATCATTAGTTTCTGTAAGGCTGGACATTTGAATAAGGATCACATGAGTGAGTTCAGCTTTGACAATGAAACCAACCTGTTTGTTCCTCAGTATCTTCTTGTTTTATGCTGAATACTTCTACAATCTTTATGTCTTCACTCTCTTGTTTAATAAACGCCATCTTTATAACAATGTCACCTGGATCTTAGTGCTTCACCAGGAATTTTTCTGTGGTTGGGGAGAAAAAAAAAAGACAAAGTAAATCTCTCTAGTCAGTCAAAGTGACAGTCATTGTTCTTAAATGGACCAATTAGCCCAACACACACACACACACACACACACACACACACACTCAAATCCAGTGCTAAAAATGAGGGAGAAAATAAGAAAATTCTTATTCTGAACATCTTGAAATCCACATTGTCCTGCTATGAACAATCAAGTCAACAACTATTCAGATCTCACAGGTACAGTATAACACACCATCATTTCTTGGTTCATAAAGTCACACATGAAGAAGTTAATTCGACTAATGAGTCAGATTAACTGAGAAACATCCGACATAATTCGTCGCACTGTATGTTTTTGATTTACTAAAAAGAAAAGGCTCAATACTTATTGTACGTGTATAGACCATTTCGCTAGATGTAAACAACGCTGGTCCAGAAGCGCTTCTTGTTTTTTTATTTCACATATACAAATACATTTTAAAGGTGCTAATGTAACATTTTCATCCAGTCAAATGCTATGTTGGTTGTATTTTTTGTGATGTTTGTGTAAAGTTTAAAAAAAAAAAAAAAAAAAAAAACAGGAAGAGTATCGGGACCAGTATGTTTACATCTAGCGAAATGGCCTGTAAGTGTGTTTGTGTTATCGTTGTGTTTACACTGTTGTGACTAGAGTGATTCGTTCAGTTCAGTTGTCTCTGAGTTTTAAAAAGCTACGTTTCTCTCATCACTACTTGCCAGTGACTTAATTCTTGTTCATGATAAACTGATTCGCGAAAATAATGAGTGAAATAAGACGCATGTTTTGTTACTTACGTGTGGATGCGCCTTATTCACAGCAAATAACATTAATGTTGGATAAAGCGTTATCGTGTTACAATCAATAATAAATCCATTAAGCATAACGTTCGTGTGAAACTATACAGACGTCTGAACAGTTTGCATCGATTTTAACATTTTAAATGAGTAAAAACACAAAACCTTTCTTCTGCCGAAAAACAACAGCTACAACAGGAGCGCGTCCAAGGCTTATGACATCATATCGACACACCAAAATAAAAGCCCTCTTTTTCTCTTGTAGATTTTCTTGTAGACCTCCACAGATCAAACTTTGAACATAATTCTTATATACAGTCCTGTGTTATGCAGTAATTGAAGAACTACCTGCTTGTCACTGTGTCCAAAGATGTAACACAAAACACTTCCAACTCCAAATCCTGCCAATTTAACAAAAAGTACTTTTCTTTCTACATTATACTTTCTGCCTTTCAGGAAGGAATACAAGTTTTATGTCTAAAGAATATATATTTATTTGAATGTATCAATTTTTTTTCTTTCTTTTGGTCACCCAATGACGTCAAGCCTCACGTTATTTATTTATTTATTTATTTATTTGTTTATTCATTTATAAACGGCTGCATCTACCAGCCTTTTCCCTCCCCATTATTTTGTTGTTCGATTTTTTTTCAGACTACCCTAAAAGCTCTTTCCCCTAGAAAGCACATAGCAACAAATGTAGTCATTTTTTCATGTTTATTTGGCAACTTTTAGCAACTTGTGCATCAAGCAGTACAAAAGCCATGCATTATTCCCTCTGAAACAGGATATCTGTTATGATTCCTGTCTGGTCAGCCCGCCACCGGAGGTCGCTGTGCATTTCGTTATCACCTCACACTGCACAGACTGTTCAATCACACCCCGGACTACGTTTCCCATCACCTATTGCGCTGATTGCACTAACACCTGTAGCCAATCAGACGCCCTATATAAGCCTTGGACTTCCCTCTGTATCTCACCAAGTATTGTGGTCTTTGCATTGTTGTTTCGCGTTTTCCCTGAGTTCCCTAGTTCCCAGTGTTTAGCTTTCTAGCCCAGCCTTTTCGTTTCGTCTGTCTCGCCACCTGCCTTTTGCACTTCTCACTTGTTTTACGGAATACCCCTTCGCATCTTAAAATCAATCAACATCTTTAGCATTACATTATTAGCATGTTATTAGCATGCTAACAAAAAAGTTTCAATAACACATTTGAAATTTAAACAGCTGACACTCTTCACAGAGCCAGGGAAAGTGACAAGGCACCTCTCAAAATTATTTATATAAAAAAACATACTGTTGAACATTTTTTTTAAATTATGCACTGTAGGACTATTACTGATCAAATGAAATCAGTGTCAAGAAAGTCTATATACACTGCTATTTAATTTCATTATATAATGTTTTGATCAATGTTTTAAATAAGACATTTTGAACATTTAAATATGAATAGAAACATTGAAATGGTACTATTAAATATTAAGCTTGCGCAATATAGTATGGATGCTGTAAAGACACATTTTTCTTTAGACGTAACATATTTAGACGTAATCAGGCTGGCTCAGTCCTGCATACAATGTCTGTGCTATAGGAATTTCAGGCTAAACTTCTCAGAGACATGGATGAGTCTGGCCGGGATCCTACCACCTTCAGAGAGCTGCACACGGCAACTGATCTGGTCCTGCACACTACAAAAGCAACGGCCCAGACGGTTGGCAAGGCCATGGCCAACACTATGGCTAAATCTTACAGATTTATAAGGGATGCTGAAAAGATAGCCGTCTTTGATTCACCGGTCACATTTAAAGGTTTGTTTGGCCCTGCTGTGGACGGTTTCACAGAGCGGTTCACAGAAGACATTGCGAACGCTGTCATTTCCTTCCTAAGTGCCCCAAATTGGTGACTGTTTCAAGCCGCCCCAAGACAGCGTCCACCCAGCAGCCTGCAAAACCAGCACAACCTGAGCACCCACCTAAGCCGGAGACTGGGCTTAAACAGCACTCCCGGACAGCTAGGAAGTACACCTTGCTGAAGCACCAAGTTCCCCCCTTGCGTAGTGCTGGACCCAGAGTCTCAGAAGCTGTCCTGATCTGTGTAAAGAAAGGAAAATAAGCTGAATCCAGAACCCCCTCAAAGAAAGCTTGTGTTTATTCCCCACCTCTTCAAACACCTCTGAGTGATGGAAGTATTTTAACAAGGCCCGTCGTGCAAGTTTAGCATGTGCCTCGAAAACTACCGCTGTGATAGCGGACTCACATAGTTTAAGGAGCAAGTTTCCTCTCCCTGCAATCACACATGTCAGTTCCCTGTCTCAGCGGTGAGTTGTCACTAATAAAAATAGAACCTCTTGCTACCCGGCTGTTGGCTTGGAAAGTCATCCCCCGCGTGTCCAGCTGGGTTCTTAAAACCACAGAACAAGGCTACTCACTCCAATTCACTCACATGTTCTCCAGTCCAAAGTGCAAACACTGCTTAGCAAACAGTGAGTCGGGGTTTTACAGCTGATACTTCCTTGTTCCCGAGAAAGCTAGCGGACTTCATCCAATTTTCGGTCTCACACATTTGCATCGTGCCCTCATGCGATGGCCATTCAAAATGTTAACTTTGAAACAGATCCTCAGGCCATATTTGCCATACTGGTTTCTATCGTTGGATCTTAAGTATGCTTACTTTCACATCCAAGTGGCGCCCCATCACAGATCGTTCTTGACATTCGCTTTCAAGGGAGTACACATTCCTTCCGTTTGTACTGTCCCTGGCCCCTCACAATATTACAAAGTGCACAGATGTGGCTCTTTATTCTCTGAGACAGATAGGAGTTGGTGTTCTCAAGTACCTTGACGACCGACTAGTGCTGGCTGAATCAGAATGGGAACTTATCACTCACAAGCCATTGTTGCTCAGTCACCTAGAACGTCTTGGGTTGAAAATCAACTCAGCCAAGAGTATTCTGACTCCCAGACAATGAGTTGCCTTTCTGGGGCAGTTATAGTCAGTGGAAATGCTTGGATTTTTGTGCAAGTGCAAAGCTTGAATTTCGCCAAATTACTCCCTGAACATCTAGAGAGAATTCTCAGTTATTCCCCTGCTCAGTCTCATGGTGGTTGCTTCCTCAGTTATTCCCCTGGGCCTGCTACATATGAGAGCCCTACAGTTTTGGACTCGTTCCATTTATGGGATGGTCTCGTCCCATTTATGGGATGGTATCCAATTGCTGTGTCAAAGCTGTGGCCCCTTGGACAACCCCTTGACTGTTTCAATCAGGCATGCTGTTGGGAACGACCTCCAGAAAGAAAATAATTACTTTGTACATGGGCAACCCAGCGCACAGCTCCTGGTCAACCCATGAGCGATGCCTACATATCAGTTGCCTCATATTGATGGTTGTTTGTATGGCCCTGAAATCCTTCCTGCCAGCCTTGATGGGGCACCACGTCTTGGTCCACTCGGACAACATTATGGCGATGGCTAATATCAATCACCAGGGCAGCCTCAGGTCATGTTCACTTTACAGGAGGACCCGACATCTCCTGCTTTGAGCATGGAGCAAATTCCTCTCTCTACGAGCAGTTCATGTGCTGGGTAGATTGAACCAGGGACCGAATATGTTTTATTTATTTTGATGGTTAAGATGATTTGGTCGGTTTTCAGCAAGGCAGTGGTCGACCTCTTTGCCTCCAAAGACACTCGCCACTGCCCACAGTTTGGTTTCCAGAGATGATGCAGCTGCTGTCAGCAGCCCTGTGGTCAATACCATTGAGAAGAGACCTTCTGAGAGACCTTCTTTCACAGGCACAGAACAGAATTTGGCACCCCTGACCAGAGCTGTGGAGCCTTCATGACTGGCCCCTTGACAGGAGTCTGAACAGTTCCCCACGAGAGTCACTAACACTACTCTAGAGGCTCCGTCTACTAGATGTCTCTATGCCCTCAAATTGTCAGTGTCCAGTGACTGGTGCTCAGCACATAGCCAGGACCCGATTTCATGTGATGTGTCCCACGTGCTAACCATTCTGCAAGAGCTGTTGGATAAGGATCACATGCCTCCGTACTTAAAGTCTATGTGGCAGCCATCGTGGCAAATAATTTGCTCATGGCTGACCGGACTATTGTCAGAAATGACTTGGACATTAAGTTCCTCAGGGGAGCTTAGAGATGGGACTTGTCTATAGTGCTAAGGGCTCTAAAGGAGCCCCCCTTTGAGCTGCTTCAAACAGCTGGCCTAAGGGATGTGTCGCTCAAAACAACTCTGCTTGTGGCCCTAGCATTGGTCAAGCATGTAGGTGACTTGCAAGCCCTGTCAGTCAGGCTTCCTGCATTGAGTTTGGACCCAATGACTGTAAAGTTGTTCTTCAACCAGACAGCAGTTACGTACCCAAGGTGCTCTTAACTCCGTTCAGAGCCCAGGTTATTTCCTTGTTAGCCCTGAGATAAGGGAACGAGAGTTGTGTCATTGGCTGTGCTATAAACTGCATGCAAATGATAAAATTACGCGCTGCACTGACTTATATAGAGGTCGGTTCCGCGCCTTCTGGTGGGCTACTTTCACTTTTACTTTCAAACACGTTTAGCAAGGTGGGGAGAGGATGAAAAGGGGGGCACAGTCATTTGATGAGGCACGGCCAACGAATGCCCGTCTTTAACCGTAACCCCCGTCTGCTCGCTCTTGCAGCCGGTAGCCTACTTTGATGGCATTGGATAGCTACACTGCTTCAAGTCAGATGCTGAGCTGCTCAAATCGAACAAACTTTCCCAGTCGCCTCGTTCTGTGTCTATTCTGTGGAGTGACAAACTAACAAATGCTTAAACATATTAGAACCGCATACTTAAAATTTACAATTCACCCTAACATTAAAGAAACCCACTTTTTAAAATTTTATATTTATCCATCTGGAGAGTTCCTTAGGGTTAGATTTAATTTTGAAATGTTATTATGTAAATTTTGTAACGCATTTCCAGATGATACAGAGCATTTTTTTTTGCTTGCAAATATTTTAGTGTCTTCTGGGAAAAAAGTGCAATTATGGTTAAAGGAGGGTAATGTGGTTGAACTGAACCTGTCCTTTATAGATATTAAGTATGGAAACTATGAAGAAGGTGGTCAAAAAGGTTTTTTGATTAATAATCTGCTTTTGTTAGCTAAGAATGTTATTCACAAATGTAGATTTTTTAAATCACGTGCTTAATGCTTCATTTGCATCTGGTGTGAACGCACCATAAGCCCCTCTTAAAATGGATGACCTTGAACATAAGTTGTATGCCATTTTGTTTTGTAAATTTTTAATATTTTTATTATACTTCAATTTGAAAAAATCCTGTGGGAAACACTGATATTGCTTTTTAAATTTCTGTATTTTGTTGCCAATCCACTCATAAGTGCTTGTGACTCTTTAGCGCTCCCTGTTTTTGGAGAGAAGTGTAAAGCTATATCTATCTTTTATAAATCTGATCAAATGAAAGACACTTTGGAGATATGAAGGATGCAGTGCTAGGTATTTAAGATTAACATGAAATTAGCCAAAACTGTGTCTGTTATGCCCCCTTTAACTGAGATAGACTTAAATACACTTTGCTGACATAGATTGATATAACATTGCGATATCGTATACTATTTGAAGCTGGACTACTAACTGAGCTGGATGATGACATCATTAAATTTAGTGATGAACTGCCTTTAACTGAAAATTGAGTGTTTACTGTTGCCCTTTTGCATTATTGATGCACTATTTCCTATTTAATATTATACAGCCACTTTGTTACAATTCTGTATTGTTAAAAGCGGTATATAAATAAAGGTGACTTGACTTGACATTGTCCAGAACTGTCCAATGTGAAAACAAGTGGGACAGTCTCATATCTGCTCATATGGCACTCAATTAGAGCATACTGCATTTCTGTTTTTCATCTAGGTATTAGTCAGCTACAAAAGATTTTTTTTATTTAATCTGAGTAATAGTGCCAGCTTCTGCTGACACTGTGATATTGAAGGACAAGTAGCTGGACAAGTAGTTGTTTCCAGGTTGGAACATATTTAGACACTCAGAGAGGACCTTATCTCTGTTGGGCTCAAACCAAAATCAACCCCTGGGTATACAAACCATAAACAATGAAAATTCCAATTGTAATGATAATTTTTTGCATATCAGTCCACAAAGTCAGACTTGTGATGCAGACTTGAATCCTAAATCACATTATAACCGAGTTTCATAATTGATTAAATTTACAACTGATACCAACTATTTAATAGTAATGTCACTTAATGACATTTAATGTCACAACTTGTGTGCATTAACTAAAGATGAATCAAATACTGCAGATCAACATTTTTACTCATGTCCTTTTATTTGTAAAATTTCATTTTATAAGACAGTCTTCAGTCCTGAATCTGCCATTCATGTCTAAAATATTACAAAAATAGAGTCCTCTTCACTATGCAATAGAACTTGAGAACAGTTTCAGTTTAGATTTAAGCAAATCATTTATTGAAGTGATGCATGACCTTCTTTACATCTTTCTTCCAACACTATTAGCACTTTTGACAACACAGATCACAACATTGTTTTGCTTAGCTTAACAATGATGACATGACAAAATAGCACAACTGTCCAAGTTAGTACAGAATATTACTGACGTTGTGGCTATATCAACCAACTGTTAATATCAACAGAAAATAAACACCAATGAATTTCACCTTTCTTGGGATATAAGGATTTAATTTTAAGTCACCTGTGTGACTTCTCATGTCTGAAACATGGGTTGTTTTATGTCTGAAACTCGTTTAAATTGCTTCTCTCCAGTGTGAATTCTCATGTGTGACTTAAGATTTCCTGCTTGTAAGAAGGTGTCTCCACACAGATTGCAGATGAAAGACTTCTCTGCAGCGTGAACTCTAATATGGCTGCAGAGGCTTGTTTTACAACGGAAGCTCTCTCCACACTGACGACATACAAAACAGTCCTTTATTAAATGTATTCTCCTCATGTGGTTATTAAGGCTTTCTTTACATTTGAAACCACTTCCACAGTGATCACACGTGAATGGCTTCTTTTTAGCGTGAATGTACATGTGTCCTTTAAGATTTCCTTTTCTAACAAAACACTTTTCACAGTGTTGACATTTGAATGGCTTCTCTCCAGAGTGAATTTTCATGTGTTCATTAAGGTTTCCTTTCTTAACAAAACTCTTTCCACACTGTTGGCAGGTGAAAGGCTTCTCTCCAGTGTGAATTTTCATGTGTTCTTTAAGGTTTCCTTTTTGTGGGAAACTCTTTCCACACTGACGGCAAGTGAGTTTTTCGTTAGATTCAGTCTTCTGAACAGAGTTTGTTTCAGTCCGTATGGATTTTTCTACAGCCATGAACTCATGTCTCTCGTATTGATTTTTCTCTTCCATTTCTTTCAGTTCTTCATTCTCTTCTTTCAGTGCCATCAGGTCTAAAGTGGAAAAGACAATTACAAGTTAATGGCAGTTTAATGGCTCAAAGCAACAGACAGCAAAACCAAGATATAAGTATCAAAACACATCAAAGGCATTATGCAACAAAACTGGGTAATTATAGACATGTTGGTTCCTTGCTGCTGTTCCCTCTGGCTTGCTCAGTTGGGGACATTTAATTTCCAGCAATTATCGTCAACTGGATTGCACAGATACTATTTGAACTGATCTGAGCTGGATCATGACATCACTGAATTCAATGATAAACTGTCTGTAATTAAAATTTGAGTGTTTACCGTTATCCCTTTGCATTATTGACACACTATTTTACTTTTTTTTTTTTTTTTTAGATTTATTTTTGGGCAGGACAGTGTAGATAAGACTGGAAAGCATTGGGTAAAGAAAGAGGGGAGTGGGATCGGCAAAGGACCATGAGCCTGGATTCGAACTCGGGTCGCCTCGAGTGCAACTGCATTGTACGCACTATTTTACTTTTTAAAGTGGCCCTATTATGGATTTCTATAAATTACCTTTCATGCAGTGTGTAACACAACTCTAAGTGAATGAAAACATCCCGCAAAATTTTTAATCTGAAATTGTTCTGTGTATAAAGTTTCTTTCTTTAAAAGTTGACGTCAACTTGAAACTCAAGCATATTGCCCGCCTATTTGTTGCGTGCACAGACCCGGAAAAATGTATTCCTCAGCTGGGATCGTTCAGAGCCCTTTGAAGCTACACTGAAACTGCATTTTTAACCTTCAATCCATTGAGCACCACTGAAATCCACTATATGGGGAAAAATCCTGAAATTTTTCCTCAAAACCTTAAATTCTTTGCGACTGAAGAAAGAAAGATATAAATATCTTGGATGACATGAGGGTGAATAAATCGTAAGAAAATTTTAATTATGAAAGTGGAGTAATCCTTTAAAAACTTTTGCTCTCATGTGCTCTGTAGCATGCAAAATATATATTTAGTTGTGTGTGTTGTGTTTACGCCGCGCAGCTTGTAGGTCTCTGGCTAACCGGCTAACAGCAATATCTATTCACTCGCAACTGTCTAAAAACGTGTCGATGAATAGTGAATGTCGCTATAATTTAGTAATCATAACTTAGGAGTTACGATAAAGAATAGGGCAATACGTTGGTGTACAAACTGCAGTGCTTTTTGCGTTGGGCTAACGCATATACCATGGCTATTTGGGTGTTTAACGTAATGGTGATAGGCGTTCTGTTTCTGAAATGCACTGCATGCAGTAGACCAATCACAACAGACTGGGTCATTGGACTGTAGGAACTAGTAACTAAGGCCATGTCCACACTAATACGTTTTCATTTGAAAACGCATCTTTTTCTCTCCGTTTTGTCCTTCTGTCCACACTGAGACAGTGTTTTTGGTCAAGGAAAATGGAGCTTTTTGAAAACGCTCTCCAAAGTGGATAAATTTGAAAACATAGTTTTTGCGTTGCAGTGTGGACTCTGAAAACGGAGGCTTTTGAAAATAATGATGCATGTTTAGTCATGTGACGCATATTGTACCAATAGATATCCATGTTTATATATTGTAATTGTGGCTATGTGCTAATCACTTTCACACTGCTGCTAAAGATATATTTGTACACTCTTCATATTACAGTCCTAAAGAGATGACAGAAAACGTACTCACAGTTGCTATCCTGACTCCTGCAGCTAAACGTGAGGGCAGCTGCTTTTTAGATCAAACATGAGAGTGCACGACATGGACGCATTAGTGAATGATGAATTGCATTAGAACTTACTATGTCTCTTCCGTCTGTATCATCTCAGTGAGTTTTTACGCATGCACAGTTTGGCGAATTTAACGTTTGCCTACGTTTCAGTGTGGATGAGAAACATTTGGAAAACGCTTGAAAACGCTAGTGTGGACGAGAACGTTTTAAAACAAAAACTCAGTTTTCAAATGTATCCGGATTAATGTAGACGTAGCCTAAATTAGGGGAACTAAATTAGCTCATACTTTAGAGTAGGGTCTAAACCAGCACAATAGGTACTACCAGTGACATAAATGTATGTTGATTGGCCAGATGCATACAAAACACTTGCTAGTTTGTCGACACTGGCAAATTGCAATCAAAATATAAAAGGTTTCAAACCTAAAATGATGCCACCTGACATTTTGAGAATTTAAGATAACAAAACAAAATAATATGCACTATTTATTATTTAAATGTATTAAAAATGAATTCAAACTAAATAGGGTTTTATAGAATAAAGTGATGTATGTAATGAACTTACCAAATTATTTTGAAAGGAAATAATACATATTTTTTAAATACCACTGCGGAAATATCTGATAGAATTTAGTGGTTTTCAATTCTGAAACTGATTTTAAATTTAATGTTACTAAGAATAATTGTTTTGTTTATGCTACTTCTGTATAATGTTTCCTAATTACTGCATGTCATAACAACAAAAGCCCAACTTGAAAGTCAGATCTTCTCAGGTTGAAGGCAGCATTAGTGTTTATCTGATCATGTGATCTTGTCTGTTCACACAAGATGACCCGCTCTGTGTCAAATAAAAGGCCCATAATTTAGACACTCATATGACATTCTATGAAAAATATCCTTCATTTCTGTAGAGTTGGACATTTGAATAAGGATCAAATGAGTACGTTCAGCTTTGATAATAAAAACCAACCTATTTGTTCCTCAGTATCTTCTTGTTTTACTCTGAATACTTCTACAATCTTTATGTCTTCACTCTCCTGTTTAATAAACGCCATCCTTATAATCGTGTCACGTGGATCTCACCAGGCTTCACCAAGAATTTTTCTGTGTTTGGAAAAAAATTAAATGCAAAGTAAATCTCTCCAGTCAGTAAACAAAAGAACACAAATACTACAAATACTTATTATAATTACTGTAAATTATTATAAAACATAATTGTAAACAAACATGCCATTTTTACCAAACGCAGGAATCATTTCAACAACAATGTACTGGTAAAACAATGTATGTGTAACAGAACGTAAAGTGGTGGCCAAAATTATTAGAATGCTAGTATTTTCACCAGCTAAAAAAAACAGTTTTAAGTTTTGTTTTCTATCTTTTGCTGTAGTGTGTCTGTAGCAAGTATCAGTTTACTCTTCCAAACATTCATTTTGCCATTAATTGTAATAATCTAGTGAGATTTTTGTTTGCACAAGGAGTCTGACAACAGCCAGTGCTCCACACAGAGGTCTGGGTCCGGTTGCATAAAAGGTTAAAACTAGTCTTAAAAACTAGTCAAAATTTGATTAGTCTGAAATTTGATTATTTGATAAGTTTATGCAACTGGCCCCCGATCTCATCATCATCCAGTCTGTCTGGAATTACATGAAGAAACAGAACAAACTGAGACAGACTAAATCTAATAAACTAAGACTCAGTGTGCAAACAAAAATCTCACTGGGTTATTACAATTAATGGCAAAATGAATGTTTGGAAATGTAAACTGATTATTTCCTACCGACACACTACAGCAAAACATAGAAATAACTGACTTAAAACCATTTTTAACTGGTAAAAATACTAGCGTTCTAATAAGTTTAGTCACAACTGTAAATACATAAAACAATAATGCATATTTGAACACCACATTGTCCTGCTATGAACAATCTGTCAGTAACTACACTTACTCAGATCTCACACTTACAGCATAACACACTATCAGTATGTGGTTCATAAATAATAATTAGTTTAGTAATTAATTAGATTAGTAATAGTATATTTTTATTTAATGCCATGTCAGCATCTTAGGCTATTTCCATGGCAAAAACAATTTAAAAAAAAAAACAAGTATAGCAAATACAATAAAAACCAGCAAACAAACAAAGTTATATTACACAAGATGTTTACCATTAACATAAGATTATCTTTAAAAAGCTCGGTTTCTATCATCACTAACGTTACTTGCCAGAGACCGAATGCTTGTTCAACATAAACTGATTCACAAATAATTATAAGCAAAATGAGACGCATCTTCTGTTACTTACGTGTGGATGCTCTTTATTTATAATAAATAACATTAAACAAAAAATACACAAACGTCTGAAGAGTTTGCATCGATTCTAATTTAAATGAGTAAAAAAACAAAACAAAACCTTTCTTCAGCCGAAAAACAACAGATGCAGAAGCTTGGCGCAGCCTTTTTACGTCACATCGCCAGACTGACATAAAAGTCATCTTATTCCTCTTGTAGATTTTCAGGTGTTGTAGACGCTACTATGCGTATTAACACTTAGAAGAAACTAACCATTTTCATTAAAGATTTCCATTCAGACAGTCAAAACGGTCAATTTAATATCTTAATATAATTCACTTTAACCAAAAGAAGGTGAAATTTGATGTATTGCCTTTATATTCTGGGGTGAAACTGAGATGGAATAAGATGAATACACTGACATAAAGATTTAGTTTAAGTTAATAAATTAAACAGTTGAATCTCTCTGCAACCACAAAATTAATTTTGATTACAATTTCTTCGATTCTTAGTAGTTTGAAATATCTTTAAGTTTTTTTCCAATCCTGTAATTTGAAGACCCGGATCACAGCTTTTGATAGCTCCTTCAATTCAGCCTATATGTGCTATCTACTGTAAAATTCTATGATTTTAGCGAAAAAGACTTTTATTGAGGTCTGGCGATGTGACGTCATAAGGCTGCACCGCGCTCCTGAGCCTGTGATTCAGCTGAAGAAAGGTGTGTGCTTTCAATCATTTAAAGTCTTTAAATCAATATAACTCGTTTAGAAAATTGTATATAAAGCTGTAAAATAAATGATTAATTAATGTAACACTGTAATGCTTTGTCTGTAATGTAATATTTATCTATTGACATCCATAAAGGTTATTTTGTGCGTGTAAAACGCATTCACACATTAGTAAGGTGCGTCTCATTTCGCTCAATATTTTATGAATCAGTTTATCATAAACACGAATTCGGCCACTGTCAAGCAGTGATCTGAATCAATTGCACTGCAAAATTATTCACTGATTTCAAGTGTTCGAAACACCTGCTGCTCAAAACACTTTATATGCAACGAGAACAAAAAACACAAACATGTTTAATGACAACTTTTATACAACCAGCTGCCAATATTTCATTAAAGTGAAATCTATTAAATATAACCTACAAATCAGTAAATACTAAATATAAATCTTAATAGAAATCTGAACCTTTGTATAATTAGTTTCCTTTTATTAATTTGAGTGCTAGTTTTGGTTGGGCTTTTTGTGTCAGGTTTAAAGGCGCAGTATGAGATGTTTAAAATTAACAAACAAAGGCATATTTTGATGATGCTGTGATTGAGTGTGGAATCATGGGAGTTGTCTTCATCTCCACAGCCTGTGTAATGCAATCCGACAGGACTCGAGCAGAAATCATGTTCATGGATGAGCTAATTAATTAGAGGTTTTTTAACATCACTGTAGTATGAAGCAGGGAGGGGTTAAAATCCGTGGAAGCTAAACTAGCCCGCTGGAGTGATTGCTAATGAGAGACGCCACAGTTGACTGCTTCTGCTCTTTCCTGTCATACGTATGTGGGGTTGAGTAGCACTGTTTTATCATGCTAGGGTACATTTGAGTGTGTTGAACGTTCTATTGTAATGCTATTCATTGTAATGCTTTTGTTTTATGTTGTGATTGTATTGCATTGTGTTCTGGGACCCCCTCGAAAACGAGATGGTACATCTCAAGGGGTTAATCCTAATAATAAATACCTAAATACCTAATTCATAACATATCAAAGTGTTTTTGATGTTTCTAATTACAAGAAACTTGACAGTAGTTAAAATGGCTTATTTGTTTGGGTTTAAACGTTCTTGGAAACATTTTGAATAATGTAAGTACACAAGTAAACAAAATATGACACTGTTGTAGTGTTTTTCGGATTTTACATATTGTGCTTTTAACTCTCACTCTGACTGACTTCCTAAAATACCGACTACTGAATTCGGGAGCTGATTGAGACGCGCTCAGAGATTTAATTTGGTTTTATTTGTCTTTCTGTTAATTATTGTTATCTTATACAGGACAAAGTGTCCAAACACACAGAAAAATTCTGGTGAATCAACGGAGATCCACGTGACACCCTGTTATAAAGATGGCATTCATTAAAGAGGAGAGTGAAGACACGAAGGTTGAAGAAACATTCCGAGTCAAACAAGAAGATGCTGAGGAACAAACAGGTTGGTTTTCATTCTCAAAGCTGAACTCACTCATTTGATCCTTATTAAAATGTTGAGAAATAGTGATATAAAAATAATACAGATATAGCCTAAACAAAACAATTATTCTGTGTAATATTAAACACTATATTTTTGAATAAAAACAATGAAAGCGATATAAAGCAAAAACTTTAGTTTGCATGAAGCAAACAGTGACAGTAGTGTTTTTGACTTGACATTTGTTATTTGTTGTCTTTATTTTCCATTGCCCCTGGGGAGGGAGAGAGAGACATAAAATGCTGTTCTTTTTAAAAACAAGCAAATATGAAGGCATCGTTTTATAAACTAAGGCCCAGTTCCATGGACAGGGCTTAGCCTGAGCCAGGATTAGGCCATAGATCAATTAAGACATATAAGTAATTTTTTATAAATGTGCCTTAGTTAAAAACACTACTGGTGTGGATCTTGAGACAAAACAAAGTTTCTTTCAGTTAAAACACCTCAGACTTACATTTTAGTGTAGGACTAGGTTTAAGCTTTGTCTGTGAAACTGGGGGTTAATGTTTTAAAGTTGGGGAAAGGTCCACGAGGCGGAATTCGATCTCGGGACACCCGAGGCGCAACTGCACCACAAGGCTATTGGCGCTTACCTCCTGCCTCATTCTTATTAGAAACTGAGAACAATAATTGCAACATCATAAATAATGATAGCGGCATGAACATTAAGTTTCATATTATTCATAAAGACGACATGAAAAAATGTCTTTTCACGGAAAACAACGTCTTTTTAAGATGTAAATGACATGAAATTACCAGAAGATTGCAGCAGAGGATCACTCATTGGCTGCAGCTGCCATTTCAACTCCCTAGTTTTTTCAAGTCTTTTCAATTTATTATAAAATTACTAGTATAACAAAATTCAGTGCTTTTACCTCATTTAAGTGTATAGTATAGCAAGTGCAGAAAGTCATTAAAATAAATGAATAAATAAATAAGCTCACACAAACAGCCTATAAGGGTGAATTATTCAAATAGCCTCCTCATTTATAGTTCACTACAAATTAGCCTAAGTTAAATATTAATGATATAAGAATTAAATAATCCATTTAATATGAATCAATATGATTTTGAAATGTTTTGTATTTCATTTAATAACTACATCTTTTAAGTTTGATCTTGAACTGTAAAAGCTATTAAATAGCCTATATTCAACCAACACAAATTTGTTACTGCTGTAGTCTTGTTACTCTGAATTTAGTTTGAACCATGTAATGCACAGCTCTATTTTTGACATTGGCTTGTCAGAGGTTTCGTTCGGTTATTACTGTCAATCATAGCTGTGACTTGCGCATATTTAGTGGATTTACTCGCCTAATTTTTTACACTTGCATTTGTCATTCTTGGAACCGTGTACACTTTTTAACTTTTGTGGCATGAATACAGATTAATCATGTATATACAAATTATAATTTATGTGAAGATTAAGTTCAATATTTTGTTTTAAAAGCCTATTGAATGCCTTTCAATTGTACTGTAATGTTGAATGGGTGTAATAGCTACAATTGATGATGTACAGATTTACAACTACAACTGAAATGCATTTAATAGAGACAAATCAGTAGCAGTATTGATATCAATGGTACCGACCTTCATTAATAATAGGCAACTTTGTAAAAAGATTTAAACCACATATTTTAAATAAACAGTCTTTATGCTGTTTCTAAATTAATTTGGACATGTAAATATATTAATATGCAATTAATTACTAATTAATTGCACATTTTCAGTTCGATTGACAGCAGATGTTTTGATGTTTGTTGCTTTGTACCATTACTCTGGTGTTAACTTGTATTTTTCTTATTTCACTGTAGACCTGATGGCACTGAAATTGGAGAGTCAAGAAATGAATGAAATGGAAGAGAAAAGTCTAAATAAGAAACAATCTGATTTCGAGACTGAAGGAAAATCAACTAGTTGCTCCCCGAATGAAAAGACTACCTCACAAATAGAAGCTCGAAAAACACGAACTACAAACGTAATTTCCTACTTAATAATTCATACCGGAGAGAGCTCTTTCACCTGTCAACAGTGTGGAGAAACTTTCAGTCAAAAAGAATGCCTTAAAGTTCACAAGAAAATTCACACTGAGAAGAAGCAGTTCATATGCTCTCAGTGTGAAAAAAGGTTCACGGAGAAAAAAAACCTTAATGCCCACATGAGAACTCACACTGGAGAAAGACCTCACACCTGCAAACTGTGTGGGAAGAGTTTCACACGTAACGGAAACCTTAAAACTCACATGAGAATTCACACTGGAGAGAATCCGTTTGTGTGTGATCAGTGTGGAAAGGGTTTCAAACAGAAAAAAATCCTCAGTACCCACATGAGAATTCACACTGGAGAGAGGCCTTTCACCTGCCCTCAGTGTGGAAAGAGTTTCACACGTAAAGAAAAACTTCAGACTCACATTAGAAGTCACACTGGAGAGAAGCCGTTCACATGCGATCAGTGTGGAAACAGTTTCAGATATAAAGAAAACCTTAATATTCACATGAAGATTCATTCAAGAGAGAGTCGCTTTAACTGTCGTCAGTGCGAAAAGAGTTTCACAGACCGGAAACATCTTGAGAATCATGTAGTAATTCACATTGGAGAAAAGCCTTTTATGTGCCACCTCTGTGGAAAGAGTTGCTCAAGAGAAGGACATCTTAAGGTTCACATCAGAGTTCACACTGGAGAGAAACCGTACACCTGCCCTCAGTGTGGAAAGTGTTTCAGGTTTAAAGGAAACCTAAAGACTCACATTAGAAGTCACACTGGAGAGAAGCCGTTCAAATGTCTTCAGTGCGAAATGAGTTTCTCGCATAGCGCAGACCTGAAACGTCATTTGCAAATGCATTCTGAAAAGAACATCTCGAACAGAACATCCCAAGGAGCAATTTCTTGAGGGGTTCAGGACAAAAAAAATGTTTTTTTAAGTTTAGAAACATTTTGTGAAACTCTTGCCTCACAGTGGTTTGATCCTCTGCCTGCTTTCCCTTTTTACCTCACCTGCACACATACGTCCGGTGGGAGAGAACAAAGCTCTTTAGTAGTTGTGGAGCTCCAGTAAATAGACTATCAAGGCTGGTCTTTTCTCTTTAATACAGATATTGTGGAGTCATTAATAAATTATTCATGACAAAAAAAAATTATGACAACCAATACATTTCACTGTGTTAGCAATTATAACTTGAACTAGTTTTTCTGGTAGCTTGTTTAATACAGTAGCATGTTGGACAGTATGTTCTACCTTTGTTTTGGGTTTTGCTCAATATGATGGTAAGTGGCATACCAGTGGGCTTGCTGCAGTTGAATATCTAAGTAAGAGACATCCTCTGTCCCAGATGAAAATTAAAATACTATGTGGAGGACACAAGATGATTTAATGACCACATAGTAAACCTATGAACCTAACTTATATTTAAACAACTATCGCTTTGTGTTTTTGGCCAGATAATATGACAGGGAAAAAAAATATAAGATCATTTTTTACTAGGGGTGTAACGGTACATGTATTCGTACCGAACCGTCACGGGCATCTCAGTTTGGTGTAAGAAGCCTTACAACGAATACAGGCAAGTCACCCTCAATCCAGAAGGGGGTGCCTGCAGTAATGCAACTCTGTTTGATAACTGCCGACAGAAGAACAGCGAATGCCAGGAGTTGCGCACTTGAAAACAAAGACCACTAGACAGTGACAAAGGAGTATGACGTTACTTTAAAGGCTTGCGCACTCAACTGTCTGCGAAATGGAGCTTTGTGCTCTTGTATCCTACCTCTCTCATTCGGCACAAATCCAAATATTCCATAATAGTTCCATATTTGCAATGCATCCAAATGCTAAATTATTATTTATTATGTAAATTATAGACTTTGTACTTCAGTCATGTTCTAATGGTGACACAGTGAGGCGGGTGCGCTGATGTTTGATTCACTGTATTTTCTTTTGATAAAGTACCAACTGCACTGTCAAGTTACCAATGCTAGAAGCCTGGAACTGATATGTTTTGTGTTTGTGTGCGCCAGCGCAATTACTTCAACTTTCTTCTTACCAGCAAAATCAACTTAAACAAAAAACAAATAGAATGTCACTTTCTGCCATTTGAGTTTCCTTCCTGTTACAAAACTGAACTGAAACTCAAGAAAATATAGGCTACGTTATGTGTCGCACAGTTTTTTTTCCCCTTGTCTATCGGTTAACTAAATGAAATATATTACAAGTATTTATTCCTTGTGTGTGTATATGTACTGCAGATTTTATAGCCTATATATGAGATTAATTTGATATAATATTTAGTATTTTCACATCTATGTGGAAAAAACTAATTTGTACTACTGTCCATTTAAAATAAATGAAAAGAAACCTAGCATAGTAGTTTTTTTTTTCTATTGTATCAAAATCATATTGAACCGTGACCCTTGAACCGAGGTACTTACCGTACCGTTACACCCCTTTTTTTTTTAATGCACCAAAATGCCGAGTATTTACAAAATGTCACAATATACAGGCAATTTGGCTTTAATTAAGGCAGAACATCTTTGTGTCCCCTTCAAAAATGACTCTTGATAAATTTTGTGTTTATTGTTTCCCCCAGCTGTTAGATGACTGTGTTCTTTGCTGTAGTTTCACATATAGAGCAGTTGCGGTAGATGTGTGTTTATTCCTCTGAATGAAAATGTAAGTCAAACTTCTACCTTGCTGGGAAATGCAATAATGTAACTGGAAGACAGAGCTAAGTAGTAACTGGTTACATGTAATCTAAATTATGTAATCAGATTCCAAAAATTAAGTACTTGTAATTAAGAGTAAGTTACATTTTAAATGTTCATAATCAGACTACAGTTACTTTTTTGTTGGTTACATGATTATTCACACAATAGCAATACATTATTTATCATTTATTGATTCTCTCTAATTCTTCTTTTTTTATTTTTGAAATGTTCTTTTCTAAAATCTCAGAAAGTCTAGTTTTGTGGACATTCACACATACACTCTTTAAAATAAAGGTGCTTCACGATGCCATAGAAGAACACTTTTTGTCTGAATGGTTCCATAAAGAACCTTTAACATCTGAAGGACTTTTCTGTTTCACAAAAGGTTCTTTGTGGCAGAAGAAGGTTCTTCAGATTATAAAAACGTAAAAAGAGATGGTTCTTTAAAGAACCTTTGACTGAATGGTTCTTTGTGGAACTAAAAATGGTTCTTATATGGCATCACTGTGAAGAACCCTTTAAACACCTTTATTTTTAAGAGTGTAGACTAGTCATTAGTCGGGTGGTGACAGCATTTTGTCAATGGATTTACAAAAATCATTTTGGGTTTAAGAAGTGTTTCAACAGTGCATCAACTACTGATGAACACATTCATTTTTATTTAAATTATCACTCTGCAGGTTATTTATCCATGTATAATTATGTATTATTAAAACGCTTTTGTCTTTTTAACTCATTAAACTGCACAAAATAAGAAATCGCTATTCCTTATTTGCAGACATTTTTGTCATCTGAACCTCTTTCACCTAATATATACTGTAAAGGGGTAGGTGTAGTCAATCAGTCAATTCTGTAAAAGACAATATCTCCCTTTCTATTGAACTTTGAGCGTTGTAACTTTTACACATTACACATGAACTAAAGGTAAAAAGTGAAATCATAATCAGTCCCTTGAAGTACCCCTGAGATTTTAAAATAAATGTTTTAATAGTCGAGTATCACATTTGCATTTTCACGGTTCTCTGACTTTGGTCAATGGTCATATGGCGTGTAGGTAAACAAAATATTTCATTTTTTTCAGTAATTGAATGATTTTGATTGTTATTTTAAAAAGATTTATTTTAATGTTACCTCAATTTGGGAAACCTTGATTTAATTTAATGTTTAATGCACTTCATGTTGATAATTACAATGAAAGGAATATATTTTGTATTTTTACATCATTATGCTACAAGATTATCCTGTTTAAATCAATGCAAAAAAGTTACATCAAAAGTAATCTAAAAGTAATCTGATTATATTTCCTAAAATGTGTAATGTAATGGATTATGTTACTGACTACAATGTAACGAGTCATGTAATTTGGAATTAGTAACGGAGTACAATTTGTAAATATTCTACCCAGCTCTGCTGGAACATTAAAAATAAATAAACAAACTTAACAAAATTACTTGTTTCCAGTTTCTAGGTTTTTTTAGTTTGTTTGTTTTTTGTTTTTTTGGTTTTTTTTTTTAGTTTATTGTTTAGTCAAGTAGATTTCGATTTAATGTTGTTATATCTGGATAAATTCACTGATTGTGGAACCTTATAAATACCAGGCACCTTTAAATTTATGATCAGGGAAAGCATGGAAATATATTCTATTTATCTTCAGCTCTGAACTATTTTTTTTATCAGCTCAGTTCATTCTTTGTTGTTTTTCTAGTATACTGTATGTACATATACTTACCGTTTCCTTTCTAATTAATTTGCTGCAATAAACAATCCTAAGCAGTTGGTTCCTTTATTGTCTTGTATGTTAATTATGCTTTAGAGAAAGAATTTTAAATTTTAATTGTGTGTATACACACACACACATTTAAATTTCACATAATTGTACAATATGTACTTTATTATGTATTTCACCAAGAACTGAACTCCGATTTCCTCTACTATAAACGTATTTTGTAATTTTAAACAGGACTTTTATTTTGGTTTAGTGATGTGACGTCATACGTCTGAGCCGCGCTCCTATATTTGTTGTGATTCGGCTGAAGAAAGGTTTGTGTTTATTAGCATTTATAGTGTTTACGTTAATACAGTTTTATAGTTTGCACAAGCGGTGTACAGTGGCTTTATTATTATTGAATTTAACATTGTAATACTTTAGATATCATTTATGAGCGTTAGATTGTGTAAATAAAGTGCATCCACACGTGAGTAAAAAGGTGCATCTCATTTCGCTCCCTATATCGTGCATTAGTTTGTCGTAAGAAGCCAATTCGTTTGCTTGCTTGTAGTGTTGAGGGTAACGGAGCTTTTCGAAACTCAGAGGTAACTGAATCAGTTGCATCACTAAATGATTCAGTGATTCGAAGCGCTCGAATCTCCGCAGTGTAAATGCAACCAGATTAATAAACACAAACCCGCGAAATGACAATTTTTACAAAACTGCAAATGTTTTCATTAAAAATACAATCTGTTAAATATAAGTACCAAATATTATTCATAAGAAATGTGTGCATGTAGGAAATATTAATTTGCAGCTCTAATTTTGTGTTGTTTTTTTTCTCAGGCCATTTAAGTCCATTCCCTCTGACTGACTTCCTTACTGAGCTGACTACTGAACTAGGGAGCTGACTGAAACACACCCAGAGATTTAGTTTGGGGAGTTTTGGGGTATTTTTGGTATTATTCTCATCTTAAACAGGGCAGAGTATTAAAACACACAGAAGAGATCCACGTTACACACTATTATAAAGTCAAAGATGCTGTTCGTTAAAGAGGAGAGTGAAGACATTAAGATTGAGGACACATTCAGAGTCAAACATGAAGGTACTGAGGAACAAACAGGTTGGTTTTCATACTTAAAGCTGAACTCATACATTTGATACATAAAATGTCCAGCTCTACAGTAATGAATGATCATTTAGAAGAATGGCACATTGGTATCTTAATTAAAGCTTTGTTTTTTTACACTAAGATCACATGACCAGACAAATACTATTGCTGCCTTCTAGTGAACCTAAGTAGATCATACTTCCTACTTTCCAGGTTTGCTGTTGTTAGATTTTGCTGTATTTGGCTGAGCAGTCATTTGGGTGGCTCTCCAATTTATTAGACTGTCAGATTGAATGAGTTTCATGAACAATATTATCAAAGATACCATAAATAATATTAAATCGGATATCACAAACAAGATTATACGAATGCTTAGCTGAAAATATGCATCTTTGGTCTGTATAATTAGCAAAGCTTTTTGTGTAATTGTGTGTAATTAATGTAAAGAGTTAAGAAATTAAAAAAAAAGATTATTTAAATTATGCAAATAATACTGTCCTTTTGGGGGAAGCATATGCAAGAGGAAAAGCAGAGGACCTAATACTGAGCCCTGTGGCACTCTGTACTTGTGTATGATAAAACGTCTCTTCATTGACAGTTTCTGTACGATGATGGGTATGGGATAAAATTTATCTCAAAATTACACACACAAAAAATAATCCATGCACAGTTATCCATGAACCTGATAAAAGTTGCAAATGTATCTTATTATCCACAACTAAAAGTCTTTCAACGTGTGTTTGTGAAAATTCAGGATTATATGAATGTGCAGTGTTTTTTACAAATAGTAACAACAATAGTAAAAACTGCTGTACTTCTGTATAATTCTGAATTTCACAGACACACATTGAAAGGCAGAAAAGGTGTTTGGTTGTGGATAGTAAGATACAACTTTTATCAAGGGCATGGGTAACAGTGCATGCATTTGTTAGTAAGTCAGACTGTTTTCATCCCATAGTGGGGCTTAAATTAGTTACTATGCAAAAATTTAACATAGTTCACAGGACACTATTTGTAATATTTTTAAAGTAAAAGGCAGATTTGAGATTGGTCTATAATTAACATCCTGTTTGAGGTTTAATAATTACCAATTTTGGAACATGTCCCCAGGAATCTAAAGAGTTAATGATAATTGTGACTATATTTAATACCTCTTTTAGTAGCTTACTCTTTTTAGTAGCTGTACAATCTAATTTTGATGTTTGTTGCTTTGTGCCATTTTAACTTGCATTTGTGTTGTTTTGCTTTAGACTTGATGCCACTGAAAAAGGAGAGTCAAGAACTCAATATAAAGGAAGACAGAGATCAGCATGATTTTAAAACGGGAGGAAAATCATTCAGTTGCTCACAGACTGAAAAGACACAAAAACGAGCTCAAAAGACAGCAATTAGATATAATTTCACCTGCCAACACTGTGGAAAAAGTTTCAGCAGATTAGGAAATTTTCATTGCCACATGAGAACTCACACTGGAGAGAAGCCTTACACATGTCCTCAATGTGGAATGAGTTTTACTCTTAAAGAAACCCTTAGAATGCACTTGAAAATCCACACCGGAGAGAAGCCGTTCACCTGCAAACTGTGTGGAAAAAGCTTCGTTCGAAAATCAAGCCTTAAAAACCACATGAGAATTCACACGGGAGAGAAGCCTTACACGTGCTCTCAATGTGGAAAGAGTTTTAGACATAAACAAAACCTTGATGTCCACATGAAAATTCACACCGAAGAGAAGCCTTACACCTGCAAACTGTGTGGAAAGGGTTTCATTCGAAAATCAAACGTTGAAAACCACATGAGAACTCACAGTGGAGAGAAGCCTTACACATGCTCTCAGTGTGGAAAATGTTTTACACATAAACAAAACCTTGATATCCACATGAGAATTCATACCGGAGAGAAACCTTTCACCTGCCAACAATGTGGAAAGCGTTTTACTGAAAAAGCAAACCTTAATGTTCACATGAGAATTCACACCGGAGAAAGCCCTTTCACCTGCCAACAGTGTGGAAGGCGTTTCACTCAAAAAGGAAACCTTAAAAAACACATGAACATTCACACTGGTGAGAAGCCATTGACGTGATGAGAGTTTTGGATGTAAAGTTGCCCTTTGACGTATATGATCACAGAACATTTGGTGAATAACCACAAATTTCTTAAAATGTGTAAATATTTGTATGAACAAAAGCAGGACTCTGTATTTTGTGTGTCCAGCAGCTGCTTTAAGTGCCACAGAGCATCTCTTCCTCATGGACTGAACCAGGTTTGCCGGTTCTTGCTGTGAGATGTTGCTCCACTATGGTCACAGCAGGCCTCTCGGAAATTTTCATGAAATGAAAAATGCATTTTTTTTAATCCTGAAATTGGTGTTAATGCCTTTTTAGTGGGGCCAAAATATAGGAACTGAACAGTTGTGGTTTTCTGAACAACTTCTTGGTTTTAATTGCAGGATTGTATGCTGCTGAAGTCCCAAAATATAGTTTTGCATGTTGCACTACACTGTTTTTTGTGTTCATTTTGAAATCTAAAATAAATGTTGAAATGTTAATTAAAATTTATTAGATTTTTTTTTTTAAGTTATATTTTTTGGCTTTTGTTTCTTTATTATTAAGATAGGACAATGGAGAGATGACAGGAAAGTATTAGGTAGAGAGAGGGGAGCGGGATTGACAAAGGACCTCGAGACGGGAATCGAACTCGGGTTCGCGTGAGCGCAGTTGCACTGTATATGTCGGCACACTAACCACCTGGTAACCTGGTTACGTTTCTCAATGTTGTAAACTCTAGAAGCCAGGCTTGAAAATCGGGGTGTTTTTAGGGCCCTGACATTTAAATGATGATTGTTTTCATCCCCCACATTTATCAACTTCTGATCATTCATATGATGAGATTGGTGACATATGAATGTTTCATGAATCACATTAAGCTGATTTATGCACTTGGATCTGTGCTCGTTTATAAATTAGATTGATAAATGAGGGCCAGTATTCTTTGAGCTTTGTTAGTTTTTATTTCTTGCATTATAGCTTTCAAAGGCTGTCAATTTTACAAAGAAATTCAAATTGTGAACAATGGGTTTCATTCACTAAGCATGCGTATTTGGGTGGTCCTTATTTTTGGACTTTTGAAATCTTCTGCTCTCACCCGACCAGTCAATGCCCCTTCATGAAAAATGGGAACAAACCAAATTTTGCTGAGATTTGACTATGTTTGGGGTGTACTCAACAAAACTGAAATTCTATCTTAATGACAATAGTGTGGAAATAATTATTCTAGACAAGACCAACAGTAAAATGTAAATTAGGTTAAAACAAGAAGACAGAAAAGTCTTCTTAGTCTTAAAACGTTAAATTATGTTGACATGTAGCACCACTGCACTTCAGATGTCCAGAGTTCAAATTCTGGCTTTCGGACCTCTTCTGATCCCATCCCATCCCCCTTTCTCTCTTTCTCCCACTTTGATAAATAAAGGCATAAAACAGTAAAGTAAAATAAATAAAACAAATTACAACACTGCTGATGAGAACTTATCTTTGAAAATCTCACTGCTGTGTGTGTACTTGGATGGGACTTCATACTTCATGTCACGTCACTGTCGCTTTCACTTGCTTCCAAGCAGGTACACTTCATCCAGGTTACACAAAGTGGCCATGCATCTGATATCAGAAACACTCATAAGTTTATCAGTGAACAAAACCTTTGCTAATATCACCATACATATATCTGATAAAAAGATACATTCTTCGAGCATTGCCTAAATAACAATCTGGATGGTATTTTGCATTCATCCTAATGCATATACAAAAACTTGTGTGTGAAATGCGCTACATTTTTCAGGAAGTAAGTGGTAGGACGAGGTCCACAAAGCGGGATTCGACTCCGGGACACCCAAGGCGCAACTGCCCACAAGGCTATTGGTGCCGACATGAAAGGTGTTTTTTTTGAGGACTGGTGAGAATGATACACTTGACACTGCTTAAGGATTGGGCAAGAATGGAAGCTTGTTTCCGCCCCAGAATAAAACATTAAGAGAAAGAACTGCTACTTTTTAATTTTCGAGTTACATCTTACAAGTGAGAAATGTAAACTCACGATTGTGTGATAAATCAATTAAAAGTCAATTATTTTTTCAAATATTTTATTCTGTGGCAGAAACAAGCTTCTATGTGCGGGAGCTTGACAAGAGTGATGAAAGGCTGTAAGGAAAACTGTGAGTCACATCCATTATATTTTAACCCTTTGTCTTCATTTTTTAATTTATTACAGCCACTGTTTAAATGTTTGTTTCAACAAGTACAGTAGAAAAAATATATATTAAAGAAATCTATTTACAAAACAAAGATTCACATATAATGTACTCACCCCCTAGTCATTTTAAGATTTTTGACATTTTAGATTTTTTAAGTTTTTTTTTAAGATTTTTGACATACTCTAACTGTCTTGAGCGTTCAGGGAGAGCGAGACAAGACGAGCGTTTGAGATTAAAAAGTATTTAAATAGTATTTTTTTTAATGAAAATAACCGATCGTTTCGCTAGATAAGACACTTCTTCCTCGACTGGGATTGTTTACAACCACATTTGGGATCGTTTGAAGCCGCATTTAAACTACATTTTAGAAGTTCAAAATCAGGGCACCATATCAGTCCATTATATGGAGAAAAATCCTGAAATGTTTTCCTCAAAAAACAATTTCTTTACGACTGAAGAAAATAAGACATGAACATCTTGGATGACAAGCGGGTGAGTACATTATATGTGAATCTTTGTTTTGGAAATGGACTTCTCCCTTAAAGAAAAGTAAAAAAAAAAAACATCCCTTAAAAAAAAAAAAAAAAAAAAAAAGTACTTATGTGCAATTTAGATTATCAGTCGATTGATTGATTAAATACCCTGTATGTGTGGTTTCAGTTTTTGACCAAATGAAAATTTTAATTGCAGTTTTAGTGAAAATTAATTTTGGTACATCACTATTACCAGGAAATGCAGAGCTTAGACATGGCTAAATTACCATGCTAACAGTGTCATGCAGCAGTATCATATTACAGTAATACAGTTTTATTACTGTTATTTATTGTTTTCTTAAGGCAGGATAGCTTAATGTAGCACTATTTTTTTTGTAGCAGTATTTTTTTATTAATTTCATTGTACATTCTTACCACTTGTTTTTATATGCAGGGATGCAGATGTGATTAATTGTTTTTGTAAATATGACTTATACATTGTGTACAGTCGTCTTTTTAACTTTTCCCCATCATCTAGTGTTACAAAAGCAAATTACATTAACAAATTACAACAAAATTAAAGCCCATGAAACAAAAGTCAAGACTGACTGAAACATTTTTGACATTTTAATAACTCCTTGTTGTGATTAATGACTTCATTTCTCCAAAAAGATTACTGCAATTTCAGTTGACAAAACTTTCTATTGCAGAACTCTTTGAAACACTTTCCACGCATGCAGCACTTTTCAGGTGTATTTGTGTGATGTGAAAATAAAATATTACACTGATCATAATTAAATCACACTCTTTCAGAGTGAATGTTTAGGTCATTTTTACAATAGCTCCCTTTTGTAAACTTGTTACACTGAGGAGCATGGCAATGTCTTTCCAGAATGACTTTGTAAATGATGATTGAGGTCTTTTTGATATGTGAAACATCTCGCGCACTGTACATGGACCCTCGCTTATGTGTAAAAACAAAATATGCTTTTGCCTTGAGGTTTAGTTTTGTTGTAAAGTTCTTCCACACAGTTTGCATGGTTAATGCTCCTCGCTGGTGTGAATTCTCATGTGCCTGTTAAAGCTCGACTGTTGAGTGAAACTGTTTCCACACTGAGGGCATTTGTAAGGCCTCTCGCCAGTGTGAATTCTCATGTGCCTTTTAAGACTTTCTGCTTTAATGAAACTATTTCCACACAGATTGCAGGGGTAAGGCCTCTCTCCGGTGTGAACCCTCATGTGGACTTTAAGGTTTCCCGGTTGACTGAAACATTTTCCACACTGTTGGCAGATGAAGGGCTTCTCTCCGGTGTGAATCCTCATGTGGACTTTAAGGTTTCCTTGTTGATCGAAACTCTTTCCACACTGTTTGCAGGAGAAAGGCCTCTCTCCTCTGTGAATCATCATGTGGTTTTTAAGGTTCTTTTTTTGAATGAAACCATTTCCACACAGTTGGCAGGTGAAAGGCTTCTTTCCTGTGTGAATTGTCAAGTGGGTATTAAAAGTGTTTTTATGTGTAAAACTCTTTCCACATTGAGTGCATGTGTAAGGCTGCTCCCCAGTATGAATTCTCAGGTGCCTCATATAGTTTCCTTTTTCAGTGAAACCATTTCCACATATTTTGCAGGTGTAAGGTTTCTCTCTGGTGTGAACTCGCATATGTTTTTTAAGGTTTCCTTTTAGAGGGAAACTACTTCCACACTGTTGGCAGGTGTAAGGCTTCTCTCCGGTGTGAACTCTCATGTGTTTTTTAAGGTTTCCTTTTTCAGTGAAAGAATTTCCACAGAGTTGGCAGACGAAAGGCCTCTCTCCGGTGTGAATTCTTGTATGTCTTTTAAGGTTGGCTTTGTCAGGGAAACTCTTTCCACACTGTTGGCAGTTGTAGGGCTTCTCTCCGGTGTGAATTCTCATGTGGACTTTAAGTTTTTCTTGTCGACTCAAACTCTTTCCACACTGCTGGCAGGTGAAACGACTTCTAGTTCCAGTCTTTTGAGCTCTTTTTTGTGAGCAATTCTTTGCAGTCTGTGAGCAACTAAATGATTTTTGTCCAGTTATGAAGTCATGTTTCTGACACTGATCTTCATCTTGCATTTCATTCAGTACTTCCCGCTCCTCTTTCAGGTCTAGGGTAAAAAAAAGAGACAAATACAAGTTGGTTAATCATCCATTTAAAACCAGCATTGCACTAAACTAAACAATGACTAAATCTGCCATTTATATCTACAAAGAAGTGTCAAACTTTGCTCCTTGAGATTCACAGTTTTGCATAGTTTAGCTAAATTCTAAAGGGCTGTGGTCCTCCTGAAACTGAATTTGACATCCCTGGTATAAAATATTAGAAAAATATTATCCTTACCCAACAAACAAACTATGTTTTAAAGGAGAAGTCCACTTCCTGAACAACAATTTACAGATAATGTACTCACCTCCTTGTCATCCAGGATGTTCAAGTCTTTCTTTCTTCAGTCATAAAGAAATTATGCTTTTTGAGGAAAACATTTCAGGACTTTTCTCCATATAATGGACTGATATGATGCCCCGAGTTTGAACTTCCAGAATGCAGTTTAAATGTGGCTTCAAACGATCGCAAACGCAGTTGTAAACAATCCCAGCCGAGGAAGAAGAGTCTTTAAAATGTTCAGTGTTAAAAATACTTTTTAATGTCAAATGCTCGTCTTGTCTTGCTCTCCCTGAACTGTGTGTATTCTGGCTCAAGACAGTTAGGGTATGTCAAAAAAACTCATATTTTCTCCCTCAACTTCAAAATCATCCTACATCGTTGTTTTAACTTTTTTCGTTAAGGTTGTTTGATCTTCTTTGCATGTTCACTTTGCATAGACTAAGTCAGTACTTCTGCAGCGATGTAGAATGATTTTGAAATGATTTTTGAAGTTGAGAAAGAAAATACGATTGGAGTTTTTCGACATACTCTGTCTTGAGTCAGAATACACAAGAATTCAGGGAGAGCAAGACAAGACGAGCGTTTGAAATTAAAAAGTATTTAAATTGTATTTTTTTTAATGAAAATATCCGATCATTTTGCTAGATAATACCCTTCTTCCTCGGCTGGGATCGTTTACAACCGCATTTGGGATCGTTTGAAGCCGCATTTAAACTACATTTTAGAATTTCAAACTCGGGGCACCTTATCAGTCCATTACATGGAGAAAAATCCTGAAATGTTTTCTTTAAAAGACACAATTTCTTTACGACTGAAGAAAGAAAGACATGAACATCTTGGATGACAAGGGGGTGAGTACATTATCTGTACATTATCTGTAAATTGTTGTTCTGGAAGTGAACTTCTCCTTTAAGAGTTATTTGAACTGCCCACAAACTAACAACCAGGCAGACTCAAGCCTCTGGTTATAGTGACAACAAAAACATGGCATCAAGATCAGCCTGGTTTACAACTCAAAACAATGTAGAGTTTCACTCTATAAGTACTTTGAAACACACAAACGTACCCTTATAGTATACATTACATCCTAATCTTTTACCCTTTATAATCACTTACACAATAAAGCAATACGACTTAAGAAGCCATGGTACAGTACATTTATAACTGCTAAAGGGCGTTGTTAGGCACAACACAGATATTTCTGTAGTCAGATATTTCCTTCTGACCTTTCGATCCAGTTAGTCCCAGAGCAGTTCAATAGAATTTAGGTCAGGTGACTGGGAAGGCTATTCTATGATAGAAAATAATAACACACAGCATTTATATATCACTTCTCTTAATACTTAAAACGATTGATATATAAAGGGTGGAATCTTCTCAGCCACCACCAGTATGCAGGTACAGACTTCAACATACCAACCCACACTTCTTACAAGGATGTGTCAAACTGATATATTACAGCCATCTTTATCTGTTCCATTTTATCTGTTCTAAACAATTCTGCATAGGCAACTTTATTTTTGAAGTGTGATTTTTTTAATGCACATTAACTTGTTACACATCTACCGGTTAAGATTTACAGCTAAAATTTGGTCCAATTTACGCATTGGTCTGAAAAGTAGGTGGTACTTATGGAAGAGCAAAAGCAGAGCTTTTTCCATGGTAACCTCTGTAAACAAAGCAGCACTGTGCTTATAAACACCACTGTATTACCTTAAATTTTACAAAATTATTTACATTTTATGATTTAATTAAAATGTAATTAATTAAAACCTTTTCATCAACTCATGAACCCCCTTAAATTCATTCCTAAAGCTCCATTTGGGAAACCCTTCTTTATACAAAAACTCGCGTGCCCCTCTCATTCTGCACCAACACAAATGTGATTGCAGTTTGTTGCAATTTATACACCTACAATTAGAACAACTCTGATATCTATTGTTATTTTGCAGCTTTCCTATAGCACAACATCTGGATTAGGACTATTTGTTAGCTTTCTTGTTCTGGTTTTTGGATAATCAAAATCAATATATTGACAAACTTCACTCTTGTAGGGCAGTGGGTTAATCTGCATAATGCTACTTAAAGTGTTCGGGGTACAGGAATAAGTCTAAAAAATAAAATGCTAAGTTGTGACAAATAAGAAGTGTTTAGAAGAATGAACACATTGTTCAGAATGCCAATAAAAAACGTCAAAAGTGAAACCACCTGCTGTTCACCTGAATGAAGACTCTTCAATCCATTTGGTAAAGTATTAACATTTTTTAGAACTTACTGTATCTACTCCTGATCTGCTGCTAATTGTTTCTTTTTGTATTTAACGTTTTTAGGATGTTGAACATAGCTCAGCTGGACATTTCAATAAGGATCAAATGACTAATTCAGCTTTGAGAATGAAAACCAACCTGTTTGTTCCTCAGTATCTTCATGGTTGACTCTGAACACTTCTTCAATCGTCATGTCTTCACTCTCCTCTTTAATAATCACAATCCTTATTTGTTCCTCAGTATCTTCATGTTTGATTCTGAATCCCCCTTCAATAATGTCTTCACTCTCCTCTTTAATAAACGCCATATTTATAGTGTGTCACGTGGATCTCAGTTGCTTCACCAGGAGCTTATCTGTGCGTTTGAACACTTTGTCCTGTTTAGGATAAAAAATAATTAACAGAGAGAAAAGTAAATCCAAACTAAATCTTTGGGTGCGTCTCAAACCGCTCCCTAGTTCAGTAGTAAGCTCACTGGTAAGGGAGTCAGACAGGGTGAGAGTTAATATTAAATCAACTTATAAGACAAAAAAAACAACCAAAGCTGGCACTACAGATTAATAAAAGAACTCTGTAGACGATCATGTTTTATGTTTAGTTATAATTAACATTTAATATTTGTATATTATATTTATTAGACTTCACTTTAATGAAAAAAAAATATTGGAGTTGGTTTGTAAAAGTTAACATTACACGTTTGTGTTTGTTCTCGTTCCAGCTGCACTATTTTGCAGCAGGTGATTTGAGCGCTTTAAATTAGTGCATCATTTTGCGAAGTTTCGAAAGCTGTTTATTAACAGGATAAACTGACTAATGATATAGGAAGCGAAATGAGACGCACCTTTTCTGTTACTTACGTGTGGATGCGCTTTAATCATAACACTGTGTAATGTTACTAGATAAAGATTACAGTGCTACATTCTGTAATAATTAACTCATTTCGCCGTTCTCTATCAATTTTAAAAGGTTGTATTAATTTACACACTGAAAATGACTAGAAACAAACCTCCAGCCGAATCACAGACGCAGGAGCACGGCGCAGCCTTCATGACGTCATTGTCGCCAGGCCAAAATAAAAGCCTTGTTCACACACTGAACTGACAGAAAACCCATACAAATGTTAAGATCAGGGGTCCCTGGTGAAAAAACCAGGGACCCCCTGATTTTGATAGGTAGGTTTTGATGCTGGTTTAAGCTGGTCCTTTGCTGGTTTATGCTGGTCATGTTGCTGGTCAAGGACCAAATTTTTTTCGCCAGGGGTGCCCAACCCTGTTCCTGGAGATCGACATTCCTGCAGAGTTTAGTTCCAGCCCTAATCAAACACACCTGTCTGTAATTATCAAGTGCTCCTTCAGATCCAATTAGCTGGTTCAGGTGTGTTTGGTCAGGGTTGGAGCTGAACTCCGCAGGAAAGTCGATCTCCAGGACCAAGGTTGAGCACCCCTGGTTAAGATAATCGATTAATTTACCACAGAGACCAAAAACTATCAATACTACTGAGATTTTTAAAGCTTCTGGCTTATATCTATATAGGGGTTTTATAGGATATATTTCTCATAAATGAGAACAAATATGTGGTTGCAAAGAGATCTATATAATTTATTGATTAAAACTGAATCACATTTTTATATACAGCTATATATAACACATACATACATACACAAATTCCATTTCAGTTTCTCCACAGATATTTAGAAAAATGAAACTTAGAAAAAATTAAGTTATAAACATATAGTCATATGGTATGTCTTTTTGATCTTGTTGATTTCAGTGGCAATATTCTTTTAAAGAGTTTCGTTTATAATGCACTATTTTTGCAATTATTGTTTAACTATTAAAGCCATTCCTTTTTTTAACTGACAAAAACATGACAACTCAGACATGAAAAGCAGTAGACTGTGTCAATCTTCACCTGATTCTTGATTGAGATGGTACTGTGATGGCTGCAGTCATCAAGACTGACTAAAGCAATGAATCACTGTAGTTTTATACAGATTTCCGAGGCAGCAGTCAAATCATGAGCTTCACGTACAGTATGCAAATTATGTGAGCAATTATAGTTGTCTCTCAGACTCTAGCATTTCAGCAGCTGTAATCCAATCGGCAGAACTGTAGCGCTCATTATCAGAGAGATCAGGGAAACTCCAATTCGCATGTAATTCTGGTGTTTATCAGTGTGAACAATGACACCAATTAAAGCAATGAGGCAGAAGCAGCAAGAGCATCTAATACCAAAGATTTTACATGTGTATTCATAAAACCTATAGCAAAAAAGATTCATTTTGAAATGTGAACAACATCTGACTGTTTCTATTTTTACTGTTGTGTCAGCCTACAACAACTGAGTAGAATTTATTCATTTGTCATGCAAAAGATTGTTCAGATGTGTTCATTATGTTTGCGTTCTACACAGCAACATGGGAGGAATGGATGCATCTGTTGCCCTCAATGGATACTATTCAGTCTGTCCAAAAAAACAGTGGTACTGCTGCATTTTCTCACTCTCTGAACATTGCGGTGGTAAATGCTTTCATAATCCACCAACAGCTGGTTGCACCGCAGGACAAAAGGGCAACCCTGGTGAAAAAACCAGCATATGCTGGTAGGTATGTTTTGATGCTGGTTTAAGCTGGTCCTTTGCTGGTTTTTGCTGGTCATGTTACTGGTCAAGGACCAGCATGAACCAGCAAAGGACCAGCATAAACCAGCTAAGGACCAGCTTAAACCAGCAAAGGACCAGCTTAAACCAGCATCAAAACCTACCTAACCAGCATCCCAGCATTAAAACATACCTACCAGCATATGCTGGTTTTTTCACCAGGGAAGTAAAAAAACAAGAGGGAATTCTGGGAAGCTCTAGTACAGGAGCTCGCTGATTAGGAGCCTCCTGCTCCTAGACCTGTTTCTCACCATTGAGCAGAACACACACAAAAGCACATCACACCTACCAGTAAATTCAGAAGATGCACAATGTGCCACCAGAAAACCCTTGTGATCTGCCATGTGTGACATGCAAGATTTCCTGGCATAAAGGTGACCATTTGTAGTGCTTAGTACTGAATAGTTTTAAGTAGACTGGGGCTTGAATGTGTCATGTCTCCTTCAGTCAAAGAAGTTGAAGACGTGCATTACCGGCACCCTCTTATACTTAGGGGTGCCCCACTAATGATGTCTTGGGCTGCATGGCCCAACTGGATTGAAGTGTTTTCACACGTGCTTCAGACACCGGTCATGCTGATTGCATTACCCAAAGTGTCCATAGTGTCTTGGCGAACCATGGTTACATGCGTATCCCGAGAAGTTTGTTAGATATTGTTGCATAATTAAGTTTTGTTTATGCTACTTCTGCATTTTTTATATATCTCTATTTCTGTAGAGGTCAACATTTTAATTAGGATCAGATGACTGAATTCAGCTTTGAGAATGAAAACCAACCTGTTTGTTCCTTGGCATCTTCATGTTTAACTCTGAATGCTTCTTCAATTTTTGTGTCTTCACTCTCCTTTTTAATAAGCACCATTTTATGTGGATCTCAGTTGCTTCACCAGAAGTTTTGTCTGTGTGCTTGGACACTTTGTCTCATTTAAGATGAGAATAATTAACAGAAAGAAATAAATCCGAAGTAAATCTCTGGGTACATCCTAGTCATCTCCTTAGTTCAGCAGTCAGTGCACTGGTAAGGGAGTTGGTTGAGAGTTAATGGCCTTAAATCACCTGATAAGAAAAACTACAAACACAAACTATACATACATTTAATGTTTACTTATGATTAACATTTAGCATTTATTGATTTGCAGTTCAAGTTTAACAGATCTCACTTTCATGAAAACATTTGCAGTTGCTTGCAGACATTGTCATTACAGTTTTGTTGTTCTTGCTGTATTTACACTGTTTGAGCAGCAGATGTTGTCAGCGTGTGTGAATTTGAGGGATTTCAAACAGTGAATCATTTAGAGAAGTAAATGACTCAAGTTTACAAAAGCTTCTTTTCTCCATCACTAGTTGCCAGTGACTGAATTAGTGTTTATGATAAACTGATTCACGATATAGGGAGTAAAATGAGATTCACCTTTTGTTACTCACACAAAACAATGTTCAGTGTTATATAAAGTTATATAAAGCATTAAAATATTAACATTAAATATTCAATATTAATACAGCAATTTTACACTGCTTATAAAATAGTGTCTGAACAGGTTGCTTTGATTTAAACCCTTTAAATTATTCTAAACACAAACCTTTCTTCAGTCAACTTTCTTCAGCCGAATCACAGAAGCTAGAGCAGGGTGCGCCACAACCTAATGGCATAATATCTTCAAATCAAATAAAATGTTTTGTGAGCATGCTAAAAATAATTGAAATTAGCATACAGAAAGCACATTCGAACAATATGATAAAGGATTAACTTGAGGGATGAATCCCAGATTCCCAAAGCAATTACCACTCTGCCTAACCACTGATATTCTGTAATTAGTAATGCTTTTGTAGGGGAATGTACAGTTAAAACCCAAGGACCAGATATGATGAACGAAGACCAGGAGTCGGAGATGTAGTTAACTTAAGAATAATTTACTGAAGAAAAAAGTTTGCAGTTTCATCAGCAGTCAGCTTCAACGCACTTGATGGAGTTTGTAGGCCGCTCTACGTACACTCTTAATACAATAGCAATTATACTCTAACAGAGGTCACTAACTACGTCATTACTTGAGTAAAAAGGATTCTGGTTGTTGTTGTTGTTTGGCATTTTTGCATTTTTCTGGATAGGACAGTGGAGATATGACAGGAAACAAGATGGAGAGAGAGAGAGATGGAGGCATGATCGGGAAAGGTCCACGAGGTGGGAGTCGAACTTGGGACACTCGAAGAATGATTATGCCACATGTCAGCACGCTGTCCACATGTCCATCCATCGACAGGATTCTGGTTGGTTAAAACAGATAAACTCCACACATGGACAGAGTTCAAAGCATATCTCCAGTGATTATTAGGTGGCAACCGAGATCTAGTCTTAGGACAGATGTGGCCCACTGAGAGCATATATCTGAATTTCTTCCGCCACACTGTCTGACGACGTCCATTCTGTCCTGGAGTCAGTTATTCACGCACATAAAGAGTACAAAATTCCTTCAAGATTGAGTGGCTCAGATTTGTACTCTTATCAGGTCTTTTCCAAAGCATACAGATAATGAGTGCAGTTTCTCAGAGTGAGAAACTCAGCTATTAAGATACTCTAAGATATTACAAGTTAATAACTTAACATCTTAACACATTTGTCTCTCCTCCCAGAGGCCTGTTGCAGTAAGGAGGTCATGTAGAAATTCTGAGTATGTGAACCCTAAAATGAGGGGAAGTCTGGAAAATTTGGAAAACAATAAGGGTTCTGTCTACAGAAGTCTATGGAACCCAAAAACTTTGAAGCTTAGTATCTCAGAACTGCTCACAATGCAAATAGAACGTTATAATTCCAAGGCGGTGAAATATTTTTCTTACTGTGTTTTTGTCTTATTTCACGTAAAAATATCAAAAAATTCTTAAATCAAGATAAATTGTATAAGAAAAAATGGCGTGTAGTCTTATTATGTATTGATTTTTTTTTTTTGCTATTAGTTTTCTGTATAATATCGGCATGCAGAGCAGTAATGAAAGTGTGCCTTGCTTTTGAGAATTTGTGTTGTTTCCTGACACAGACCCATCAAACAGGAGTTTCACATGACTGCAGCTCAGTGGTGTAGAAATCTGTTTAAATGAAGCTAATCTAATAGATGGCATTCACTTGATAACATCTTGATTAATAAAAATAAGAATCTTTTAAAATCGAGAAGTGTTGTTGTTTTTTACCCAGCCCTGGCATGATTTGTTGTTTTTAGTGGCATTCGGCTGTCACTGCTGCTTGTGGTGTTGAACATGAGAAGTGACGCACAATCTCTGTTCAGCTGTTCTCTTCAAAGTAAATGCATAAAGCTATGTCGTCCTGTAGGTTCAAAGCAATTTAATGTGTTATAATTAAAATAAGAAAATTAAATTGACGGGTAATAACTGATTATGACAGAATTTTTTACGACCCTGTCCGTCAAAATGATGGACATGTCAGGATATCTGAAGGAGGACTCAAAAGCAGAAAGAGTGTTATCAGGTTTATTGACAAATAACTGATGGGACAAGAGAGGTGGTGAGATGGGGAGTGGTGAACACAATCCAAACAGTAGGTAACAAGCAGGCACAGGGGCTCGCAGGCTGAGGGAAAGCGGCCACTGAGTCCAGCCCAGGGTGGCAGAAGGCTAGAGAGCAGAGAAGGCAGCGCAGCTGGAGGCCTGAAGTTAGCAGCGATGTCCTGACAGGAACACAGGGCTCAACCACTCCACACACGTGCTCTCACAGCTCAGGTCTAGCAGTGTGGCAGATAAGGGAGCAGACCAGGAGCTCAGTCTGCAAGACAGGATTGGGCAGGACAGGACAGGACAGGACAGGACAGGACAGTACAGGTCAAAACACAGGGGTGCAAAGCGACGAATACAAAGCACTACTGACTATTAGAAAGACAAACTAGCAAACACGGTGAAGTTGTACAATGAACTGGCAAAACAAGAAGGAAGGGGAGAACAATATAAAGGAGTAGAGAACATGAGGAACAGGTGAGAACAATCAGATAGACAAGGACCAAACAAGAGGGGAACAGGTGACAACATTTAAGGTGTGTTCGACTTCATCCACGGCTACAGACGGCGATCAACGACTGCACATATTAACAAGAATAATGATCAACATAAACATATACTGTTTAAATACTAATAAAGTGGGGTTATTTATGCTTTTATCAGTGTTTTATGATGAATCTCATAATAACATTGTGACTCAATATAATGACTCAATATAACATTGCGACTACAGTAAAAACACTTATTGTTTCAAAAACACAGATTGGTCAGCATTATCGGACTTGAGGATGTTAGAATAAACCCAAAACACACGTGATCATTGTCATGCGGTGAGTCAGCCAGTTGCTCTCGAATCGCTATTGTGGTACTTTGATGCCACACGTGACAGTCATAAGGCGTCGGTGCCGCCTCAAGTCGGACAAAATTTCTAACCGGCATGCACTGCTTCAAGTCAGAATTTGATCGAGCTGCCCAGCGCTGCGTTAAGTCAAACACACCTTTAGACAAATGAGGACTAAACAAGAGGGTGTGGTGACAAGAAACAAGGAGGCAGGACAAGAGGAGCACATGGCAGACAACAACAAAGATAAAGCCATGTGCTCAGACACAACACAAACATAGAAACGTGAAACAAAGACAATGCAGACAAGACTGTCAGGGGTGATCCCTGACAGGACAATGTTAAAGTCTAACGCAACCTCTGGTGTCAGCATACAGAGTTTATTGAAGTCAGTTCAGCTGTTCTGAAACCAAAAACTCTTGAGTTTCCCATCTCAGGGTAAGTCAGAGTTGGTGCAAAGGCAAAAAAGCCATAACTTCGTTTTTGGTTGAATATTTGCTATTGATATCTTTGAGACATTCTAGAGCTCCTTTATCATGTGGCTAAGTATCTTGAGTCAGTTTTGTTGTTTTGTCAAGAAAATAGCTGGTTGTTTTAACAGTGACTTCCAAAAGGCCAGGAAAAACAAAGACAGAACACGTAACACCAGTTACTGCTTTTTGACTGTTTTAGACCACTCAAATTGAGTTACGGCAGTCTGCCTTTGTTTAGCCGTGCATCAGTATGAAGTTACTTTGCCGGGATGGAGTTATATAGTGTTCTGCCTTCGTTTTACTGCCCATTAACACTAGAACCGCCAGAGGTCGCTGTATACCTAAAACCGCCATGCGGGTAAATTTTACCCACGTGCAAACAAGTGTTTTGATATGGCTAAAGAAGATTTCATTTCACTGTATTATGCCACTGTCTTGATATAAAGAAGTATCTAGTGTCATAAAAAAATGATTGTCTAGTCATCAACTTATATTTTTGCCATGATGTTTTATGTTTATAGATTTTCATGCAGGCTACAGTCCATTTTCATATCAGTCAATTTAACATAAACAAGACTGTGCTGACAAAGGGAATTACAAGGAAGTAACTACATAATTGTGTGGTGTAATATTAGAATTCATTTTCACTGTCAATAAATTAAGAGAATTCATGTTATTTAAATTACTAAAATAGCCCACAGACAACATGTAATAATAACTTGCGCACACTGCATAGGATGATGCGATGTCAAATTCAAGTGCAGAGCTTCACCTAATGAATGATTAATTTGTTTATTTATAATTTTAAAAAGAGAACAACCAAATAAACTTAGGGTAATCCAAAAAAAGGTTGTATTCATTACATAGGAATATGTAATAGCAACACAGAAGCGAACAATAAACAACAGAAATTGCAAAACAAAAATTAAATAAATAATCCAAAGTTTTAACAATATGTGTAACGTTAGGTTAAAACATCTGAATATGAGATCGCTGTCAGATGCTAAGCCGACCCAGGATGCATAACAGACTCTCCAATAATCATGGTACTTAGTGCTTCTAATACCACTTAAGCATCAATGAACTTTTACTCATATTGACTTTATTTTTGAAACTGATAACCACTAATTTAGTGAGTAAAAGGCGCTGCCTAGCAATGTACAATGTAAAAACATAACCGGCAAGATTATGACAGTGTGAAAATACAGGCATTATATAGTGGGTAAATTTGACCCACGCTGGCGCTTTCAGGTACAAATGCTCAGTTTTTCGATCTGGTATTATCTAAACACTTTTTAACACCAGGGGATTTTAAATTACAATATAATCAGCTCAATATAACAAAGCACTGTAAACAAGCAAAGACTAAATAACTTGCCAGCAATAAGTAATCATAAATAATCTCAAAGGGTTTTTTCCATAATGCAGATTATTCACTCAGTGATAGTCTGGGGCTGCCCACTTGTTGCACAAGTGTGGATTCGATTGCAGTGACAGCATAGCATGTAGCATGGATACACATAAAATCAGTATTAACAGTTTACAATTGAATCCACATCCTACCTTTTCTTGTAGCCCGATAAAATCCATGGAAATTAACGTCATTGGTGATGTAATTTACAAGCATTCTCAGCATTATTCCTACTTGTTGGCACAGACATCAATCTACAAGTTGTCCAATTACGCTAGGATATTTTCATTCAATTCGATGTAAAAGCAATTAGGCTATGTCTTGTATCCTTTTACAGTTGTAAACTTTGCCAACCTTATGGTTTTGGAACCAATTTAGTTATTGTAATGTCATGGACTGCTTGCAGGTCGGAGGTGGCATGGGCATAAAGATTCTGCCGTGCAGAGCAAGATCACATTCCAGGCTGATGCGGAGAAGGACTGGCCAAAAGATATATTAGTAAAGAGTGTGGATTTTCAAAAAATAGTCATGTTGCCTCATATAGTTGGTCTGAAAATGGCAATCTTCACAAAGCGTATCGAGGCATTCCATGAGACCTTTGCCTCTGTAGGCCAGAAGAAAAATAAAAATTAAAAAACACACCAACCCTGTGGTCTAGAATGAGGATACAACAGTGCGACGTGCAGCAGAGATCACCTCAGCCTATGTGACTGCACTAGAGGTCTTCAACCCTGCTCCTGGGGACTCATTCTCCTGGAAAATTTATTTCCAACCTGCTTCAGCACACCTGCCTGCAATTTTCAAGCAGTCTTAAGGAGCTTGATTGGCCACTTCAGGTGTGTTTGATTAGGGTTGTAGCTAAACTCTTCAGGAAAGTGCGTCCCCAGTAACAGGGTTGAAGATCTCTGCACTAGAGAGCACGGGGGACATAAGCCACACCATCTTCTAGGACAACTGTCCTGCCCAAAACAAGAATTGGTGCCTGCTATTCTCCCTGGTCTGCCTTGTTAATGGTGATACCACCTATATGAAGGATTTTACTCTAAAATACTTTAAGAAGGGACACACTCTTATGAGTAATAAAAGTTTTCACCACAGTGTTGAACAGGACATGAGAAAAAGTCATGGAAGAGTGGTGTATGCCTTTGAGGATTTGTTGTGTCATGCTCAAAATCCAGGAAAGTAGAAGTGGTCGAAATGAAAAATGCTGATGTGCTGAATTGAAAGGATGGCCACTTAAACCAAGGACTAACCAAATACGCAGAAGCAGCCACTTGCATTGTGTTCCTAACCATGAAAATATGTTGAAACACTATGAAAGCCATAGAAGCCAAAAACTAGACACAAGAACAAATGCAATAGCAGAAAATAATGTACACACCACCTGCTGTCAGAAAACTAATCTACATTTTTGGCATACTTTCTAGTGATGGGAAGTTCGGATCATTTTACCGACTCGGATCTTTGAGTCTCGTTCAGCAAAATGAATGAATCTTTTTTCGAGTCATTTCGTTCATTTCAGCAAAATTTAATTAAAATGTTACCTGTTACCTCCCTAACACATCTACTGCTTACACAAACGTTGATCACACTTCAAACAAAACAAAAGTATAATGCTATAAGAAACAGAAAATATTAATTCATTGTTTACCTGGGTCTTTAGTCTGTGATTCGCTCACCTTGCCTCTTATCTGACAAGTTTTCGGCTTCGAGTCAGCTAACCAACGCAGTCTGAGCCGGAAAGAGAATTGATTAGTTCATCTCTCGAGTCTTCGGGTTTGAGTCGTTCGTTCATCACGTGACAGCCCCATAAGCTTAACCTATGCAGTCTGAGCCGGAAAGAGAATTAATTAGTTCATCTCTCGAGTCTTCGGGTTCGAGTCGTTCGTTCATCATGTGACAGCCCCATAAGGTAAACGAACGGCTCTAAAAACCCAAAGACTCGAAACAGGTGAACTAATTCCAGTACAGAACCTAATAGGATGTTGCACATGCGCGACTGAACGAATCACTCCCCGAGACGACTCGTTCGTCCCGAGTCACATTAAAGATTTGTTCAAAATGAACGAAATGGTCAAGAACGACCCATCACTAATACTTTCACAAAGTCAAACCAATGCATTAAACTGATAAATTATACAATATATTTTTTAATATTTAAAAATTATTTAAGATTATAAAATGTAGTGCATGTGTCTAATTTCAAATGGCTACGAGTTTGTATTCCTAAACACAAGGTTACCTTGCCATCAAGTTTATCCTTAATTCATGATTTATTAAATGTATGCCACTTCCAAAACCACAACTACTAGAAAATTCAATCAACCCACAATATATTCATATTCCCCAAAAAACAGCATATTTTCAACAAAAAGGTACATTTAAGTACTATACACAAGACACAAACAAGAAATCAATACTTAACTTAATAATTACTATATATAATAATTAATTATAGTAATTACAACTGCTCCCCAGGCGCCGGAGCGATAGCAATATGGCTGCCCACTGCTCCGGGTGTGTGTTCACGGTGTGTGTGCGTGTTTGTTCACTACTCACTACTGTGTGTGTGCACTTGGATGGGTTAAATGCAGAGCACAAATTCCGAGTATGGGTCACCATACTTGGCCTCACGTCACGTCCTTTCCTTCCTTTCCTTACTATATTATATTAACTCTAAAATATAACATTATTTCAGAGTTCGTTTACTTATATATAAGGTATTAGTGGTAATCTCATTGAGGTGGTACTATAAAGTGGTACTATAAAGTGGTACTATAAAACATGTTTTGAATGGAACTCAAACAAATAGTTACACAAAACTTTAAACATAACAAGCTTTTTAGTTTCCAAATTGCAGTTAAAGGGTTAGTTCACCCAAAAATGAAAATTAGCCCATGATTTATCCACCAGTTAATACATTTTAGATGTATATGACTTTCTTTTTTCAGATAAATCCAACTGGAGTCATGTTAAAAATCGTGCTGGCTGTTCTAAGCTTTATAATGGCAGTGGGAAGGTGTTTTTGTTCAACAGTCCAAAATAAGTCCAATGATAAGTCCTTGCGCTAATTATCATACATGTAAGCTGTTCCGGGTGGATGACATAGGACGTATGCGTAGCACACAAACACCCCGCAAATGACCTGGTGCTGAGGTTTGAGATCTTGTAGGTGCACCTCATAACTATTGAGCCAACCTGGTCCTCTTACAACTGAATTTTCATGTCTCCAGTCTGTTCCTGGATATGCCGAGTGTATGGTCAGTAAACCCCTCCCTTCCATAAGCCAACTCTGCTCTGATTGGTCAGCTGGCCAAGCCTGTTGTGTTTGGTACAGAGAGAAATACTCGAGCAAGTTAACACTGACAAAACATGCACCAAAACATTAATATAGTGCTCTAGTCCATTCTTAAAATAATGACATAAAAGCATTTGAACACTTGAACACCACAGCTAAAGTTTGGCTGCTCAACTGTAAACACTTAACAAAACAATAACGGTGGATACGTTAGCTGAATGCTAATGTGGCTAACTGATGAAACAACAGTCTGTAAACCAAAATATGTCTACATTCTTTATTATTACATGAAGTAATTAGAATGACAGTTTACATTAATCAGCACATTCTTATGGAATATTGGGTTCACAGCAAATGATCAGAACTACTTCAGTAAGACGTAATATCTTTCGGCAATGAAAATGAAACAAACTCACCTTGACAGTGTAAAGCACAGAGTCTTCTTGACATGTTGCAAACACAATAACTAACGGAGGCATTTGTGGGCATATTTTGCAGGCAGACAGGGATTATGGAAATATGTTACCTAGTGACGTAAATTAAGGCGATTCGCTAAGGCGATTCAGAGCCGGCTCTTTCTTTTGACAGAGAATATCTTTATCATACACTTTTTTGACAACTCTGCAGACTGTTTACATTGAAGGATAGCTACGTTACATAATGCTAAAAATATATTTTTCGAAAACCTATATGACCTGCTCTTTAAAGGGGATGGAAAATTCACTTTTATATGTGTGTTGGCAGTGTGTGTGTACACAACCATCCTACAAAAATTCACTTAGTGTTTTTTTTAAATCCCCACTACATTTACATTTACATTTACATTTAAACACTATCATTGAAAGCAACTGGCAAAAAAGGACAATGGAAGCAATCACAATCAACAAAAGAACAATAACATGCAAGTGTTATTACAAGTCTCAGTTAGCCTAACGCAGTACACGTACCAAATTAAATTGTTTTATAATATTTATAATATTATATAATTTTTTAAATTATATAATAAATAAAATAAAAAACAATATAATAAAAGAAAAAAGAAAAAGCAAGATAGTGTTAGAGGCCTTCTATTTTAGCTTTTTGTTAATTCTATAATAAACAAAGAGAAAAAATAGCTAGAATACAAAAAGAACAGAGAAGCTAGTGTTATTTTTTTTCTAAAGAAAACAAATAGTAAGTAAATGAGTATAAGTCTAAAAGGACAAGTTTTTTTTTTAATAAAGAATAGAATTAGAATAGATAGTGCTAGAGTTAGAGGGTCAAATAAAGATGTGTTTTTATTATTCATATGTTTTTATTTATTATTCCATTATTCATAAGCCCTTTCTCAGATCGAGCCCCTGTTTTTTACTTTACACGCATAGGCGTGAGTTTCGTTAAAACTTCTCTTCTCCTTTATAGTGTCGACCTCGACCTTCACGCCAAGATCCTCAGAAATTTTACTTAATTGTGCAGTAAAACTGATAGTGACTTTGTGATTCAATATTGCTTTCTTGCGGTGCTCCAATGTCAATACTAAATCAAATTTGGCAACTATTACCAACCTATCAATAGTATTTAGCAACTTTATGGAATTTGTATATTCATTTGTGAGAAATACCTGATTTGTTTCTCAGCTTAGAGAACCAAGACCATTTACGGCGCCATCTTGGAGCTCCCCCCTTTTTTACAGATTTTTGGCCAAGTGACATCACATAGGCACAGGCCCCTCTTGCAACTGTAGACTGACAGTAGAATGTCTCCTATGCAACTGAGCTGTTTTGTTGTTGGATGTACTGTAATAATGAACATGGCACTCACTTTACTCCCTACATCTGAGCTGCTGAAGACCCAGTGGATTACGCTACTTTTGTTTTTGACTTTTGACACCCTAAATAATCATACCAACTTTTGGAAAATGGGCATATGATGTCCTTTTTAACTAACACTCTTGTTGCATATAAACTTTTTTTTATATTCTTTCACGCTTCAATTAATAACTTATTTGAAACTATTACTTTTTCCTCAGTTTCTTGCTGGCTTTTGTCCAGACTATACTTTTCAATGTTTACCAATTATATTTGCATTAAAATGAATATAATACAAACAATGTTTTTAAATTAATCAATAAATAAATTGCACATACATTTATCACTTGAATTTAAACCATTTGAAAACATTTTTACTACCAGACATTGAAAACCAACTACATAGAACCGCCCTAAATTTACTAACAGTGCTTTTAGCTGATTTACAGTCATGGGAAAAAAAATACTTTCTTGCATAGTGTGAAACAAACATGCAACAAAGGAAGGGCTGTGGTTATGCTATATGCAAAGCGAGTCGGACTGTGAATGCTTAACTGTGGAAACTTGAAGACAGACTGAGTACGTCAAAGACAGGAAGTCCTTTCATAGACTGATGTCAGATAATTGCAATGTAGAAAGCAAGCCAAAATGGCTTGAAAAAAGGTAAGGCTTGAATAACTGCAAGTTTCTGAATTGACAGCCAAGTTAATATTTATTTAGGGTGTAACAAGACATTTAGCTTGTGAGTTTCAAGATAATGAGACAAGATGAGTTTTTATACAGCATTTTAAGAAAGCCTCAGTGATGAAATACATGACTGGAAAGTTAGTCTGCAGGTGCATTTTAAAATGTTTTAACTAATCATCTGGAAATGAATATCATTTCAGTACTTTCTGAGTATGAATTATAAAATGCAGTAAAAGACAACAATATACAAGCAATGTAAAAGGTAGAAATAAAAGTATTTTTATAGAAATAAAAACAGTATAAATAAAAATAAAAAAGTTAAAAAAGTGTTATTAAGAGCAAACAAGAAGTGCAAACATAACCAAAGTACTCTGTCCTGCACAGTACTCTGTCATGTGATCAGTGAACTCTGATTCCTGTTGCACTTTGCGTGACCCTGCAGCTTGTGCACAGATGCTTTCAGTTTAGAATTGAAGCGACCGTTAACTGTATTATATGTATGGAGAATACAAACACACAGCAATTGGCCAATGCATAGATGTGACAATAATAGTTGCGTTTTGGTTGTTCTACTATATAATGTGCTGTTGTTGTAAAGACAGGTGCATTTTTGATTTCATAGATCTGTCAAGAGAATGAGATGTGAGAATATTTTGAAGTGAGGAACCCACATAACTGTTAGTCTCACCCAGTTCCACATCCTGTGGTGTATTCGTTTGCAAAGAAAGATATTTTTTATCTATTCTTTTTCACAACAGTGAAGTGCACAGCTGCTGACTTATGTCAGTTACATAGACTCAATTGCCATCATTAAGGATTTTTTTTTATTTTTTAGTTAAGAACTAAAAGAAAGTATGACGGGCAAATATTTTTTACTGCTGGATTGAATCAATAATAGCCAAGGGCTTTCAGTGGGAAATCTGTATTCCTATTTACTGACGGAAAGACTGCAATGACAGGCAAGAAAAGCAGTCTTGTTGCTTGAGTAAGGGAGGTTGCCATCAGCTACTTTTACCTACTGTTTTTTTACATCGAGTAACTCTTGCCAATAAAAAACAGCACACGGAAATAAGTCTGGAAGACAAACAATACCAAAAATTTACTAAATTAGAGCATTAATGAATTAAAGGAGTCCTATTATGCTCTTTTACAAAATCTTGATTTTGTTTTGGGGGTGTACTAGAACATGCTCTCATGCTTGGTGATTCGAAAAACGCATTATTTTTCACATAATTTACATTATTACAATACCTTTCTCCCCAGTCTGGCACAAATGACTGGATTAGCTCCGGGTTTGATAAAGGCCCACCTTCCAAAAACAAAATGTGTTGTGATTGGTTAGCTGTTCCAGTGCGTTGTGATTGGTGAACAGCTTAGACGGTGTTTCAGTACTGCCACGTCCCTTGCCAAAGCAACAATTTCAATGTACAACTGTTAGCACAAGCTAGATTAAAGTGATTTTTACGCTTTATGTCTTACACTCGTTGAAGCATCCCAGAAGTGGCTCACTGCGCTGCATTGCTAAAGTTAGGCTAATCCCTCACCTCGTCCCTAGCTGCCCCACAACCATTTGAATTTCAGTGGGCGGGATCTTTTTTAATGGTATTCTAATGTGCACTGGTTATGACATCGCAACATACGGAAAACAAATGCTGTAGTTTAAAGGAGCCGTTCGTTGTAGTTCCTGAAAATGAATTAAAAAAAAAATCAAATATCTCCCTTTGGAATGGACCCCATGGTAGGCAAAGCTCTGCAGCCATCCATGCTAAGATGTTAAAAACTTCTTTGTCAGCTTTTCGGCATTACCACGGTTAAACAAGCACTATCATTTTATTTATTAAATCATTTTAAGTCTCCCATTGTCTGCAATCTCATGAACTATCTTTCTTTTGGTGTAACGATAAAAGACCTCTGTTACTGCTGTTATGAATAGTGTATGACAGAACTGTAATGGAGATGTAGCCTGTTCACAAAGAGGGTGCAATAGGTTATTCTCTAATTATTCAACAAACAGAACGGATTAGTAAATCATGTGCATGTGACAGCATATACATCAACGACTGACCAAGAACTAGGGGAACACAAACGGTAACAAGCTGACAAGCAGGGGAATAGTTCTCAATTTTTTGCTGCAATTTCTTTAGAAATCAGTTAAGGCAGTACGTTGAAAATAGTCATTAAGTTGATGTATTGACATTTTATTGGTCATCATAATCTTACCATAGGTCTATAGGTATTTAATTGAAAAAAAAAAAGATAATAATAAAATGTTTCCAAATGAACCAAGAAATGATGTGGGATCATTTTTATCATGTACCATCAAAATGTGTGCAGTAGGGTTAAGCCAGTTCACCAATCCGACTGAACCATCTGCAACAGCTTGCAGCTTGAGTCAACTGAGATAAACAAGTTATTCAATGAAAACTCACAGATGTTCTTAACAGTTACTTCTGCTTTAATCACAAATGCAAAAATATGCAGGAAATACTTTTAGCTCACATACTGTACATCAATGAACAGCTGTTAAACTTTTTCTTGTGTTACTTTAAATGTCTTAAACACAAGTTTTATCCCTAAAGACTGATGAATTATGGTAAGAAAACTGTTGGTAGCACTTTATTTTACAGTGTGTGTACTTCCCTGGTACATACATGGTAAATATCTTGTGCTGTACCTACAGGCATATGAGTGGTAACAATGTACTTGTTACGGAATGACAAAGACGTAATCAGTAAACACAAGCAAAAGTCCAGGCTGGGGCAAACAGTATACAAAACAAGGTGAGGCAAACCGGAAATCCAAACACACAGGCGAGAATCACAGGACCAGATAACAGGCAAGGCAAAACTAGACTAAGGCTAGGGAAACTAAGACAGGCTCCATAAAGTAGCTATCAGCTATCACAGTGATAAGTGCTAAACTCAGCGTTGAATCAGTTGAGACTGATTTTTATAGTGTGTGTAATTGGCTGCAGGTGTAAATGTGATCAGTGAAAAGGAGCATGGGAAATGTAGTCTGTGGTGACATGTGGAAGTTGTGTAGTACAAGAGTTAATATAGTGAGGCAACATCTGGTGGTGAGTGGACGGAAAGCCACGGACCAGATTCGTGACAGTACTTAACTGAAGTGTATGTACATGGTAACAAATAAGAAACACGGCTGTACTTAATAGTCATACATGCAAGGTAATTAGTTTGTACATACAGATAAGTGTTGGTAATAATGGTCACTTACAGGTAGGGCCCATACATGGTAACTAGATACTTTACTGCACTTACTAATGTATATACATGGTAAATATGTAGTACTTACAGACAAGTGGGCATGTCCTTACATTATCCGTATATGGTAACTAATAAGACACATTATTGTACATACTAATGGTATGTACATGGTAATATGTATCATCTATGGCAGGCATGAGGAACCTTGATCCTGGAGCGCTGGTGTCCCTGCAGAATTTATAGTTTCAACCCTGAAAAAAAAAAAATACCAACCTGTATCCTGAAGACGTTGATTAACTTGTTCAGTTGTGTTTGATTAGAGTTGGAGCTAAACTCTGTAGGGAAACCGTCCCTCGAGGATCAACATTCCCCACCCCTGATCTATGGAAAAATGTGGTATTATGTGGTAACAAAAAAGACACATACTGTACTTGGTATACACATAGTAAATATGTAGTATTTAGAAACAAGTGTGTTATAACGGTCACTTACATGTAGTGTCAGTATATGGTAACTAATAAGACACTATAGAGACACAGTATACTTACTTATGGTATATGCATGGTAAATATGTAGTACTTATGGATAAGCGTGGATACAAACAGGCACATCCTTATCAGAATATGGTAACTAATAAGACACATTACTGGACATACCTCGCCTGGACTATTCATGTTTATGAATTATGGATTATGTACGCGACTGTTTGACACACGCCTGTCTCTGGATTACTCTCTCATTTTGCCCTGTCTGTATCTGTTTGCTGGTGTCGACTCTTGCCTGTTTTGACCATGTCTTTCAATAAAAGCTTGCAGATGGATCTGCATGCCTCACGCCTCTGTCAGTAACACGTGATGCTCCTGTACTGTGTATTTAGACACACCTGTGGCAAATAACGTGTGGGCAATATCACTCTTGCAACCAGTTAAAATGGAGAAAAGATGACTCAACCTTTGTGTTGTGTGTCACATGGAGAAAAAAAGAAGTGTGAAGAGTTGTCTGTGGATTTGAGAGAAAAAACTGTGATAAAATAGATCTCTCGAAAGAGAGATATTCAAAAATATAACGACTCGTTAAGGTGATTCAGAGCTGAAATCTTTGTTTACCATGGACTTTTTTGATTAACAACTTTGCAGACCATTTACATTAAAGGATAGCTATGTTACAGACTGCAAAAAAGATATTTTCTGAAAACCCATATGACCTGCTTTTTAAAAGGGACATTAAATGCTAAATTCACTTTTATATGGCGTTTACACTTAAAAGTGTGGTGGCAGTGTGTGTACACAACCACCTTACACTGATAAAAATCCATAAGCCCTTTCTCAGATCAGAGCCACTTACAGATTCTTGGAAAAAAAAGTGACATCACATAGGCACAGGCCCCTCCTACAACTATAGACTGACACTCCCTTTTATCATAAACCCGCCCTGAGTGAACTGTAAACAATCCGCCATTGTTTTGATGGTGAAGCAGAAGTAGACAATACCGTCTCCACTGCAACTAAGCTGTTTTGTTGTTGGATGTTATCATGAACATAGCACTTATCAATTACTCCCGACATCTGAACTACTTTTGTTTTTGACTTTTGACATCTTAAATAATCATACCAACTTGTGGAAAATGGGCATATGATGTCCCCTTTAACTAACACTCTTTTTTGCATATAAACTTTAAGAATTCTTTCATACTTCAATTAATTATGTATTTGAAACAATTACTTTTCCCGAGAGACAGACAAGGTTAAGCTCCGGTGAGCAAACCTTCACCTCGGGTACTTTTGCTTGCGTGTTCCAAGCTAAGGACCTTCAGCACCTACTCCAGGGCCACATCTGTGTGTTCCAGATCTTAGGACCCTTTGGTGCTTCAGGAGATCAGCATCCTACAGCACTTCATCTTCAAGGCTGTTGAAACAGATTCCTGCTCCTTCCCCCACTGTACTGCCACCAGCACAACCAGTGGAAGTCGTCACCGCCACCGGACTGCTCACTCAACTACAGCGAATGTAAATATCACTTCCAAACCTCTTCCAGAGACTTTGGCATTGTTGTGTATTATCATTATATGATTTTCTAATTTACATTAGATATTATATACCTGATTGCAGTTGATAACAAATCTTACACATATTTGTTTGATGCATAATAAGGTTCTTCACCTTATTTGATTCAGAGTAGCAACATTTGATCCTTCCAGATAATGTAGCTCTGACATAGCAACACCCAACATAATCACTTGCATTTTATGTATTTTTTTTGCTTAGCATTTTTGTCAGTTTATATTTTCTGTTATGGATGACTCCGGCCATCCTCATCCTCCTGCTGGAGCAGGGGGACCACTCTCTCAAGGACCACACCATTACCCAGACAGCCTCGTTCTACCACACGGGACTTAACACCGCTACACGAGTGCAGCTGTTAATCACAGTGCCATTTAACTGTAAAATTATACAATTTTTGTTAGGAGGCTTTCATTCTGTTAGCAAGGCGTTAAAATTAAATTTTTTATTATTTTTTTCCTAGATGGTGCCTTTTTTTTTTTTTTCAGGTTTGGCCTATAAAGCAAAATTGCTTTATTCCTGTTTTTTGCTTCTGCATATTATAGAGCCAGTTGGATAAATAATGCAGCTATAATTGTGTGGGTGTGTTGGTATGGATGAGTGTGTGTTCTTGTAATATTTAAGAGAGAAAAACTCTACTGCAAATCACAAATCCAACCACTTTGTGCACCAGCAGAGGTTTGCTGGCATCTTATGGGGAAAAATTTGACACTGCGCCCAAACAAAATCTTACTGAATGCTCATTTTTTGAGATATCAACTTTACATTTGGAACACAGCTTGTTGAGATTTATGGCTTTGATTTTCTAGCAGGTTTATAGTTCAACATGTTTCATAAACTATATATTTTATGTAAAATGTAAAATATGCTTTATATAAAAGCATTTTCATAAACTTAAACCTAGTTTAAGTAGTTGAAATTACTGTGCAACTACATTTGTGCAACCACAGCAATATAGTTTACTGAGAACTAATCTTTCTGAACAAAACAACCCAGATCAGAGTGAGTGTTGATGTTTGGCTGTAATTCTTCTGATTCTCATGTCTCTTCCTGGAAGAAAACAAGAGGCAGGTTTCACTTTCACCCAAGTGAAAGACATTTCAGAGCTGCTGTTTAATGGTTTCATTAAACGGGTGGAAGAAATGAGGAGGGAATTAAAAAAAACCCTGCAAAAATCATTTGAGGTGGGTGATTCATCTTTCTTTCTTTCTTTAGTTTTTTTTTTCATGTATTTGTGTGATCTTATTGTCTGTCATTGGTTACTTTAATGCTGTGTTGAAGTCACTGAGCTTTTTGATTTTATTTGAGGATCTTTATGTTGTGATCAAACATGATCAGGTGTTTCTTTGTCAGTGAATCAAATCAGTGAAATATTCTTTAATTCTCTGTGGTCTGAGTGGGTTTTGGGGCCCTGGAGAAGTTTTGACATGCCCTTTTTTCAGTATCTTAAAAAGATTTTAATGGTTAAAGTCTGATTATACTGTATTCACAACACAAACTGGACTATAATAATATTTAATCTGTATGTATGTACACATTTCTATTTTTATTTCTGAAAATAAGTTTTATTCATGGTTAGTGAAAAACTAAAATGTTTATGTCACTGAAATAAGACCATAAAACATACAGAAAATTTGTTGACAAGACTTTTGAGAAGTGGATGTGGTAAACTAGAGTTTTTGCTATAAAATAATGTAAATTATTTGTTTAATCATTCACAGAAAACAATATATTTATGTAACTTTTGTAAGACATGCTTTTTGTGAGAAAGACCGTGTGCAAGTGAGTAACAATGGGCATGAATATTTATGATTGACCCATCACCATGACTGTGACTGTGTCAGGGTGTGCCACTGTGAGGGAGCGAGGAACAAGGAGATGATGATTAATAACAAACAACAGTCTTTAATGAACATCCAAAGGAATACAGGGCAGGCAGGAACACACACGTAGCACAACATGGACGATCAAGATGTTCAACACAGGACAGGAAACAAGGGGCAGAATACACTTTAAATACAGAGCTAAGCGAGATAATAAATGAGACACAACTGAAATCACTGAATGGGAGGGTGAGCGCCTTGGAGTCCCATCAGGACAGGGCTCTAGGCTGAATTCAGAAGTCCTCCCTGGGCTGCAATTGGGAACAGAAGCCCTCTCCGGAGTCCGGACTGCACTCTGGATCTGAGGCCCTCACTGGGCCAGATGTGGGAACAACAGCCCTCCCTGGGCTAGACCCTGGATCTGTGGCCCTCTCCAGCGCCAGTTGTGGGAACAACAGCCCTTCCTGGGCTTGACTCAGGATCTGTGGCCCTCCCTGGGCCAGATGTGGGGATGATAACCCTCCCTGGGCTTGACTTGGGATCTGTGGCCCTCTCTGGGCTGGACATGGAAAGAGGAGCCCTCTCTGGGCCGGACTTGGGAACAGGAGCCCTCTCTGGGCTGGTTGTGGGAACAGGAGCCCTGTCTTTGTTAATGTAAATGTGTTAATTCTGTTCACATCTAATTGATCAAAACATTTCTGCAATTTATTCAGCTACAGCAAAAGCCAGATGCCTTTGTAAAGAGATTTACTGTAAAGTCATTTGTTTTAATACTCCTTTCAGTCTACTTGGGGACTTTCAGTGTGAGTCTGCCCTCTGGTGTTGAGTATAAGTGAAACATAAATTACCAGGGCACCAGTGCGACCTCAACAAACTTTAGTCACGTGCAGGAAAAAAAGGAAGCAAAATGCAACCATTCTGCAGCTTCATTTTGCAACCATTTTATTTTTTTACATTTTTTTTTGTGTGACCACATACGAGGCCAATTTAATAGTGAAAGTAAGATCCAGAAGTGGTTTACAACTAATATAGTAGAAAACAATCAAAGATCAACACTTTTGTGCACTTACACTTCTTTTGCAAGCCTTCCTGGCACACTTTTGAGCAAGGCAGTCATGCAATCTGGATTTAAATCTCTGCCTCAGGGTTTCATAATATTCACTGCATGATGCTGTGAAACGATGATTACTTTTGGAAAAAAAAACATTGAAGGCAAGGCAAGGCAAGTTTATTTATATAGCACATTTCATACACAGAGGTAATTCAAAGTGCTTTACATAAAAGGAAGTAGAATAATCATAAAACAATAATAAAAACAATAATCTCAAAAAAGGAAGTAGAACAATCATAAAAACAATGATCACAACAATAAAACAAAAAATGTAAAATGTAAAAACTGAATAAGTAAACTGAATAAACTTATCAAGTTCAGATGGTTTACACTCTTTCTCAGACATCATTTTTAGCTGAAACCGTGGTCCTTGGTGATTCATAAAAGACACATATTGAGACCTTATGAAGCAATACTAATGTTCTGTTTCTTGCACAGACCGATTTTTACACTATTACCTGTAATCCAGAGCCTTAGGTAAACGGTCTAGAGTGATGTCTGGTTCACAAACTTCTTTTGAACCATTTTTTTTTAATTAAAGGGTAAGTTCACCCAAAAATGATAATAGCCCATGATTTGTATATGACTTTCTTCCTTCAGACGAATCCAGTCAGACTTATATTAAAAAATGGTCCTGGCTCTTCAAAGCTTTATAATGCCACTGGGTGGGTGTTTCTGTTCAACAGTCCAAAAGAAGTCCAATAAAGCGCAACCATCCATCATAAAAGGTGCCTCACACAGCTCTGGGGGGTGAATAAAGGCCTCCTGTAGCAAATCAATATGTTTTTGTAAAGAAAACATTGGTATTTAAAACATAATAATCACTTTAGCTGTTACTAATTGTCATAGGTGCAAGCTGTTCCAGGCAGATGACATAGGACATATGCGTAGTTAATGTGCCGCTGAGTTCGCGAAAACCAACGTTTGTTTACAGGAGCAAGGGATGCAAAGTTTCCTTACTTTAGCAAAGGAAAACCAGTCTCCTCTTGGCTTATATCGAAATCCTCCAACATTCTTCTTTACAAATCCTCGTTTTGTATTTGTAATTCGTGACCGTTGTTTTATTTGGCGCTCTCCTCTGTGGGTCCGCATTCATAAAATTATCTGCCAGTGGGGTAAGGAAAATTCTTATTTTTTATTATTATTATTTTTCCTACCCCTTATCTAGCAAATATATCTTGATTTAAGAATTTTAATACTAAGAATTAAAATTTAAGAAATTTAATACTCATGTGAAAGTGTAGAAATTTTTAACTAATAGACATTAATAATAGCCTAAATGAAATACTTCTACAGTAAAGTGCAAGGCCATCACCCTGTTTGTAGAACTGCTGTTTTCAGTGTTGTACTAGTTTAGTAACCTTTTCTTCTTGTCCTGCAGAAGTGAGTCAGTGACTAAAGATGACGTCAGAGCAGAATCCGGATACACTGGATGAGAGTCAAAACAGAAACACTGTTTACAGATGCTGTTACTGTTACGCACGACTGGCATCCAGAACATCTAGTTGAGACACTTTTTAGTGCTACGAAACAGTATCTTACTTAATATTTATCTTTAACTTCTGTTTTTATTTTAACATTCTTTATTTATCTATTTATTCACAGATCATGAATGCTCAGAAAGAGAAGAGAAACAGAGAAAAAAACAAGGTGCAGCAACTTTAACATAACAATAAGACTCAGACAGAGCCAGGGTCACGAATCCATGTCCAGAAGTTTATTATCAAACATGGTATAAACAATAAGATAAGCAAAGATACAAAAACTGAAGTACAAAAAAGACAAAACACTTAAGTTTTGTTGTTTAAGTGTTGTACTGTAGCCAGTGCCATACTCAAGGGTCTCACCTCAGTCGTGGTATTGAAGGTGGAAGAGAGTGCTGGTCAGTCGCTCCCTCCACCTACAATCCCTGCCGGTACCGAGACTCAAACCTGTGACCTTTGTGTTACAAGTCCTACAAGTCCAAGCCATTAGGGCATGACTCCCCAGAATTTTAGGTCAAAGATGGTTGATAGTTTTGTGGATTCCAGGTAATGTGTTCATTGAACACCTTACTAACAGAGTCAGAAAGAATAAAAATATTAATGTTTATATTATATAGTATGCTTAAAAGTGTGTATGGAAACTGACCTCTTAATAAAGGAATAAATATTGCAATTATATATGTTTTAATGCAAGTAAATCTTTTTTTTAATCATAAACTAATCTCTCTTATTCAGCCCCAATTAGAAATTACTGGACTGCAGAAAGGATGGATATAAATGCTGAAACAGGTGCATATGTAAATGCTCCTTTATGGTCTAGAAATGTCTTCAATGGACCAGTACACTTTTATGGCCAACATGGTACATTTACATTACTATGATAAGACACACTACTAATACTACAACCTTACAGAAGTTTTAATAGGACTTATGTGATTTAACACTATTCTAGTGCTATGTAGTAATATATGTCTTAATATTTATCTGCTGCTTCTATTTATCTTGTTATTTATGCATCTTTTCTTTTACCCCACAGATCAACAGAAATCAGATGAGTCAGATGAGAAAGACAGAGAAAAACAAGGTAAATCTACAACGTATAGCATATAGTGTTCTTCTACTGCGTGGTCCCCTGTTGTAGAAATTGTGATCTGAGGGGGTCCCCCACAGTAGAAATTGCATTTCCTGCTTCGGCCGAGAGGGCTAAAATCAGAGTAGAAAATGTACAGAGCCCCAGACATGGCAGCAAGAAAAAAAATTAAATTGTGCACACAAAATAGTAATTTGTTCCCTCTTACTAAATCGTATGCATGTACAGGTCTCCGTAGAAAATGCTCTTTAATTTCCAAATTATCGTAATTTTTGATGTAAAAATTAGGAATGCACCGAATTTTCGCATTAGGGATACACCAAATTTTTGAAAGAGAAAAACGGCCAAAAATATATATGTATATAATATATAGGGCTATATGCAGAACCTGATTTTACCAAGTGCGACTTGTTTCTGGATCAGCATCTTTGTTGACCCTGGAACAACATTGTGATTAACCAATCAGATGTATAAAAAAAAAAAAAAAACAGTTTATAGTTTAGGGATGTGGTCAAGATTAAATTTTTGGATTTAACAAAATTTGTTGACCCAGGAACACATCTAACACAGCACGCAGGTTTCACTCTGCTCTAGCCACCATCACTGCACGGTGTGATGCTCCGCTCAATATTCTGGTCTATGAATCTGGTTTTTCGCTCGTGTACAGGGTTGCCAGGTTTTCATAACAAAACCTGCCCAACCGCTACTCAAAACTAGCCCAGAAGTAGCACAATCCAGTTATGAGGGAGGTCAATCCTGTTACAGGGTTTGTTTGTTTTTTGTTCCCCTGGTAAAATTACCATTCCAGGGGCTAAATATTATGTTACTGGGGTTGCTTGACTTAAATCTTACATCTTATGTAAATCTTACAAAATTACTTTATATTATTGAATAAAATAGTATATAATTATTACAGAGCATTTTCAGGTCCAGTTTTCGGCCAAGTGCATCCAGAATTTTCGGTTTTGGCCCATTTTTACAAGGGATGCATTTCGGTACATCCCTAGTAAAAATCAAGCTAACACTATAATTCATAATTCAACTATAGTTCATAGTTCATGAACCCTGGGTAGTAACTGATTGTATGTGTAACCTGGATTACGTGGTCATATTCCAAAAATCATGTCACACCAATGATTTTAAAATGTGAAAAAATCTTTCAGTGCAGTAAGACAAAATACTTATACATAATAAAACTGTATTGCTTTCATTAAAGCAGTGTTGTTTCTCAAGTGTTAAAGGTTCCAAAGGAATATCAGAAAACAGAAACTTTGCCTGTATAAAATAGCTTTTCTCTAAAAATAGTCCAATAACACGTGAAGGCAGCATTTTTCTCATCCTTACAGTAAGCTCAAATTACTTTGACATGTTGGTTTTGCTTTTGATCCCAGTGCAGGACACAAGTTAACAACTTTGTCCATTTTTTATGCATTTTTTTAAATCAAAATTGCCATTTATGTTTTGTAAATTTTATTTATAAATTACAGATTTGAGGTTGCAAGAGTTCTTGACGACTCACAAAACTAACATGAAGAAGAAAGCAGAATATATTTTTGAGTGCAAAAAAGAAAATGAAGCACAACTCAAGGCTGTTTACACAGAACTGTTCATCACAGAGGGAGATATGAAAGAAGTCAATCAGGAACATGAGATTATGAAAATTGATGATGCTTTCAACAACAAAAAATCACAGGGCAAACCAGTCAAGTGCAATGATATATTTACTGGATTGAGGACAAACCATAAGAAAAAGACTGTGTTGACTAAGGGGATCGCTGGCATTGGAAAAACTTTCTCTGTGTACAAGTTTATCCTGGACTGGGCAGAAGGCGATGCCAATCAGGATATAGACTGTGTGTTCCTGCTTCCATTCAGAGAGATAAATTTAATGACAAATGAAGATTTCAGTTTCCACGCGACTAAAGACAGACAGGTCAATATCCATGAATTTCTGCTGGAATTTCATCCTGACCTGAAGGACCTGGAGAAATCAAAGTTATACAAGGAATGTAAGCTAGCATTTATATTTGATGGACTTGATGAAAGTCGTCTGCCTCTAAATTTTAAAAGTATGTCTTTGAAAACTTTTGAGAGAAGATCATCTGTAGATGTGCTGTTTACAAGTCTGGTCAAAGGGGAACTGCTTTCATCAGCACTTGTGTGGGTGACGTCACGACCAGCAGCAGCCAATCAGATCCCTCCTGAGTATGTGGGTTTGTTCACAGAAGTGAGAGGATTCACTGACCAACAGAAAGAGGAGTACTTCAGAAAGAGAATCAAAGATGAGAATCATCCAGAATTGTCCTCCAGAATCATCTCACACATTAAGACGTCTCGTAGTCTCTACATCATGTGCCACATTCCTGTGTTCTGCTGGATCACAGCCACAGTACTTCAGGAAATTCTCAGTGAGGACGATGCAGAGAACATCAGCACATCACTAACTGAAATGTATATTAATTTCCTGCTGATACAGATGAACATTAAGAACCAGAAGTACGACGAAACAGAAGAAAGGCAATGTAAAAACCTCTTATGTTCAAACAAAGAAATGATTTTAAAATTAGCCAAACTAGCGTTCAAACAGCTGAAGATGGAAAACATTGTATTCTATGAGGAAGATCTGGAAGACTGTGGTATTAAGGTGGATGTAGCCACTGAGTTTACAGGAATGATTGCTGAGATCTTTAAGACGGAACGTGTAATTCATGAGACAAAAGTCTTCTGCTTTGTGCATCTGAGTGTTCAAGAGTTTCTCGCTGCAGTGCACGTGTTTATATGCTACCTGGACAAGAACATGCAGGAGCTTCAGTTTTTCTTTGATGAGGAAAAACAAAATGTCACATTGCAAGAGCTACTACAGAAGGCTGTTGATAAAGCCATGAAGAGTCAAAGAGGACATCTGGACTTGTTCCTACGGTTTCTGATGGGCATTTCACTGAAATCTAGTCAAGAACTGCTCAAAGGCCTGCTCACACGCACTGAAGACACAGCAGAAAGCATCACACAAACAGCTAAATACATTAAACTAGTACCAGATGAATACAGTATCTCAGATGAAACTTCAGTCAACCTATTTTACTGCTTACTTGAGCTCAAGGATAATTCATTATATGAGGAAATCCAGAGTTACCTCAGTTCAGATAAGCATCCAGGAAGAAAACTCTCATCTTCAATGTGCACGTTGCTGATTTATGTACTGCTGACTTCAAAGAAGGTGCTGGATGAATTCAACCCGAAAAGGTTTACATCATCACAAGCAGACTACAAGAGACTCATCGAAGCTGTGAGATGCTGCAGAAAAGCACTGTAAGCAGTTTCATTGACTTATTTAATTAAACGTTTTGTACTACATAACTACACAATTAAATTGAACTTTAAAAAAATAATCTGGCTAAAAGTTTTGCTTTGGCAGGTTTGACGACTGTGGCCTTGATGAAACATGCTGTGAAACTATGTCTTCTGCTTTAAAATCAAATTCCCATCTGACAGAGCTGCACCTAAATAGCAATTACCTGCAGGATTCAGGAGTGAATTTGCTTCATGATGGACTGAAGAGTTCACAGTGTCAATTGAACGTACTGAGGTTTGACTTTCATATTCACATTCACTGAATCACTAGGTTTAAATATGTGGATAAATATGTGTTTCACAACTATAGCTAGCAGATATTTTCCCATGTCCATACTGTAGTACAGTGGTTCTCAAACTTGTCTGGACTACCCCCAGCCCTGACTGAAAGACCTGAAGTGGGTATGTCAGACATAGGCAGGCATGCAAAATGTGCAGTGCTGGGGGTACTTCATGGAGAGGTTTGAGAAGCACTGCTGTAGCATGATTGTATTAATGTGAATAGGGATGCACAATATTATCGGACTGATATCAGAATCAGCCAATAATGACTTTAAATGTAAATATTGGCATCAGCCCGATATGAAAAATTATGCCAATATGTCTTGCCGATAAGAGGAATATCCCAGCAAACACAACGTTGTAAAAACGTTTTTTTTTTTTTTTCACGTTGTGAAAAGGCTGTAATAACGTTTTTTTCGACTTATTTAATATGACAAATGTCAGGTTTTTTTGCAAAAACGTTGGAAGGAGACGTAAAAACGTTTTTGCAACGTTGTGAAAAAACATATTTATAACGTACTTACCACGTCCAAACTGGTACTTCACATGCTGCCATCAAAATGTTTTCTTTACAGTGTTAAATCTGACTATTGATCCTATGACCTCCTCGGTTTTATAAGCCTAGGTTAACATATGTAGGCCTAATAATTTATACTACACAAAAATTGTCACTCATCGTATTTATTCACAAAATATAAAAAGTAATGTGATATGGGTAGTTCACAAAAATAAATAACCCAATATACAACACACATGCATAAATATATCCCAATAAAACAAAATGGTTTCAAATAAAGTACAACATATGAAAATTATGCAATGATTGGCAAATTTGAATATGAGTACAAAGTCCAAGAAATTTCAATGCATATTTTTACAGAAAAAAGCAACATTAATTTGTAAAATGTTTTCAATTTCAGCTAGTTACAAATTATTTTATTGCAGGTATAATAATAATCACATTGCAATCTTATAACTCGTTTGCACTAAAACTAATGATTATATTGTTAGAGATTTATTAGCACAAATTACAGGTATATGGCATCCAATTTAGAACTTGTTCAAATAATATATAATACATAGTTTATAATGGCTATTGTTGTTCAATTAATAATATTTTGTAATACTGGAATACCTGAGATTTTGAAAAATGTATGTAGCGATTATTCAGTGCTGTCATTGTAGGTTACATTGTTATGCCACTAGGTGGCAGCAAGAGACCATCTTAATGACTTAGTTCGAAAACCATTCTTTCAGTGCTGATTCATTCAGTTGCTGAATTCTGTGACCCACCAAATTATATGACTCTAGTGCTGAGGGTAGTTTATGAATAATATGTATATATATATATATATATATATATATATAGCAATGTTATGGTAACCACAAATTAAAAATGGTTTTGCTACGAAAACATACTTTTAACTATGGTTATACAAATGGTAATCAATACGGCAAAAAATGGTAGGACTAGAGGGTTGGGTTTAGAACTAGGTCAGATTAGCTCAATGCAGTGCCTAGGTTCACAAAATTTGGTGGGTTACAGAATTCAGTACAACCCCAAAAAGAAACAATGTTGTAAAGAAGTGAATTATCAAAACCAGGGGTTTTCAACTCTGACTCGTGAGATCCACTTTCCTTTTTTCCAGGGCTGCCGCCTATCATGTAAAATCCCTTTAACCACTGAAAGAATACTTTGACAAATTGGTTATTGATTATACAGCAAATGTGGGAGGAATTATGCTTCACACTGGTGTACTTAACATACACCTAACATACAGCATTATGGTCAGTTCACACTGGTTGAGTCAGTGTGTTCCCCCAGTTGGGAGTACGGCAGTGTGAATTGGCTTATAGGTGCTTTGGGAAAAAACAGAGAAAATAATTTTTTTAATGCTTAAGAGCAATTAACATTCATATCTGAAATACGGCACATTCCCTATTCTTGGAATATTCGTGTTCATGTTCCTGAATAATGTCTGCATGCACTAAATTCTGAGGAGAACAAATAATATGCTAGTAGACAGCAATCCATATGAGAAGTCTTGTGTGGAAGGTGGATCTAAAACTGACTTCTGTCCAGGTTGACACAGCATGTCTTGTTTATCTGTCTTCACAAACTGCCCTGAAATACAATTTTAACATCAACAATGATTGTTATAAATATAAAATGTGTTTCTTACATTCACAGTGCTCAGTATTTTTTTATTATTATTATTATTATCTGTGTCTGGTTTTCTTGTTATGTTGGGCCCCTCTGTAGGTTGCTGTATAACAAGTGTCCTCAATGCAGAGTTAAACGAGATGGCCTTGTAGGACATACAAGATAAAAAAGGATATTTAATTGATATATACTTTAAAAAAAACTTAATAAATGGAAATGTATGTTTGAGGTTTTACTTTCTAGTCAGATTGTTCATAGCACCTTGGAGATGCTCTTTAACTCCAACTCTACTGCAGTACTGCCATCAGCATGGAAGAACCTAATGTTAGAAACAATACAAGGTCAGCATTGTATATTTCATTAGCGTGATCAAAACATGTTTAAAATTATTTGAGCTAATTTTCACACTCCATGTAAGTGACGTCACCAATTAACAGTACAGCCCATACATTTAGGTTAAATAGTTTACTTCCGTTCATCCACTTACAAACTGCCAGCAATATTTAAAAAAACTATAAAAAAAACTGTCATCTACACATAATATGTGATTAAAAGCAAAAGCTTTATGAAATAAGAGCTAAACTCTACAGTTAGCCTGCATCTTATAGTTAGCCTAACGGTTGAGATGCTAACAAACTTTTTCCGAAGACACTAAACCATTTCTGTAAAGTAAATATTTAGCAGAAACGTGTCTATTACATGTAAGAAAGAGTTAGGAACCATTGTATGTATGACGGAGACTCGCCGCTTGCCAGTTAAGCTGCTTCCCCGTTTCCATGGTAACTCTCTCTCCGCTCCAGTTTAAATGCAACTCAAATGTTCAAAGCGCATGCCCGTTTAAATCGGATATCGGCAAAAATCCAATATTGTGCATCCCTAGATGTGAATATGTTGAATGTGTCGATTTTTAAATATTGATAGGAGAATAGCTAGACAGGAAGCAAGGTGGGAGAGAGAGAGGTACAGAATCGGGAAAGGTCCATAAACTGGGACTTGGGATGCTTGAAGAGCGATGGCGCTATATGTCGGTGTGCTGCCCACAAGGCTATTCACGCCAACATATTATAAAATATATAATCTATGTGATAATGTTTTTCCTGCAGCATTTTTGAAAAAAGTTGCCAGCCAATGCCAACATTTTTGGTCATTTTCACTAAAATATTATGGCCCCCAGAACATTTTCTTATATGAATATCTGAACATGCAATACATCAAAATAAAGAACAGAGCCTTTACCTTTAAACATAATCTGTTTTATTTTAACTTCAAACATTTGTTTTTTAACACTTAAGTGTAGGTACGTTTCATTAAAAAAGCTACTTTTTAAGCAAAAAGTTGAGAAAATTGTGTTTTTAATCTAACACAAGCCCTGAAAAAATTCTGTTTGGCAGGGAACCGTTGTCCCATAAATAATGGAAAATTCCATTTTTGACAAGGAAAGAGTAAACATGGCTGTTTGTTTTGTTGTCTGCACAGGTTGTGTGGGTGTAATCTCACTGCTCAGTCCTGTGAAAGTTTGTCTTCAGCTCTACACCTGTCAAACTCCGTCTTGAGAGAGCTGGACTTGAGTAATAATGACCTGCAGGATTTGGGAGTGAAGTTTCTTTCTGATGGACTGAAAAGTTCAAACTGTCAGCTGGAGATACTAAGGTTTGAGTTTGAAATACTTGGTGCATTTTTTTGCAGGTAAATTACTATGCAATCTGTATGCAATAACTGTGTTTTTCTTCAGATTTTCCATATGCAATCTCACTGCTCAGGCTTGTGAGAATTTGTCATCAGTTTTACTGTCATCAAACTCTGTCCTGAGAGAGCTGGATCTGAGCAATAATGAACTGCAGGATTCAGGAGTGAGTCTTCTTTCTGAAGGACTGAAGAGTCCAAACTGTCAACTGGAGATACTGAGGTAAATGGTTTTCCATAAAGTAATTAACAAAATGCTACCACAATTAAAATTTCCATTTAATTTTGTCACTAAATTTTGCATCTACTCTCAATGGAATGCCAGAACAAAAGACAAAAACAACATTTGCAGGTCTTTTTTTTTATATTTATACAGATATCTATAGATTGGACTGTATTGACATTGAAATGGCCAAATTACCAGAAACAATTACTAAATTGCTGTTGTTGTTTTTTAAAAGATAGTTTTTGGCAGCACTGCATGAGCTAGCAGCACTATCTAGCAGAATGCACTAAGTATCTTAGCTAGGGTCCAAAATTAATATGGCTTTGGTAATTATATGAAAAAGGTGTTACATGCCAGATGGCCTTTTTATAAATTCTAACAATGCATGGTTATGAGAATGTGATATGGCTTAGTATGATTATGAGATTGGGAAGTTTGTGATGTAATTATAGAAGTGTATGATTATATACATATACAACATACAAATGAAGTATGACACTATATTCATTAACACACAAGAAACTCACGTCTCAGAGCAACTTAGTTTGCAGTAAGTGCTGCTCGCATTAACTAATTTCTGCAGGAAGAATGTTAAATAATGGGGGGACAGTTTGCCATATCTGATTATTGGTAAGGATGTGTGCTGCTCAGTGTCTTTGGTGGTTATGGTTCTGGATCTAAGTGAAATAAACATGTCTTAAATTAATTAAAGGAAACAAGATAACGTGACATGGACTGTTGCTGTATGTTTTTATAGATTGTCTGGCTGTATGGTGACAGAGGAAGGCTGCCATTATTTGTCTTTAGCTCTGACTTCAAACTCCTCATACCTGAAAGAGCTGGATCTGAGCTACAATCACCCGGGAGATTCAGGTGTCAAGCTGCTCTTGGAAAAACAGGAGGATCCAAACTGCAAACTGGACAACCTCAAGTATGTCAATAAAAAATAGTTGTAAGATTTTATTATTTAAACAGTTCAGTATGTATATAGACATCTAGGTGTTTATAAAGAATGTTCAATATAAAGAATTTGAAAATCACCAATCTGAGGCATACAATCTGCTAAGATAAACTGTGGAGACAAATCAAATTAACAAAGTAGTACTTTAACTCAAATTGTTCAGAAAACAGGAGCAAACAATGAAAATACAAAAAATGTACACCAGTGCACCACAAAATATGCCAAGTCAAGTCACATTTATTTCTATAGCACTTTATACAATTTACTTCAATACCAGTTTCAATGTTGCAGAATGTGATTCAGTTGTAAAGCAGCTCTTTAGAACATGATAGTGCAGCTTAATTCCCCACCTTGTCTACCATAAAACTGCCATTTCTTTTTCAAGTTTTCAAAGCATTCAAAACAAGTTATTTAAAAATGTTGTGTGAACACATGATACTGTGGTGGCTGTTGATGACTATTTGTGATGCAAGCTACCCAAAACATGGTGAAATTTTACCTTTTTTAGGTTTTGATACCATATGAAAGCCCTTTCCAAAACTTAACAAAAGTTATTGCTAACTTAAATTGGCTTTTAGCTATGATTTTCAGGAATGAAATTGTGAGAAAAACGGGTTTAAAAAGAGACAGCTTTCACTTTCACTTAAACAAACAGACCAGTGTCTGTTTTCCGTTGTTTATCATGGGCATAGTCTTCAAACTTTTGGTTCCCCCTTGTACTGTATGTTCAGATAGCACAAATAGTGTACCTTGTTTACATTTAGAAAAGCGAGTGCAGCACGACTGTTTGCACGCTGTACAGAACACTCCATCATCGGACTCCTCCTCTTTAGTAACTTCACCATCCGATCCTTCATCTCTGGATGTGAAATAGTCCTTTATAACTTTGTATAGGGCACTAACATCACCAAGATCATGACATAAAAAAATACACTGACCAAAATTATAAGCGCGACACTTTTGTTTTTGCCCCCATTTTTCATGAGCTGAACTCAAAGATCTGCGACTTTTTATGTACACAAAGGCCCTATTTCTCTCAAATATTGTTCACAAATCTGTCTAAATCTGTGTTAGTGAGCACTTCTCCTTTGCTGAAATAATCCATCCACCTCACAGGTGTGGCATCAAGATGCTGATTAGACAGCATGATTATCGCACAGGTGTGCCTCTGTGCGAAGGAGATGTGTTGCACTGCGTGAGGCAAATGGTGGTCAGACCAGATACTGACTGGTTTTCGGACCCCCCAGAACTCCCCAATACAATAAAACTGCACATTTTAGAGTGGCCTTTTATTGTGGCCAGCCCAAGGCACACCTGTGCAACAATCATGCCGTCTAATCAGCATCTTGATAAGCTACACCTGTGAGGTGGATGGATTATCTCAGCAAAGGAGAAGTGTCACGGTTTTGTCAGATAGAGGTAAACGAAGACGAAATATAGTAAACAGTCTTTAATATAATCCAAAACAAGGGAAAACAGGAACAGCAGGACGACGCACCAAACTTACAACAAGGTCCAACAACAAACACTGAACTGAATACAAATTATAAAGGGGTGCAAACGATACATGGACAGGTGTGGGTAATTAACCAATAAAGACTTAACAAGAAACGGAACAGGAAAACCATGTAAGGACACAAGGGAGAAACCAACATAAGTCTAACGGGGGTGTGACAAGGGCAAAACCAACACAGAACGGTGCAAGGGGTCTGACAAGAAGTGCTCACCAACACAGATTTACACAGGTTTCTGAACAATATTTAAGAGAAATAGGCCTTGTGTGTACATAGAAAAAGTCTTAGATCTTTGAGTTCAGCTCATTAAATGGAAGCAAAAACAAAGTGTTGCATTTATACTTTTGATCAGTGTAAATAAAAAAAACTGGTGGGGAATGTGAATTGATATACCTTTAGCAAATATATTATGTGGTTTATTTTGATAGGTTAACTGTTTTTGTGGTGTTAAGCGAAAGCAGCATGTTCTTAGCATGAGAGAAAGACAGTCATTTCTGCCTGCTGGAATAAACAGCAATTTTTCAAAGCAAGCAAATTTTGCCAAGATATTTTCAGAGATAATAGACAAGATGCTATAGAATAATAATTTAATGAAAACATGGTTTTGACAAAAAAATTGACATTCAACCTATTTAGCAAATTTTCTGTCCAAGCACAACATCCAATGTTTTTTCTCCAGATCACATTTAAATCTAGCGGATTTGGTGTCTTCTGTTGCAATTCCAGTGACACTAGTAGTGACGATTCTCTCTGATCAATCAGTGATCTGCAATGTTTACACGTCGCATTTTAATATCGGTACAGCTTGCTTAGAACCTAAAACAAAAACAAAAATAAGTTTATTCAATGATTTCTTCTCTGCTGGTCCACCGTTACAGCGTACCATGAATCATTTGCTTTAAAAATCATGAAAATATTGTGGAAAATAGTGTTGAGTTTTCTTTTGTTATTTGATCAAATAGGAACGCAAAAAAACACATTTGTGGTTATCTCCCATTGACTGCTCTAGAAGTTTACCCAACTATGATGACTTCTGGTACTGAGAAACCCGGAAATGTGAAAATGTCAATTCTAAAGCAATTCTAGCAACATGAATATAACCTTAGCAACTGCACAGCAAGACCCTAGCATCCACCCCATGTACCCTAGCAACTGCACAACACCATCCTTAGCTGGTCAAGAGCTGGTCCTGAGCAGGAGTTTGTTGTTAAGGACCAGCTTAAACCAGCTTATTAGTAGCACATGGCCAGCATACGACCATCTTAAACCAGCTCATGACCAGCTAAGGACCAGCCCAAACCAGCTCAAACCAGCAGCTATGTTTCAAATCATACCTAACCAGCATATGCTGGAACCACACAACAACAACACAGCAACCACCTCAAGTACCCTAGCAACCACCAGTGTTGGGCATGTTACTTTAAAAAAGTAATTAGTTATAGTTACTAGTTACTTCTCACAAATAGTAACTGAGTTAGTAACTGAGTTACATCATTATAAAAGTAACTAACTACCAGGGAAAGTAACTACTGTTTCTTAAAAAAGCTCAAATATGTCAAATAACTTGGATGTCCCCAATATTAAATATATTAAATGCATAAAAATGGACACTAAATAGAATAAATTATTACTATAAAACTGTACACTAATCAACTATAATGCGTTTTAATGTTGCTGTGGGACAATGTGAGAGGCACCTATCAAATTCAAAAAATGATAAATATTATCAACCTTCTATGAACACCTTGGCAATAGAAGCCATCGGACAATAATAGGTGAGCACCAGCCAATGAGATGGCCATTTGTGCATTGGTTCCACCTACTACTGGAGAAACTGGCAATTCGTAAAAGCTGAAGAATTCCAAAGGAACTCTGTTATTTTGACAGGAAAATACAACAAAGAATATCATTTACACATAGCTCCTCAATTCTGCATGGTATATAAGACTCTCTCACTCTGTATCTTGTTTTGCATGTGTGTGAGACAAAGCAATGGCTAGTCGTGTGCCTTCACACTAGAGTTTACGTTAATCAAATACAGGTAACGTTACACTTTGCATCCATTCAGATGAACTGCAAAATAAATAAGTTATAATAAATTATATTAATACCACATTTCATTATCAGTAACGGGAGAAACAGTAATTTGTTTGATTACTCATTACTTAAAAAAATATCTCTTTTTTTTTTTATTAGAAATGCAGTTACAATAATGCCATTATTCCCATCACTGGCAACCACATCACAACAACACCCTAGAAATCACCTAGAGCACATTATCAACTGCAAAGCAACCTCCCTGAGTACCTTGGCAAGTACATAGCAACAGCCATTGTGTTACGTGACTCAAGTGACCCTGTGCTTGTTTTCTAGTGTGGCTCATGGAGGAGAATCCAGGATTACAGCAGGACTGAGGAAATGTATGTCTAAACACACACACACACACACACACACACACAGCTCTGGTGATTGTTGCGTTATAAATGTCTCTGTTCTTGTGTTCAGATGCCTGTTTTCTCACACTGGATCCAAACACCGCAAACAATCAACTCAATCTGCCTGAGGAGAACAGAGTGACGTGTGATGGCAACAAACAGCAATATTCTGATCATCCAGACAGATTCGAATTGTATCCTCAGGTGTTGTGTAGAGAGAGTGTGTGTGGACGCTGTTATTGGGAGATTGAGTGGAGTGGTGATGATGGTGTGTATATATCAGTGTCATATAAGAGCATCAACAGGAAGGGAGAGGGTGATGAGTGTTGGTTTGGATGTAATGATCAGTCATGGACTTTGATCTGCTGTCCTGACAGATACTCATTCAAACACAATAAGATAGTGACTTATCTCTCTGTAAAGCCCATCAGCTATCGTAGGGTAAGAGTGGATGAATATATTGGTAGAATAGGCGTTTATGTGGATGAGAGTGCAGGAACTCTGTCCTTCTACAACATCTCTGACACAGTGAGCCTCATCCACACAGTCCAGACCACATTCACTCAGCCGCTCTATCCTGGGTTTAAGGTTTATTATAAATCATCAGTGAAACTGTGTTGATTAATCAAAATAGATTGACTAGAGATTATCCCCATAATGCTTTAAGCTGCATGAAAAATCAGTAAGGGTGACATGTTATAGAGTCTCTTCTTTTCTCTTCATTACATTAATACTGCAGCTGAACTTCTGTCAGTAAAATATCAAAATAAATGAACAAAATGTGTAAAATAAATTCTCCTATAGACAGTAAGATCAGTGTGTGTGTGTGTGTGTGTGTGTGTGTTTTTTGTGACATATCAGGACACAAATTTGTATAATGACATGGGTATGACATAGGTATTACAAGGAGAAGGTGAATTATGAAGACATTCAGGGTGAAAAATGATGAAGTTTGGGAACCACTAAACAAGGCAGCAGCAAGGGAAATAAGTGATCATTAGTGGAGGATAATTAACAGGAGAGCAACCATACATTTGTGTTGTGCTTTATTTTATATTCATTCATTTATAATTATTTTACATTTAAACATTATTGCATTTATTATTCCATTTAATCATATGACTTAAAAAACTCATTTTAACCATTTATATAGTCATTTCATTGATTAGTCATTTATATTACTATTGTTTTTAAATATAATTTTTCCATTGTTGTTTAGTTATATCACTGTGTGTTTCAAGGGATGAATATCATACCATAAACCTTGAATTTCCATAAACATTCCCTCTCTTATTCATAAGAGACAGGAGGGAATGTTTATGGAAGTTCAAGCTTCATGGGAAGATATTGTGAACTAGTAATTTTCCATTGCTATTGATTTTGGTATAATAATACTTGTTGGATTTGTGTTACACAAAACATACACAAGTAATATTATTCGATAAACTCTGCTTCTTTTTATCATCATTACTTCGTCTCCTGCTTCTGCTCTTTTCTGGCTTTACTCAGTCACTTAGTTCGTGGCTGATAGAAGCTCAAAGCAGTTTTGGTTACCAGACTTGCTGTTAATGGGTTTTGGGTTTTGATGACTCTGATGATAAGTTGTTCTGTTATCAGACATAACAGTTATTTTCTGACAGGATCTGTTGTCAGAGGGTGGATCTGATAATTCTGGCGTGGAGGCATGATTTAACACAATGATCAGAGTTTAGCTCCAACCCTGATTAAACTCATGTAAACATTTAAACATTAAACCTGTGATTTTCAAATGATCCTGAAGACACTGATTAATATTCCCAGGTGTGTTTGATTAGGGTTGGAGCTAAAGTCTGCCCGAATGTGGATCTTGCGAGCCAGATTTGAGGATCCCTGATCTAACAGAATACATATAATACACAAAGAGTTCAGATGCAAAACCAGCTAAAAAGCTTCTCAGTCAAAAATGAGATAATGATACTGAGTGAATGCTCCTGACACATAGTATATGTTTATTAAATACTTTTACTAAAAAAATTCACTAAATTCCAGCCTCAGCCCAATCAGAAGTACCAGTATTTACATAGAAACCTATACAAAGTAGCCAGAAAGAAATGTTAATTTTAAAGAAATACGTGATTGATTTAGAGGCTTTTGCATCTAAACTCTTCACGTACAAACATAAAGCCACACATAATTCAAGATCAGGGGACATTTTGGAATAATAGGTTTGTATTAAAATTGTGATTAAAATATATCACATCTGCAACTTATCAGCATAACACCACAGACTAATAAAGTATGACACATGAAATCGTCAGAAATTTAGCTAATTTAAAAAAAAAAAAAAAAAAAAAGAAGAATGTACTCACCATGCACCCCTCAGATAAACCAGCACCTGCAATGACCTATACAAACAGGAAGTAGTCCAATTAGATTTTTCCCTTGTCTTAACGGGGTGACATCCATTGTTGTAAGACCACAGATATGAATTTGGGGGACACTACCTTTTTCTTAGATATAACAAAATATGTATTTTTTTCAACAATTTAATAAATTTTACACGTTAAAATCTCTATTCACAATATAGCCACTTTTTTGTTAAAAATGTTATATTGTTGCAATTACATTTCATGATACCTCTCTGAGGTATGGCGGGAACATATTTTGTTACAAATGCAATGTCTCAAACTCAATTAAATATATATTTTAAAACTAAAATGTAACTATTAACAGTGCACAAACTGTGTTTACCCTACAGAATACAAACATGCAAACATTTTATCATTTATTGGTATACAAAGTTTATTGGTATACAAAAGTTTATTTTTCAGCTGTTGTAGAGGCCACCACAAATGAAGAATGACCCTTTTATCTCCTACTTGTTCTTGTTCTTCTTCATCTTCACCCATCTCACCCTCCTTATGTGAGTCAACAGCTCCAGATGTCCTGCAATAAAATTAAGATAAATTAAAATGTGATGTTTCTTTTAAGGAAAACTGCAGAGCTTCTTTCAGCAGTTGTAAATTATGACTGTTCACTCATTAGTGAGCTTTTTGCATCACTACATAGACAGCAACTCGCACAAATGACCCTTGAGATTGAAGGTTTACTATTGATTTTTATAAAAAAATCTGTGAAACAGATTATTATATATATTATTATATTAATTATATAACAGAATTGTCTTATTCTTGAAAGATAATTGTGATAGATTTCATTCCATTTATCAGCCATTTTTAGATTAACATGATTAACTTTATATGTCAATATTTTTAATTTTAGAAGAAAAACATATTCTTATATATAATTTACACTGCTTCACTTGATTAATCTATGTCTGGTATAAATGCTTTCTGCATCCAAATTTACAGTTGAGCCTTTTAGACAGAATCTCACACTCTTTTATTCTTTTTCTTCTCATTATTTCACAACATGTATTTAAAGATGTACCTGTATTTCGCAAAGAATTCACCTCTGAATTCCTCTGCCATATACTTTTCATAGTTGGTCTGTTTGAGCAGGACTTCTATTTTGTACTGTGGGAAGTTCGGATCATTTTACCGACTCGGACCTTTGAGTCTCGTTCAGCAAAATTAACGAATCTTTTTTCGAGTCATTTCCGTTCATTTTAGCAAAATATAATTAAATGTTACCTGTTACCTCCCTAACACATCTACCGCTTACACAAACGTTAATCACACTTAAAACAAAACTATAATGCTATAAGAAACAGAAAATATTAATTCATTGTTTTCCTGGGCCTATAGTCTATGATTCTCTCACCTCGCCTCTTATCTGACATGTTTTCGGGTTTGAGTCGTTCGTTCATCACCTGACAGCCCAATTAGCTAACCAATGCAGTCTGAGCCGGGAAGAGAATTGATTAGTTCATCTCTCGAGTCTTCGGGTTCGAGTCGTTCGTTCATCACGTGACAGCCCCATAAGGTGAACAAACGACTCTTAAAACCCGAAGACTCGAAACAGGTAAACTAATTCCAGTACAGAACCTAATAAGATGTTGCGCATGCGCGACTGAACGAATCACTCCCCGAGACGACTCGTTCGTCCAGAGTCACATTAAAGATTCGTTCAAAATGAACGAATCGTTCATCACTACTATTTTGGTCTGGCGATGTGACGTCATAATGCGGCGCCGCCGCGTTTCTGTGCCTGTGATTCGGCTGAAGAAAGGTTTGCGCTTTTAATCATTTAATGTTTAAATCAATACAGTTCGTTTAGAGAAGTGTTTATACAACTGTAGAATTAATTATGATCGAATTAAGCACTGTAATGTTTTATCTTGTGACATAAATGAAGATTTTGTGTGAGTATAAGCGCCACCACGGGTAAGTAACAGAAAATTTGCGTCTAATTTTGCACCTTATATCGTGAATCAGTTTATCATACACAAGAATGCAGTCAATGGCAAGTAGGGATGAGAGAAGCGGCTTTCCGAAACTTTTTTTTTTCGAGTCAACTGCATTAATTGTTTCTCTAAATGATTCACTATTTTGAATCGCTCGAATCACCGCACGCTGACGACACCTGCTGATCACCACTGTGTAAATGCAACAAGAACAACAAACATCAACATGTGTAACGACAACTTTGACAAGCCAACTTCAAATGTTTCTTTAAAGTGTAATCTGCAATCTACAATTCAGAAAATGCCCAATATAAATCTTAATACAAATATGAACCTTGTCTTTAATTTGTCTCCTTTTAGTATTTTGACTGCTAGTTTTGTTGTTTTTGTCTTATCTAGGCTTTTAAGCTCTTTAACTCTCTTACCAGTGTGCTGACTACTAAACTAGGGAGCTGATTGAGACACACTCAGAGATTTTAGTTTGGATTTATTTTTCTTTTTGTTAATTATTCTCATCTTAACCAGGACAAAGTGTCAAAACAGAAAAACAACCGAGCAATCCATGTGACACTATTATAAAGATGGCTTTTATTAAAGAAGAGAGTGAAGACATGAAGATTGAAGAAGCATTCAGAGTCAAACAGGAAGATTCTGAGGAACAAACAGGTTGGTTTTCATGCTCGAAGCTGAACTCATTGTCCGGCGGCCTCATGTGAGCATGAAAGTTTTCAGATTTATAAAACTTATGTGTATGCCAGAAGTTGCACACAATTCCCTTTGTAAAACTCAATCTGTGGAAGACTCTATGTACATGTATCTAGTTTTTAGTTTTAATGGAAGAAGACCTATACCTAAATATTTTTTTCAGTATTAATAGTTGTCTAATTCAGCGTGTTACTGACTAAACATTTAAAAAAAAAAGTGCATATCTTACCGTTTCCTTCCAGTTTTACAATGATATATTTGTAACATGATTTTTCTATTTAGAACACAATTTAAGCAGAATTATTATGCACCAGATGCCACAGGAAAGTGTTAAAAAGCATTCACTACAAAAACATCTATTTATTTATTTTTTACTTTTTGTGTAATGTGTAAAAAACATTTGAGATAAAAATATTCAGCCTTACAGAATTCAGAGCGTGAAAAATGTTTATGAACACATAGAATAAATAACAGTAAATGATGATTTAATCATAACTTGCATAGTTTTTAATTATACTAACATTAGTTCCTTTTTTTATATTCAGTAGCAATTTTTTAATCCAAATTAAGATTTTGCTGTTTGTTTTTAAAGCTCTTAAATGATCAAGCTTTTTATTTTCTTAAAGGGTTACTCCACCACAAAATGAAAATTTTGTAATTCATCACTTACCCCCATGTCGTTCCAAACCCGTAAAAGTGTAATTCCTCTTCGGAACACAATTTAAGATATTTTGGATGAAAACCAGGAGGCTTGTGACTGTCCCATTGACTACCAAGTAAGTACCACTGACAAGACCAAGAAAAGTATGAAAGGCATCATCAAAATACTCCATCTGCCATCAGTGGTTCAATCAGAATTTTCTTAAGTGACAAGAATACTTTTTGTATGCAAAGAAAATAAAAGTAACGACTTTATTCAACAATTCGGCTCATCTGCTTCACCATTTTGGAGAATGTGGTATTTACTAGGCAGTCAATGGGACAGTCACAAACCTCCCCGTTTTCGTCCAAAATATTTTAAATTGTGTTCCAAAGATGAACAAAGCTTTTATGGGTTTAGAACAACATGGGATAAGTGATTGTTGGCAAAATTTTAATTTTGGGGTCGAGTAAGCCTTTAAAGATTGTTTTATTCCCTAATCATCTAGTAGACATTTAAGATCCTCTGACAAGGCTGTTCTATATGTCCCTCGTTTTCATTAAAAAACTAAGTGTGATAGAGCCTTTTCAGTTGCTGCCTCTTTTTTTTTTTTTGTAATCAATTGCCACTAGACATTTGTCTTGTACCTTCTATTATCATCTTTAAAAATAGTCTGCAAACTTATTACATGCAGCTGTTCTAAGGTTTTTATATATATATATATATATATATATATATATATATAGGGTAGCTTACCTACCCTGATACCTTGAATAAAAAAAGTAGCTCAACTTGGAGATGAGTTTTGTAGGACAAAGTCTGTAATATTCTGATCCCAGTGGTTTAAGCAACAGTAAACAGCCTTGGCAACAGTGTTCAAGTGTGTTAACGCCAATTGACTCTCTGTCGTTTATAAAGTTGCACCAAATGCCAGTTCCTCTTGAACGTTTTTCGGACAGTTGTCTTGATACCATCTGAACAAGCCCAACAGAAGATTCTAGCCATAGAAACATCTCTTGTTAATCTACTGCTGATGGGCTGCTCCAGGCTCTCTGCATGGGACTTGCAAGATGTCCCTCTTACAACAGAGGATGTGCTATGTGCAGGCAGAGGAACTGCAAGGAAGACCCCAAGCAAGTGATCCACTTTAGACTCGCTTGTAGTCAGCATTTTAGAGCAGCATTCACATTTGCATCAGACAGAGTTGCCCTTCCCCTTTCACACATCATAGGACTGGCTGATCATCTGAACCATCTGAAGTTTGAGAAAAGTTGGATAGATAAGACCTAAATACGAATGCTTGGCCACCAGTGGAAACATAATTAAGTTATCCAAGAGAATATTGTCAAAAGAGCTAATATGGACTATTTGTGGTCTCAGTGGTATTAGTCATTAACAACAAACCACTGAGTTAACCCCTGTGGTGTAAAGTAGCAGCAGCACAGCATACTGGGAGAGCAATAAAGCAGACACAAAAAGTCAGAGTACTACCAAAGCGTTCTCAACTGTATTAAAAAAGCTAGATCATATTATACAATACAGATTCAAGCAATAACAGACAGGAAGTGCTGTGTGCAAGTGTGTATGTTTGTGTGTGTATGTTCTGTTTTGTCATACGGGTGTGCCAGTGTGACCAAGGTCTAGTTCTTGTTTTGTCTGGGTGTGTACATGATGTGCAATTTTGCTGGCCCTCATGCTTTAATGCGTTCAGGTTGCTTTGTGCCATTAAGCTGGTGTTAATTTGTATCTGTTTTTTCTGCCTTAGACCTAGTAGCACTGAAAGAGGAGAGTCAAGAAGTGAATGAAGTGGACGTGAAAGATTGGAGTATGAAACATAATGATTTTATGAATGGAGAAAAATCCACACCGACTGAAAAGACTTCCTCAGGAGACAGAGCTCGGAAAAACAAATCAAGCAGCTGTTTTACCTGCCATCATTGTGGAAAGAGGTTCTCTCAAAAACAAAACTTGGCAGTCCACATGAGAATTCACACTGGAGAAAAGCCTTTCACTTGTCCTCAGTGTGGACAGAGCTTTACACGTAAAGAAACCCTTAATAGCCACGTGAGAATTCACACTAGAGAGAAGCCCTTCAAATGCCAAGAGTGTGGACAGAATTTTACACAAAAAGGACACCTTAGTGCCCACATGAGAGGTCACACTGGACAGAAGCCTTTTACTTGCACTCAGTGTGGACAGGGTTTTACACGTAAAGAATCCCTTAATGCCCACGTGAGAATTCACACTGGAGAGAAGCCTTTCATCTGCCAACAATGTGGACAGAGTTTTACACAAAAAGGAAACCTCAGTGCCCACATGAGAATTCACACTGGAGAGAAGCCTTATCCTTGCAAACTGTGTGGGAAGAGTTACTCACGAAAAGACTGTCTTAAGATTCATTTGAGAGTACACATTGGAGAGAAGCCATTCACATGTGGCGGGTGTGGAAAGAATTTCATAAGTAAAGTAAACCTTTATCAGCACATGAGAATTCATACAAGAGAGAACTGTTTTGTATGTCATCAGTGTGGAATGAGTTTCATAGATGGGAAACAACTTAAGGATCATGTTAAAATTCACATCGGAGAGAAGCCTTTCATGTGCCATCACTGTGGAAAGACGTGCATAAACAAATCAATTCTTAAGGTTCACGTTAGGGTTCACACTGGAGAGAAACCTTTCTCCTGCCCTCAGTGTGGAAAGCATTTTACTCAAAAACAAAACATTAAAGTCCACATGAGGGTTCACACTGGAGAGAGGCCTTTCAAATGTCTTTGCTGTGAAGAAAGTTTTACATATCAAAGAGACCTGAAGCATCATTTGCAAACTCATTCTGAAAACCCATTGCAGTGTTCCTGAGTGTGGTAAGAGGGTACAGAATACAGCAGTTTCTGAAAAAACCTGCCTATTCACTCTGTTGGAGGACATCTAATTAAGTCTAATAATAATAAAAAAAAAAATCATCACACTTATAGTATATTTGCATCACTGGAGTGGCAGCTGTTTACCCCATTGCTATTTTTGTTCTTTAGATTTTTGATAATTTTGATTCATTTCCAAAGCGGAAACACAGAGAAGGACATGTGGCTATTTGTCCCAACTGTAATTCAAAGGTTCAAAAAACACGGGAGTCATCTTTTGCGAGGAGAAATGATAACGTGTTGCAGCACCTCAGTCCGTATGTCATTAAGGCCCTGTTTACACTCAAGGAGAAGTTCACTTCCAGAACAAAAAATACAGATAATTTACTCACCCCCTTGTCATCCAAGATGTTCATGTCTTTTTTTCTTCAGTCAATAAGAAATTTATGTTTCTTGGAATGTTCTCCATATAATGGACTTCAATGGTGCCCCACAAGTTTGAACTTTCAAAATGCAGTTTAAATGCAGCCTCAAAGATCTCGAAATGATCCCAGCCGAGGAAGAAGGGTCTTATCTAGCAAAACAATCTGTCATTTTTTGAACAAATTGACTTTTTATATGCTTTTTAACCTCAAATGTTTGTCCTGTCTCATCTCTGAGATGCGCATACGTAGTCTGTGTAATCCAAGTTAGGTTATGTTGAAAAACTCCCATCTCATTTTCTTCTTCAGCGTCAAAATCGCCCTACATTGCTGTTTTACCTTTTTTTTTTTTTTTTTTTTTTTGTAAAGGGCATTTGATCTTTGCACATTCATTTTGTAAACACTGGGTCGTACTTCTGTAGCGATGTAGGATGATTTTAAAGCTTGGGAGGAAAACGAGATGGGAGTTCACGCACACTTCACAAGTGTGTGTGAAATGTTTTCCTCAAGAAACATAATTTCTTTACGACTGAAGAAAGAAAGAAAGACATGAACATCTTGGATGACAAGGGAGTGAGTAAGTTATCTGTAACTTTTTTGTTCTGGAAGTGAAATACTTCCGTAAAGGAGAAGTCCACTTCCAACGTAACAATTCACAAATAATTTACTCACGCCCTTGTCATCCAAGATGTTCATGTCTTTCTGTCTTCAGTTATAAAGAAATGATAGTTTTTGAGGAAAACATTTCAGGATTTCTCTTCATATAATGGACTTCAATTTTGCCCCCGATTTTGAACTTCCGAAATGTAGTTTAAATGCAGCTTCAAAGGACTCTGAGCGATCCCAGCTAAGGAAGAAAGGTCTTATCTAGCGAAATGATCTGTCATTTCTTTTGAAAAAATAAAAAATTGTATAATTTTTAACGTCACGTGACGCTGATTTTGCTAAAATTAACGAAATGACTCAAAAAGATTTGTGGATTTTGCTGAACGAGACTCAAAATCGGTAAAATGATCCGAACTTCCCATCACTACTACGAATCACATCCAAGTTCATCATCTGTGTACGCCGGCTAAAAAATCTTATTTTTTCTTTCAGACTTCAGAATTGTCTGACACGTTGTACCTTTTTGTTTGTAAACAATGTTTGACTTACTTGCACTTTCTTAGTTTTTGCGCGTTCACTTTGTAAACCCTGGGTCTGTAGATCTGCCTACGTTCCACGTGACCTTTCGACATGATTCAATAGTACATCGTGAACACGCATGCCAGAACCTGTCCTACACAAGTTTTTGTGCTTAAAAAGTATACAATATATATATATATATATATATATTTTTTTTTTTTTTTAAATGACAGATCGTTTCGCTAGATAAGACCCTTCTTCCTTGGCTGGGAGTCCTTTGAAGCTGCATTTAAATATTTAAATATTTTGGAAGTTCAAATTTGAAGTCCATTATATGAAGAAAAATCCTGAAATGCTTTCCTCAAAAACCATGATTTCTTTATGAGTGAAGAGAGAAAAACATGAACATCTTGGATGACAAGGGGGTGAGTAAATTATTTGTAAATTGTTGTTTTGGAAGTGAACTTCTCCTTTAAAGTAACATGAGTTACTCTGCAAAAATGTTATCTTTGGAAGACCAACTCACAACCAGTGGCAGAGCCAGAAGGATTTCCAAGGTGGCAAATCAGCCCAGGTGCTTTGTATTCACTACTGGTAGTTCTATGCTGATTGACAATTTGATTCATCTCTTGTTGAAAGAGCATTTTTTTTCCAAGTGTACCTTCATTCGTCTTCGGTACATAAATTAAGATATTTTTGATTAAATCCGAGAGCTCTCTGACCCTCCATAGACAGCAAGAGTCCTACCAAATGAGAGTAACAGCACACATAAAGAAGAAATACACTGAGGTAAACATTCAAAATGTGAAGTTTATTCATAACAGTTCAGTAACATAGCAAGGGGGCTATTTTGCTGAATATTCTTATGATTGCAATTGTTACATTGATTTTAATTTAATAAACAAGTACACTGTAAAAAATAAAACACAATTTGCTGAGTCAGCTTAAAATAATTTGTTACCCTGCTGCCTTAAAATTTTAAGTTCAGTCAACTAAAATAAGTTTAGTCAACCTGAAATGTTAAGTTGTACTAAGTAACAACTTAGATATTTGTGTTTGCTAAACTTAACAGATGGATAAGTAACCCAAATGCCTTAAAATTTTAAGTTGATTCAACTCAAATATCCAAGTTGTCACTTAGTATAATTTAACATTTCAAGTTGAATAACTTGAAATGTTAACTTTTTTTAATAACTTTTTTTTGAGTTGACTGAACTTAAAATTTTGAGGCAGCACATTACAAATTATTTTAAGTTGACTCAACAATTTTTTTTTTTTTTTTTTTTTTACAGTGTAGTTAGTCAAGTAGTTATGTTACTTACATTTTAGATGAAATATTTACTGTTTTGTTCTGTTTTACCACCAAAAAAGTTCCAAACAAGGATCACAGCAAAAGTATCGCACATTCTCCAAGCAAAACTCTGTGGTATTTTGCTAATGAATGGTTCAGCATTTTGAATGAATCAATAAATAACTCATTGACTCATTAAGTGACTTACTGCCACATATTGGTTGTTTAGTGTGTTTAAAAGTATGCATTTTCACCCCAAATTTTTGACACATTTCACCTGTTTTTACACAGGTTTCTATTTGCTCAGTGTTTTCTGCAAAACTCTACACAAAAACGGCATAATTTTATACAGGTTTAACCATGTTCTCATTCAGAAAAAAACAGACACACAATATAATTATTTCAAGAATCACAATATGAACTCAAATAGCACACATTTATCCATGTCTGAAAATTAAGTAACAAAATTGATGACACAAAATTGATGATGATTCAGAATCTAAGGATCATATAAACAGGAGCATAGGTGATTTTGTGTTTTGGAGAATGAATCCTAGTAGCACGAGACAACGAGGAATAGGAGAGGAGGAGAGGAAAATAAAAATTAAGTGGATGGGGCCAAAGGAGATTTGTTGTCTATGAAATACAAAGCACTATAGTTGACCATGTTGCACGTACCGTATAATTACAGTACAGAGTAGCAGTACTTTAGATGAGAAAACTTTCATTATTCTGTGTGCAGTAAGTACTGTAGCACATGTTGTACACCCTTGAACTTGTAACTGTTGAACTGATTTGTAGCCTAGCACTTTTTACATGTGCTCTATTTTTGCAGAACTGAGAGTCGACTGTCTAGGGGAAGTCTTTTGTTGAAAAATTAAGAAACTTGATATGACAAATAAGGATATTACCCATACTGTAATGCATTTTGGCAGAGGAGGCTGAATTATTTATTGCTGTACAATAACTGACAGTATATTCTAATGTGTTTATATTCAGTTTTTTGGTTTTTGAACTTTTCTCTGCTAGTTTTTCTTGATTGCCTACACACAAAACTGGTTTCTTTAGCACAAAAGATCATACCCTTATATCTTTCACGAACACACATTTCCCATAACTGTAAGCACTTAAATTTTCAAAAGTCACTCTGTACAAACTTATACAAAAGTGGCCAAATAAATCATTATTTGCACTATAAGGGCCCGTCCAGACGCATTTACTGTATAAATAAATATTTTGAATTGTATCAGCATTTCATCGTTTGGCACACTATTTTTTTGAAACCGGGTACTGGAGTGGATAAATTTGAAAGCGATACCCCTGCGTCTTCATATGTACAGCCAATGAACAAACAATGAACAACTGTATTTTTATTAACTAACATTAATACTCACACCAAGCAATGCTGGATGCCTGTGGAGATGTGTCTGTGGAGTCTATCCAGTCTTATATAAGGCACACAATGGCATTTTCCCATGCCTGGCAAGAGCAAACATAATGTGTGATGTTCATGAGATACTATGGCCTGAACCAGACCTGAGATGATGATGAGAATGTTGATGCTCATGCTGAGTAACCTGTACATTTGCTGCCTTTGGAAATCAAGCTTTTGAAAATTTAAGTATAATACTGTGCATGGACTCTTCCTTACATGTTTTGTCTGTGTGACATTTCAAAGGTCAGTTTATTGTTCAAAACAGCATGTACAGTATTATAATGTTATCCACTTATGTAAGCAGTATTTATGACCATACCATTTTGCATTTATTTTGTCAGGGTTGTCTCTGAAAGAGTTATCAGTCAGTGCTGTGATTTCACAAAGTTCCAAATTATTTATCTAAAAACGTATTGTAAAGTATTTAGTCCCTGCTGAAAAATCCAGCACTGCTGATCACCAGTATGTTTTGCATGCTGGATCCCAGCATGGGATGTAGGTTGCTGGTTTGCTGGTGTCCAGCATGGTAAGTAGGTGTGCTGGTGGACCAGCATAAAGTATGTCTTACATGCTGGATCCCAGCATGGAATGCGGGTTGCTGGCTCGCTGGTACCCAGCATGGAATGATGGTTGCTGGTTTGCTGGTCCACAGCTTGGGATGCTGGTTGTTGGTTTGCTGGTCCACAGCATGGAATGATGGTTGCTGGTCCACAGCTTGGGATGCTAGTTGCTGGTTTGCTGGTCCACAGCTTGGGATGCTAGCTGCTGGTTTGCTGGTCTCCAGCACGGCAAGTGGACCGGCCTAAAGAATGTCTTGCATGCTGGATCCCAGCATGGGATGGGGGTTGCTGGTTCACAGCATGGAACAATGTTTGCTGGTTTGCTGGTCCACAGCTTGGGATGCTTGTTGCTGGTTTGCTGGTCCACAGCTTGGGATGCTGGTTGTTGGTTTGCTGGTCCACAGCATGGAATGATGGTTGCTGGTCCACAGCTTTGGGATGCTAGTTGCTGGTTTGCTGGTCCACAGCTTGGGATGCTAGTTGCTGGTTTGCTGGTCTCCAGCACGGCAAGTGGACCGGCATAAAGTATGTTTTAAATGCTGGATCCCAGCATGGGATGGGGGTTGCTGGTTCACAGCATGGAACAATGTTTGCTGGTTTGCTGGTCCACAGCTTGGGATGCTTGTTGCTGGTTTGCTGGTCTACAGCTGGGGATGCTGGTTGCTGGTTTGCTGGTCCATAGCATGGAATGATGGTTGCTGGTTTGCTGGTCCACAGCTTAGGATGCTAGTTGCTGGTTTGCTGGTCTCCAGCACGGTAAGTAGGTGTACTGTTGGACCAGCATAAAGTACGTCTTGCATGCTAGATCCCTGCATGGGATGCAGGTTGCTGGCTTGCTGGTAACCAGCATGGAATGATGGTTTGCTGGTCCACAGCTTGGGATGCTGGATTGCTGGTCTCCAGCAAGGTGTGCTGGTGGACCAGCATAAGGTATGTTTTGCATGCTAGGTACCAGCATAGGATGCAGGTGTGCTAGTGGACATGCATTTGTTGTCTTTTGGTTGCTGGTATGATCCCAGCAAGATACGTGTTACATATCACATTTCTTTTAAAAGTGGTTTGTGTTTGTACAATTTTCCAAATTAATTTAATTTTTAAATTATTTAATAAGGAAAAACACATGTTGCTGGTTACATGTTAACACAGTAAAATCCCCAGTGTTAAACAAACACTGCTCAGTTTTCACATGGTCTTGATCTATAGAGAGTAGCATAGTGTTGTAGTTAGTGAAATAAAGCAGAATCACTCTACAAATGATTATTGAGCAGTAGTGATGACACCTACGGTTAACAAGCAAAAAAGACAATACTGACAATAACTGACAATATACTGACAATAAGAGGAACAACAACAACAAAAAAAAGAAGTTAAGAGGTGAGCAGAAACACATCCACTATTTACAGCAACACAGCCTTTAGATGAAATCGGTATCTCACCAGATGATGATTAAACAACTGCAAAAATGATCATATTCACTTACTGCAAACCAGCCTGACTTTATTTCTTTCATATGGTACATGTACAAAGGTTGCTGAAGTCTGTTACTATTATGGTTATTAGTGTATTATGGTAAGTTGGGCACTTGGCCATTGACTTAACTCAGAAAGTTCATGCTATCACTATTTTTAATAATATTTCATGGTCCTCACTGCACTGACATACCTTTTACTATATGTACTTTTTGAAATCAGTGACAGACAGCTGGATTTGGACATATGTGACTTCCCAGATAAATATGAAAGTCTCTGGTTGTGTTGTGTTTTTTCGAATCCTCATAATTTTTTGTGTTTTTTTTTTTTTCCCTTAGTCACACTTGTGGTGTTCCCGGTCAACAATGACTAGACTCCAAACAACTGCTTATAAATCTGTCATTATGCTATACAAAATTGTCACAATCATCAAAAATGGCCAGCCACTGAAATTGAATGGGGAAGACCACAAAAAACAGGATCTCTATTTTTAAGTAATTTTATTTTCTGAAAAGGGGTAACAAAGTAACACTTATGCTGTTCTTGTTAAATCTGACCATTGTGACATACAAGAAAGAACACATTAAGATTATTTAAAGTATAACATTTCATGGAACAACAAACCAAAACTGTTATATTTTAGTTATATATATCCTGCACACTGACACCGTCAAAGAGAGACAACATCATGAAACAACAAGCTGAAGCTCTCTCTGTGCTAAAGCATTTATTTGAAAACTTTTGTCTACTCTGTGAGAACATGAAAGCCTCAAAACCTCTAAAGACAAGGCAGTTTGAGCATGTGAGTGAGAGGTTTATCACAGAGAGAGTTATCATAAAGGCATATTGCATGCAGTTCAAGGTAGGATAAAATAGGTATAATACTCACAGTAGTTTATGTGGGTGTAAGATAGCGTGAGTATACATGTATATATATGTATGTATATGTGCATCCATACACGCACAGGTCCAAGGCCTTTATGTCTGTAAGCACAAAATGCTCCTGAACACTAGTTGTTTCTCCTACTTTCATTCTTCCTCATTCACTTTTAGTGGCCAGTGTAACTTTGTGCAACTTTGTGCAGTTTTTTGTACAGTTTTGCCTACTTTTGGATAAATGAGGCCTATGATTAATCAGATGCAAATAGAAACAAAAAAACAGTCCTAAATGAAACAAGAACGAATCCAATCATTAGTGATATAGCATAATGACAGATTTATAAGCAATTGTTTGGAGTCTGGTCATTTTTGACTGGGAACACCACAAGTGTGACAGGAATCCAAACACAACCAGAGGGTTAAAAACAACAGTTTTCAGTTTTAAACTTGCATTATCAAGTTATTATTAACTGTCCCCTTGAAAGAGTTCTTCTGTTATTGAACAGTTATTACCTGTAATTGAATGAACTGCTTATGATTAAGCTTCTATAAGCTTTTATTTTTTGTTTTTCATATGTCTAAATGAACTTGTTATGCAATGTGCTCAAGCTCACTTTAACTGATTTTACCCGTTTTTTATACAGATCTTATGAAACAGGAGACAATTCCTTTGATGCTTTGAAACGTTTTACCAGTTTACCAGTGACATTGATTAATGTAATCATAACTAAAGCTATAACATTTTTCAGTTCTACTTTCAGCAGAGCGAGCAAATGAAAAAAAGTTATCATATAATTCAGTATATCATGTTTTAATCTTATATTGGGTTAAATAGAGAAATATCCAAGCAAAAACTATGTTTGACCCCAAAACCAAGAAAACAGGCCTACTGACACTCAACCCTGCAAGACCACCATGTTGGTGATCCATCATCACCAGCTCCATGTTGCTTGCGAACAACATGGATATAATGGTCCACTAGCTAGACCAGTGCTATACCAGCATAAACCAGCTTGGACCAGCTCTATACCAGCACTAACCAGCATAAACCAGACTGGACCATCACTAACCAGCTTGGAATCTGTGCTGGTTTATGCTTGATTAGTTTTGGCCCATTAGTATGTTGCTGGGGTACAGCAAGAAACCAATGTTGATTGGTCTTTTCTGTGGCAACTCTACACCAAAGTTTTTGTCAGAGTATTTGCAACATCAGGTGAGTGAATTAAAAACGTACACTGGGCCTGTTGTCCTGAAAGTCGTGTTGAAGTCTCAAATTTATGTTTTTTTTTTGGGGTGTTTTTTTTTTTTATGTGTACATTTTAGTTAGTTCAGGATACCATTGGAGGATGAATGATCTGGTTGATTCTATTTTGTTGTAGTTTGTCAAATATTTTGCCCAGCTTTAACAGCCAGACATATACAGAATTTTCATCGTTTGGTGCATCTTTGAGAAAATGCTAACATCCATGGCAATTTGGATTTATTTTCATCTCTTCCATTTGAGAATTCCTTGGATCAGTTAAAAAAACTGTCTAGAGGCCCATGTAATCCTTTGACATAAGTGATCCACAAATGAAGAAGCCAGTTCTAACTGAAGTCTTTATTCAGGGACATCTAAAGATTATGAATCAGAACATATGGAAGAACCAGTACCACAGATTTTCATGGATTATCCATGGATGGTGTGCTTTAAAAATACTCAAAAAGAGATTCCTGATTTTGGAATAATTCTTTGAATACACACTAGGGAGTTGGGAATCTTCATGGGTTCTAATTTGTTCTGACTGTGAAGAATTTTCAGGTAGTGGAGAGTGTGCAAAAGTATGTAAAACTCCCATTTCATGACAAGTTTGTTATACCCTTGCTGCCTTCAAACACACTGCAATCATTAATTAACGTGGTACACTTTGTATAAGATGTAAACTTTTTGTACATTTAGTTTATTAAAAATAGTGTCTTCAAATAAGTGTTTACAGTGTATTTTAAAAAGTTTTTGTTTGGTTTTTGAGTTGACAAATGAAGTTGAAATGGTGCCATCGATTTGGGTCAGGAATAATGAATGCATGTAGCCACCAAATAAAACTGAAAAAGATGGACTTCACACAGGGTCAGAATTATATTTACATTAAAAAAGTATAGTTATATAGATTGTTTTATGCTGACATTTCTAATAAGTTGGCCTTTCATACATAAAATTTTATCTTGGAATTTTATCTTGAGATATTTATTAAATTTGTTTTAGCATTTTCTCAGGTTGATGCTTGTTGGATGTGAATAAAAGGAATCAAAAATGAATTTTAAATAGATAAATATGTAGATAGTTACAATGAGGCTAGCTTAAAACTACCAGAAACTAAATGAAGATGGGTGTTAGTTGTCTATTTCTGACCCTGGACCACAAAACCAGTCATGAGTGGCAGAGTATATTTGTAGCTAAAAATACATTGTATAGGTCAAAATGATCCATTTTTCTTTTATGGTAAAACACATTCAAATTTTAAATAATGATCATGTTCCACGAAGATATTTTGTGAATTTTCTACCATAAACATATCAAAACATAATTTTTGATTAGTAATATTCATTGCTAACAACTTAATTTGGACAATTTTAAAGGCGATTTTCTCAGTATTTAGAATTTTTGCACCCTCAGATTCTAGATTTTCAAACAGTTGTATCTCGGCCAAATATTGTCGGCGATACATCAATGGAAAGATTATTTATTCAACTTTGAGATGATGTATAAATCTCAGTTTCAAAAATTGACCCATATGACTGGTTTTGTGGTCCATGGTCACATTTATAGTTTATGATAATATATATTTAATGCAGTATATCCAATGACAAAGTGATTCTTCAGGGCCAAAAAAATACTTTGAAGATGAGAATGATGAAACTATTGATGTCAGAAGTGAATGCAAAGAAAACAAACAAAAAAATATTTCTAGTTTTAGTTTTGTTAAATTTGAAATAATAACCATAGACCCAGATCCAGTAAACAGTTTTAATATTGTTTTAAACAATTATAATGTCTGTTTATAAAAGTTTTAGCCTACTGTATATTATATTTAATACATATTCGGCATATCTATTTAAAATCAACTTTGCTATATGCATCTTTATGTACACTTTTGCTAGTACCAAATATGTTAGTCTTAAAATCTTTATGACCCTTCCTGGAATATTTAGGACATCTTTGCGTATTTATTGCAGCATAAAGCATACTAAAGCAAAAATTACCTGACCAAACGTAATTATTGAGTTTACTTCTTCTCAAAGATATATTCAGAATAATTCTGTTTACTCTTATTACAACATCTTCGTTTCACATCCTTCTTCCTTCTTGACCTCTAGTGAATTTCTTTCAGAGGACAATTTATGGCAAAAAGAAGTGAAAAGGACACAGAAGCAAAAGGGTTTCAGTTCCTGAAAATGTAAGAACTTTAAAATGAGAAGTAAGGCAAAATGTCATTACTGTGTTGAATCAACATTATAGATGACCCTGCTTTATGATTATTTGGTCAGCGTTGGAATTATTTAAAGGTAAGTGTTTAAACAATCAAAATTAATCACTGTAAAAGACTAGGTACTCTAACCTTATTTATACAAGTTCATCTGACTTAATTCATTCTGCTTTGTTGACATTCCCCATTTTATCCTTTCTCTTCATACTCTCTGCTGCTTTACACATTTCGAAAATGTTTTTTTCTGAATTTAGTGATTTGAGCTTCTCTGGAAATAATGATGTATTTTAGAGAGTTTTAAATCAAGACCGAAATTCTTTCTGAAGAAAAGTGTCAACTTTGTCTATTTATGTTTTTTTTTAAGGGATTAAAAGTATTTCATTTTCTCACTTTTCGTAAATATGGAGTCACCTTATTACATTTTAAAAGGATATTTCATACTGTCCAGTGAGCATACAGTATATTTTAAAGTGTTTACAATGCATGGGTTTCAACAGCCTTAAATTCTGTGTTTTCTGCCCAGTGACTCAATGGTTTACTAACCGATGCATCAGCATTACCTTTACTGCTGCATAACACCATTATCTCATCATTATTATTCTCTTTCTTAGGAAACCTGAAGCTAAGAAAGGTCAAGAAATCCAACTGGATAATTTATTCAATTCAAGTGATCATTACAGAGAACATGTCTAAGAGAGAACATGGTTTGTGCTTCCTTAAATACTGCAGTTGGACATCATGGCTGCTTTACTGCTGTGTTTTCATGAATGTTGTAAATGGATACTCAGTAAAGAACTGTACTGTTAGAGGGTCTTTGAAATATGCACAAAACATTAATGTGCTTTGTGATAAGAGGTCCCTGCATTTCGTACCGGGGAATATACCGGACAAAGCCACATATTTGGACATTTCTTACAATGTCATACAGAAGATAATCAAGGAGTATTTCTCTCACCTGTCTAACCTTAGAAGTCTCAACGCACTACACAACAAGATCCGGGAAGTGGAGGAAGGAGCGTTCAGCAGTTTGGTCGCTTTGCAAGAGTTAAATCTGGCCAACAACAAACTGACAGATATCTTGGAAGGAATGTTTCAGAATCTGGGAAATCTCTCTGTGCTACATCTAAATGATAACTTGATCACAAATATCAGCTTCTCTGCATTTTCACCCCTGATCAGTTTAAGTAAAGTAAATCTGTCCAGAAATCATCTGATGAAATTAAGCCAAGTTCAGCCGCTCTTTTTATTACCACAATTAAAGGAAGTGCACATCGGGAGTAATGGCTTTACCTCTTTTCAGACATCGGAGGTTTCCAACGTATCTTTGACACTAAACGTCTTGGATTTATGTAAAAATCCTTTGAAAGTGTTCAGAATCACTTCAGATATTTTCCCTCACCTTGATAATCTGGATTTGGCTTTTATTAATGAAAGCATGACATGGGATGTGCAGGACAAAAGTTATCTACAAAGTGTGCAACATCTAAATCTAAGTGGAATACAATTGCCCCTGGAGAAGATCAAGGATCTCCTACAAACCTTCAACTCTTCTTTGGCCAGCCTGAGGCTACACTTTCTGGGGGATGTAAAAGTGAGAGCTTTGTTGAGGAACGTCTGTCTGATTTCTTCTTTGAGATTTCTGGGCTTGCAGAGGAACAACATTACATCCATATCAAAAGACGAGATGCAATTCTGCACACACTTAACTCAGCTTGATCTCTCCAATAACAGACTATGCAGCATCCCTGCTGTCATCAGCAGCCTATCAAGTCTAGAGTTTTTGGACCTCACCTTCAACAATATAAAGAACATAAGTAGTGTTGATTTTGCCAAATTAACCCAATTACGGACCCTTCAGATTTACGGTAATGAGATATCTATTATTGAGAAATGTGCTTTTAAAGATCTGAAAAACTTAACAACTGTAATGATTGGATCTAACAGATTGTCTTTCAATGGATATTTTAAAAATGATCTTCAAAAACTTGAGATTTTGGATCTATCAAATAACAAGCTGGACTCTGTCCGTAGCGGAGATCTTGACTCCTTAAAATCACTGAAGAATTTGTCTTTACCAGACAATCAAATATTATTTATTGAAGAGGGTTCCTTCAGTGGACTAAAAAATTTAATTTTCTTGAATCTGCAATCAAACAAGCTCTCTCGGGTTTCAATAAAAGCTTCCGTGTTCTCCGGAATCCTAAACCTGAGAACACTTCTGTTGAACAATAACTATATTTCATTTGACAGTCAAGAGGCTCTTGCACAGCCACCATTTAAATATCTGAGAAAGCTAAAGATTCTGAACATTTTTAGCCAAGGTCATAAAGGAATGGTTTACTTGCCCTCAAACCTTTTCAAGGGAATGTGGTCTTTGGAAGAACTTCAAGCAGAAAATCTTAATATAAATTCTTTACATCCAGACACATTTACTTACACTCCTTATCTGTGGGTACTGGATCTCAGCAGAAATGATTTTACTTCACTCACAACAAAAATATTTCTGCCACTCCGGGTCCTCAAGACACTCCACCTGTCCAAAACTGGCTTGCAATCTTTGGACTTTCTCATTAACGCAAATCTTAGTAAACTACACCTGTTGCACGTAAGCAAGAATTCTCTATCGGTCATTAATGAAACTGTGATCCAGTCTTTTCCCACACTGATTTACCTTGATCTACGAGGAAATTATCTCTCATGTGACTGTACCAATGCCTGGTTCGTCAACTGGACCATAAGTAGCAATGACACAGAAGTCGAGAGTGCTTATGACCTCACATGCAATTACCCAGACAAACTCAAAGGACATAAACTCCTGGATCTTGATGTAGGTTCATGTAATGTGGATGTTGGGTTTTTCTGTTTCCTTTCCACAACCACACTGGTCTTAGTAACCCTTCTTGGCTCTTTTCTTTTTCACTTCCTCAAATGGCAGGTCATTTATGCTTACTACCTTCTCCTTGCTTTTATTCATGATAACAAACAGCAGAGAAAGCCCAAAGGTTTGCAGTATGATTCTTTTATTTCCTATAATGTTCATGATGAATTGTGGGTAATGAGGGAACTGTTACCTCAGCTGGAAGACGAACAAGGCTGGAAGTTGTGTTTGCATCACAGAGACTTTGAACCAGGCAAACCTATCATGGAAAATATTGTTGATGGGATTTACAATAGTCGCAAAACCATCTGTGTGATTAGTCGTCACTACCTGGAAAGTGAGTGGTGTTCCAGAGAGATCCAAATTGCTAGTTTCCGTCTTTTTGATGAGAAAAAAGATGTTCTCATCCTGGTATTCCTGGAGAATATTCCAAGTCATCAACTGTCTCCGTACTACAGAATGAAGAGACTAATCCAGAAGAAGACGTATCTCAGCTGGCCTAAACCAGGAGAGGACACCAGGGTCTTCTGGCAGAAACTGAGAGTAGCTCTGGAAACCAAAGGCACCCCAGAAATGGAGCATCCATTGGCTGGGATTTAGGGGTCATCTTACTGTATCTAACTGAAGAAAATATTCTGCAACTTTGTTGTTTAATTACTTGTTTTTTTTATGTATACTCTTTTCTCTTTCTTTCCTAGAGCATGATTGATTGTAAGTACTTCCTATTTTACACAAATACACATTTATTTCTGGTTAATATATACATATTTCTTGCTTTCTTTAGTTTATATAGTTTTTCATTAATACAAAAACAGAACAAAAATTTACAGATAATTTACTCACTTGTCATCCAAGATGTTCATGTCTTTCTTTCTTCAATCGATAAGACATTATGAGGAATTCTTGAGGAAAAAAATTCAGGAATTATCTCCATATAATGGACTTCAATATTTCCCCCAAGTTTGATGCTCCAAAATGCAGTTTAAATGCAGCCTCAAATGGCTTTAAATGATAAAGCCAAAGAAGAAGGGTCTTATCTAGCAAAACGATTTTCATTTTTTTTGTAATTTTTTAAACAAATTGACAATGTCTATACTTTTTAACCTCAAATGCTCATCTTGTCTAAGTCTGTGTGAATTCTGTTTTTTCCCGGTTCAATATGGTCAATACAGTTAGGGTATGTACAGCTCATCCCCAACTTCAAAATCGCCCTACATCGCTGCAGAGGTACCGACCCAGTGTTTACAAAATGAACATGGAAAGAAGATCAAATGCCCTTTACAAAAAAGGTAAAACAGTGATGTAGGATGATTTTGACGTTGAAGAACAAAATGAGATGGGAGTTTTTCGACATACCCTGACTGTTTTGACCTAGATTACACAGACTGCGCATTGCAGAGATGAGACATGACTAGCATTTCAGGTTAAAAAGTATATAAATTGTCAATTTGTTTCACTAGATAAGACCCCTCTTCCTCAGCTGGATCATTTAGAGCCATCTGAAGCTGCATTTAAACTGCATTTTGGAAGGGGACCATTGAATTCCACTATATGGAGAACATTGCTGAAATGTTTTCCTCAAGAAACATAATTTCTTATCGACTGAGGAAAGGAAGACATGAACATCCTGGATGACAAGTAGGTGAGTAAATTATCTGTAAATTTTTGTTCTGGAAGTGAACTTCTCCTTTAATGAGTGTTGACTTGTTTTTAGGCTGTATACAATCTGGGTCACTTCAAGTCATATGACTAATGTATTGTTAAAACTGTATATATGGCAGAAGTCTTTGATGCAGAAAAAGCATGTTGAATTACTCTACTGAAAATAAAAACACTTTGCATTAAAATGTCTTACATTATTGGTGGCTGCAGTTTAACTTTGTTGAACATTTAAGCACTACATGGTGCAGTGTGTAAATTTTAGTGCCATCTAGCAGTGAGGTTGCAAATTGCACAAGGAGAACCTTCGGTGGCTGACACAGAACAAAGATGCCATCATCTGAGACAGCAGAGAGTAGGCGGTGATAAATTAAGGAATTATTTCCACTTATTTATTCAGTAAACTGATGTGTAATTGCAAATATTATTGTTACTTGTTAATCATTGTGTCAGTATTTCATTCACAAGAACGACATACTGATGAAATACGTCAGTTTGTCCATTTAGGGCTACTTTAGAAACATGGTGGCACAAAATAGTGACTTCCATGTAAGGGGACCCACAATGTACATTATGTAAGGTCTTCATACACTTCTGAAAACATAGTTGTGTATATTATATTGCATTTCTGTCAATAGGTCCTCCTAAATATTATACACTGCTCTTTGTAGCAGTTAAACATTCCATCAGTTTTGTTCTTATATGCATATACAGTTGAGGTAAAAAGTTTACATACCTTGCAGAATCTGCAAAATGTTATTTAATTTACCAAAATAAGAGGGATCATACAAAATGTGTTATTTTTTTATTTAGTACTGACCTGAATAAGATATTTCACATAAAAGACGTTCACATATAGTCCACAAAAGAAAATAATACTTGAATTTATAAAAATGACCCCATTCAAAAGTTTACATACGCTTGGTTCTTAATACATACTGTGTTGTTACCTGAATGACCCATATTAAGGCAAAATAAGAAAAATGTACACATTTTTATTCTGTTCAAAAGTTTACACCCCTGGCTTCAAAGTATTTTTGGGATCTGAGGATTTTTCTGAAGAAAAGGCAGTTTTAACTGTTCAGGACAAACAAGGGACTCATGAACAACTATCACCAAACAAAACAAAACAAACAAAGAAAAGAAAGGAAAAACAGCTGTGGATCATTCATGTAACAACACAATATTAAGAATCATGTATATGTAAACTTTTGAACACGGTCAATTTTATAAACTCAGCTATTATTTTCACTTGTGGACTATATATACCGTGAAATATCTTATTCAGGTTAGTACTAAATAAAAAGTAACTGAAATTTGTATTATTTTTCTTATTTGGGTAAAATAATTAACATTTTACAGATTCTGCAAAGTAATCTTTTGACCTCAACTGTATATGCTCTGGTTGAATGTAGTGGATACATCAAATGAGGACATCAAATGGTCTTTCGGTACCAACTGATTGTTAGAGTACTCCTACAACTGTTTCTGTTCCCGCTGTGGACTCCAATATCTATGCAGGTTCTCTGTGAGAGGTGAGTTATGTGGCAATATTAATAATCTTAATGCCTTACCGTAATTTAATTAATATTAGTATATTATTTTTTTCTTGAGTGTTTTTTTGTGCAATTTCACAATATGGATAAAGTCATGTAGTATTATGGTACATACATGACACATCTTAAAAATGTTATACTTTAGATGCATCTAGCAAGCCTTTCAGAAAACAACCAAAAACAGAGGGTTTCAAGGGCTATCTCAAAGTGAGGTAGGTAACTTATGCTCAGAGTCAGTTACCATGATAACTTACTCTGTGTACTACCCAGATAGCAAGCAACCACTGAAACGTTAAATGTTAAGTCAGTGTTGTAAATGTTACAAAGCGGTGTTGGTTTAACATCACTTTTGTAACTACTGTACAATTAATGTTAAAACAAAGTTGAGATTTCAACAAAAAATCCATGGAAATGTAATTGAATCAACATCACTTATTCACCCTTCAGTTAATGTTGACCTTTCCAAAACAAAAAAAAAAAGTGTAACAGCAGTGCCATTGAATTGTTACACCATGATGTTGATTGTACAGTACATCACTGTTGCATAAATATTGAAATTAGCAAAAAAAAAAAAAAAATTGTTTTGGATCGTTTCAATGTGATTTTGATTCTAAATCACTTTTGCTGTAACACTGAAAATACAACTGAAAAGTTCACATAAAACAAATGTTGCTATCTTCTGACCATTTCAAAGTTTGGAGGAAACCTTTTAAAATAAAAACAACATATTTCCAGCCACTGAATCACTATTAATTTAAACAGTGTAACACAATCGATCACAAAAAGATATAGAAGATCATTAAAATTAAAAAAAAAGAAAGAAAGTAAAGTGTGACAAAAAAGTATAAAATGACAAAAGCATTACAACTTTTAAAGTAAGTATAGTTTCAGGAGTCTGATGCCAGGCTACTGTCAGAGATCTGTGTGCCATTTGGACTGTTTATGTTTGTTTTTCCCGTTGTGCCCATATTTGGTTCTTCCTGTCCTCATTTTGTCCTGATTAGTTAATTTGCTCCACCTGTCTGTGTCTTAATTACCACCCTTTATAAGTTGTTCTCAGTTCTGTTTCTGTTGTCTGATCTCAAGGTTATTTTGGTTGTGTGTTCGCCTGCCCTTGTTGGAATTACCAGTTTGGATTTGATTAAAGATTCCTTTTCGTGTTACTCTCGTCGTCGTTAGTTTCCTTGCCACACGCAACCCGTGACAGCTACAAGTGGTCCAATGGTTTAAGTTTTAAAAAGCTGGCTTACTTTTGTTGTTATTTTTCCTTTGGGTTCTCTAAAATCTGAAAAAGTCATACCAACAAGAAACTGAGAATGGCTTGATTACAAAGAGTTTTGCATCCGATGACCCCTTTAAAGACACTTCAAGATAAAACTGCCTTAGGAAGCAATTTTTAAACATAACAGGTAATGGAGGGAGGATTCCAAATGGAGAAAGACCAAATACATTTACCTTCTGGCATTTAGTCAGGCATGGGTATGTTGTCACAAACAGAAATCTGACACAGAGACACTGAGGTGAGGAAATAAAGCCCAAATCCAGCATAGAGAGGTTTAGTGAACGTGGAGGTGAATGTATGCAAGTGCGTGAGAATGCGTGTGTCAGAGACTCTGTAGAAGGACAGCGTGCCAGCTGGCACGTCCACATACACTCCTACTCTCCTACAGGAACCTGAAGCGACACGTATGTCAGTTTTCTTATTATTGTGACGTGCAGTAAATCTGTCATTAGAGCAGAACAGACTCCAAGAGTTTTTATTGCATCCAAACAGACAGTCATCACTCTCTCCTTTCCTGCTGATTCCTTTATATGCCACTGATATATCAGCATCTCCACTCCATTCAGCCTCCCAGTAACTGCGACCAGACAGACTCTCTTTACACAGAACCTGGGTGTGATTGTCAAATCTCTCTTGATGATAAGGATATGACTGCTCATCTCTCATGTATGTCACCACCTTGTTCTTCTCAGACAGAGCGAGATAAGTGTGAGCTGTATTTGGTTCCATTATGAGATCATAGGCATCTGTAGACAGGAAGAGAGAACATTTATAATAAAAAAACTCAGAATGAGTGTTTAGACCTAAGTTTAGTGTTAAATGGTGTCACTAAAGATTTACTACATTTGTGTTCTCAGATGGAGCCCTAAGAAGTTATTACCCTGATAGCACACATAAATCTCGGAGACGTCTATTTGACGTCTACATTTACATCTGCAAAACGTATTTTTTTTTACATACTTTGCTCATCTGCAATATGTCTATTGGACGTTTCCTATCAGATGTCAAACAGACGTCTATTAGATGTCTTTAAGATGTTTATGATTTAGAATGTATGTAAAACTGACATCTTACAGATGTCTGCCAGAGATCTTATTAACAGATCAAGAGATCTTTAACAGACATCTTGCAGACGTACATGTGCTATCTGGGAAGGAATTTAAAGATAATTTACATACTTATAGCCAGAGGTCCTACTTGACATGCTCACCATTAAATTTGAATAAAATTGTTAAATAAGACCAGTCTGATTTATCAAAGTTTTGGTAACTTTTAAACCTCTATGGTTTGATGACACAAGTCAGATTTCATAAAGACCGGTCAAATTATTGATAGGAGTTCGCATTTCAATTCAAAATGGCAAAAAAAATGAAAATTAATTAGCATAAATTTCAACCAGGCTTACTATTAAATTATGATATCTATTTGAATCTTAGTGGAAATTTTTATTACCTTTTTTTAATAAGACTCAATGTTATCAGCATTAACATAAGTGAAACATTTGGGCTGTTGGTGGCACTAGAGGGTTTGAGAAAAATATTCAAAATTTGCCGGTATATGTCTGGTTTGTGTGCATAAAACTACTAATTAAGAGATTCCCCTGATATTAATTGTGGCCAAGTACTTTAAATTTGTGCTCTGCATTTAATCTATCCAAGTGCACACACACAGCAGTGAGTAGAGAACAAACATGCCAGAGCAGAGTGTTGGGCAGCCAATGCTGTGGCGCCCAGGGTGCAGTTGTGGGTTAGTTCCCTTGCTCAAGGGTCTCACCTCAGTCGTGGTATTGAGGGTAGAGAGAGTGTTGGTAATTCATTCCCCCCACCTACAATTAACTTTAGTTACCAGACCTGAGACTCAAACCTTTGTGTAACAAGTCCAACTCTAACCATTAAGCCATGACTGCCCCCAACTCCATGCTTCTTTCTGACGCCAATGAGTTAAGCATGCGGACGAGAAGATCCCTGCAAATTTAAACTTTAGTAACTATAGTTTAGTTATTGATTGGGTTACAATGATTGTGTGTACTATAATCAATAATTACAGTATAAGTTTTGGAATATCCCTTAACGGGTTACTTCGGCCCGTTTTGCATTTCTCTTTTTGTAATCATTTAAAGTTTCTGTAATCATTTAAACACATAAATGACTTAGAACAGTCCTCCCAACTGATAGCTGTACAGAATTTCTACTGCTTCTGAAATTGATAATTCTGCCATAGCACAATATACATTCCCATACATACATTTTCGTGGTCCAGGTACAATCCTGATCTCTCCTCCATGATTTATACTGCAAAACACATGAAAAAAACAAACATGTTATATTCTGTTCATATCATAGAGTATTTATGTATTTGCAAACAAATTAATTACATAACGCACAAAGCAATTTTCTAGGTTTCTATAAATGGTGATACATGGTTTCCCAACTCCTTATTGAGACGCAGTCTTGCTCACACTATTTAAATACAACTTTATGGAAGTAGAAGATCCTCTTCTCCTCTCCTTCTACAGTAATTTATATTAAACTTAAAATAAAATTTCCATTTTGGAATATTTCATGAGTATTCAGTAGCCTGACGTCCCTATGTCACACTGGTAAACAAACTTGGTACGATACAGCTTTATGGTCAGTTTAAACTTAAATTCATTGTTGCTCATGAACCTTTCTTGTTTTCAAGTTAAGTAAAATATGACAAGAATCTCTTTGAATTAATCCCTTATGTATATCTCACAACATGGTTAAAACAATCAAACTGCAAAGACAGATAGTTGGGGACAGAGAAGGCAAAACAGTGCGTACACTTGATCAGTGGCTTGCAGTGCTGTGGCCACTTTAGACATTCTGCTGACTATGAGTAATTTTGCAAATAAAGTAGGTAGTCAATCAGAATACCTATTACTGCCATGGCAAATACAAATCAGTATTGTTGTAACAGATTTAGTAAGCTATTACCCGACTTCTGTTTAAAGTAAGTTGTAATTTTACTTGAAACTCTGGTGACAAGGGATAATCTCAAACAACCGTCTTTAATAAACATCCAAAGGAACACAGGGTATGCAGGGACACATACGTAACACAATGTTGACATTTAACACCCTGGCAGTGAAACCAGGAACAGACAACACTATAAATACTAAACCAAACGAAGGATAATTAACAGGTAACAGGAGAATCAAATGACTAATCAACAAGAGAGAAAAACTAGAGTCAAGTTCAACGTGCAACGGCTTTGAGATACGTTTTCTCTTGTTTGGTGGGTGTGTCAACAATGTCAGCCCAATCAGCAGCAATGGGTATATACAGTTTCCACAAACCCCTTCATTCGATTGGGATGTTCTCTTTTTTCTGGATGGTAAGGGCAGTGACTGTAACATCAGCGTATTTTGCAGTATTAAATGTATTTATACCGATTTCATCAGGCTCAGAAAATTCTTCAAAAAGAACACACAGAATGGCCTTCTCAGGTGCCATAGTTGCAACTCTTGCGTCATCAGAACACGTTGTTCATTGCACCACTGTTTCCATTTGAAAAACGTTTTGCAACATTTTGTCGGGGCTGAACGCAAGGCTGGTCACGGGAAGAAAAACACACAGACAATCCATGGGCATGGCATATGTAATCTACAGCTGTGCATTAAGTTATTTAATTCATGATAGAGGCAAAGAACCACCCGGCGCGGAGATCTAGCATTCTGCTCACTTCAAATCAAACACAGAGATGAAGTAGTGCAGGGGATTACATTTATATGAATGCAGAGAGAGAGAGAAAAACTGAATATATGAAAGTTGCGTGAGTTAATTGCGTCTGCGTGTCTCATTCTGCAAAAGTGAAGCTGTGAGTTTTGTTGCTTCAAAACATCAGTTTTACCCCCTAGTTACTGAGAAATGTAATGATTCAGTATCAAAGTTATTATACTAATAAAACATGCATGGCAGCATTGACAACAATGTCCATACACAAGAATATTTCTGTGTGTACACCAAAAGGACTGAGGTCACTTTCCGCTGGTTCACTTTAATATTTGAAAACACCCTTTATGTCTCATCCTTATCCCAAGGTTACCATAGTCAGATGGATCCAGTCTCTATCCAGAACAGATAACATATGGATACACAGCCTTTCACAGTCAGTGAAGACCTTGATGAGATGATTGTAGCACTTCAGAGCAAATCAGACTATAACGATGTGATCACTGACTTGGTCAATCAACAATGTTAAAAACTTATGACTCGATTGAATCATGGGTCAAGAAATCTAATCCAGGAACACAAAGTCAACCATCTAACTACTTCTATCAAATTTTCTGTTCTATGGAGAGTCTTGTTGTCTCAGTTAAGTTTTGCCGCAAAGCAGCATTTCCAACTTTGATCTTTGCCCTCTCAAACTTCAACCATCCTAAGACACTCTGCTTCAATTCAGCAAATGCTGAAGAACAACAAACCTGAAAATTGTAAGTACATACTTGAGCATCTTCAACGTGCAGTTAGGATTGTTCATTGTATTGGAGAGCATCTTGATTCCTGATTCTCCTGGGTGATTGTAGCTCAGATCCAGCTCTCTCAGATGTGAGGGGTTTGAACTCAGAGCTGAAGCCAGATAATAACAGCTCTCCTCTGTCAACATACAGCCAGACAACCTACAAAACACATTTAAAAAAAACAGTTAAATAATTCACAAACATACATAAACAGTCAGATAATCAGCAGGCACAAATCAAGTCAGATAATTTACAGCAAGGTTAACCAACCCTACTCCTGAAGGGCTATCACCCTGCAGAATTTAGCTCTGACCATACTTAAACATGAAAATAACATCCAGGTGTGTTGGAGCAAGATTGGAAATGAAGTCTGCAGGATGTTAGATTTCTAGGAGCCAGGTTGGCTACCCATGACCAACAGACACAAACACATTAACAGTTAGATAATCTAGACACATCAATTGTCATATAATTACAAATACACATTAACAGTCAGATCATTTACAGACAAACATCAACATTAAAATATTCCTCAGAGAAAGATCAACAGTCAGATAATCCACATAAATATCAACAGTCAAATAATCTACAAGCAAGCATCAACAGTCAGATAATCTAAAGCACTAAAGCAGGCATCTCTAATTTCAGTCCTGGAGGGCCAGTGTCCTGCAGACTTTAGCACCAATCCAAATTTAATTTACCTGTCTGCAATTAGCAAGTCATTCTGAAAATCTTGATTAGCTTGTTTAAGATTGGTGCTAATCTCAGCAAGGCATTGGCCTATACAAATAGGATATTTTTAATAAAAAAGGGAAAAACAGCTGCTGTACGGTCCGTTGGATAGTGGAGATGGAGGAAACTGCTTTTTGAGTTTTTGTAGTAACACTGTATAATATGTCGAACACGTACCACAAGGAGTAAGAGAAGCTCTGGGGTGAAACTGTCTCAGTTTTGAACAAACTGGGTGAGTGCATAAAGCTGCTAGCACGCTAGCTAACATATGTAAATATTTGTTGCTGAAATGATGAACTGTTGCATAAGATCACATGAGGCGATCCCTCTGGCATGATAATCTTAACCCCCTGGGGTCGACGATCATGCCGGCGTGATCAGTTTTTTAAGATCAGTGCAAAAGACACTAAAAATACTCCGTCAATTTTGGTCACACAAATAAGTGTTATACATCATTAGAAACCATTAAGTGTATACTTTTTTTTGAGCACACTCACAATAAAAACTGAACTATGTGCTGCTTTAAATTAAAGAAAATAAACAGGGTGCTTTCTCAGTCTTCACTGTCTCCGCGAACGGCTTTTAGAAATGCGTCAATAAAATGAACCTAAACTCAGTGAACATTCGACACACAGACAGGAGAGATATATCTATAGAAAGCTTGATATCTCTACTTTTAAATAAATCAAGTCTTATCAAAAACAAATATTCTGTGCTAAAGTAATCCGCGTGAAACCAACGTGATGCCTAGTTTTTCCCTCAGAGCTAATTATTTTTAATGAGATCACGCCCACAAGCTGCTTTTGCTTTTGATATGATAAATAGCCACGTGCGCAGTGCCGCGTGTTAGCGCCCACATCATCGTAAACAAAGCTTGACAATTCATCAAGTTCATATCGGCTAATGTTCGTTTCTGGAAGACGCGCTGAAAGAAACAGCAGAATTTAGCTTCAGGAAAAAAAAAGACGCGCTGAGAGGAAAAACACAGAATTCACCTCAGATGAAGAACACAACGCGACGCGTGGCTGATCCAGAGGAAGAGATCAGTCTGATGAGTAAGTGATGTTTCTTTTTTGCATTAGTTAACGTTTTATTTTGACATAAGTTTGAACACATTTACTAGCTTGGGTTTTCCTAAACTATGATTCCTGGCTAAAATGTTTGAAATCGAGTGAAATATTTTGAAAATGATAGGTAGCTCATTGTATCTAAATTTCTTACGACGCGATGAAGTTTTCATGTTCTATATAATATAAAACAAAATACTCTGTGACTGTTTTTTTTTTTTTTAATCTTGAATCCATGGAAAGAAGCAGCAAACACTTAAACATCAGATATGGTTTACTAGTTTCACTTGCTGAACAGGAATGACACAAGGTCTGTTCACATCTCTGTGGTTATGTCAGTGAGTACAATAATAATCTTTGACCATCATTATGTATGTTTTGATTATATTGTGTTGTAAATAAAATACAAACAACCAAAACCCCCCCATTATCTTACTTTCCTCTCATTCTTTGTTACCTGCCTCATAGTGACAGTCACACTGATGGGCCATTAGGGGACGGCCTTTTGTCTCTCAGGTGTGAATCACTAAATATTCATGGCCATTATCCCTCCTTCGCATATGGCTTTCTATCACAAAACATGTCTTAGAAAATTTACATCAATATATTGTTTTCTGTGAAAGAGTAAGCACGATCATTTTCACATCATTTTAAAGTAAATATTCTAGCCTACAAGAGTGATTACTCAAAAGCCTTGTACAGGACTATTCAATATGAGTTTTATGGCCTTATTTCAGCTACATTTATTTTCCCAAAACTTACTAACCATGCATAATATTTTTTTTTCTAAAAAATGCAAACATGTACATCCATCTTGCTCAAATATTATTGTAGCACTGTTTGTGCTGAATACAAAAAAATTATATGTTGGCCAGTAGTATGTTATAAGTAGTTGAAATAAGCACAAATGTCAGGGCATGTCTAAACATCTAAAGGGCCCCAAAATCACCTCAGACCCCAGAGGGTTAATAATATCTTGTAGTGTGTGATGCACCACAATTTTCAAATCTTGTAGTGTGTGCATGTTTAAGATTTGAGGGAATTTTAAAAATCCTGTAGTGTGAGCCTGGCTTAAGGTGATACATTCTAAACCTCTGGTCTCCTTAAAAAAATATGTGTGCTCAGTTAGAATATTTTAAACATACATGTGAAAGGGTTAAATACCTTAGTGTCTCCAGTTTACAGTTTGGACTTTTCAGTCCAGTAGAGAGCAGCTTCACTCCTGAGTCCTGTAGGTCATTGTTACTCAGATCCAGCTCTCTCAGACAGGAGTTTGATGACTGTAGAGCTGATGCTACAGTTTCACAACACTGATCAGTAAGGTTACAGCTTGCAAATCTGAAAAAGATATCAAAAAAAAAAAAAAAAAGAAAGAAAGATATGTCTGTATCAAAGTTGTCTACCACAGATTATTTCATCATATAAAATTTCACATTAATGAAATCTGAAAATTTGTATGGAAGCTTCACTGAACTTTGTTTACTCTTTTATTTCGTAGCACATTTCAAAAAAAGAAAAGTTAATCTATGTGTATGTATATTATTGTATATGTACAATACTTTTAAAAATACTTTTCAATATTTGCACTCACAGAGCTTTTCTACAGTTCTTAACAGCAGGTAGCAGCCTCTGTTGACCATCTCTTGATTTTATGTTATACTTTCTAAGATCTAACTCATCCATTATCTCCTCTGACATCAGGATCATGTTTGCCAAAGTTGAACATTGTAGAAGTGAAAGGGGTTTTTTATTTGGTTCAGATTTCAAGAAACTCTTGATTTCTTCAAAAAGAGAACTGTCTTTCATTTCAAGCAAGCAGTGTGAGAGATTCATCCATCGTTCAGGACTGACATTCTTTTTTTGGACTTGCTTGATGTGTTGGATCACTTTCTTAATGGTATCTGAGCTGTTTTCTGTGTGCGTCAGTAGATCCTGTAAGAGTCTCTGATTGGAATCCAGTGAGATTCCCATTAGAAACCGCAAAAAAAGATCCAGTTGTCCATTTTTACTTGCCAGGGCTTTATTTATTGCTCCTTTCAGAATTATATCCAGATGAAGATTCCTAGACAGAGCTTTGGATTTTCCTCTCAGAAACCATTTCAGAACATCCCTGTTATTGTGTAAAAATGAGACAAACATGAAAAATGCTGCAAAAAACTCTTGAAAGCTCAGATGTATGAAACAGTAGACTCTTCTCTGATGAATCACAGATTCCTCCTTAAAGATCTCAGTGCAAATCCCAGAATACACTGAGGCATCATTGATGTCTATGCTGCTCTCTCTCAGGTCCTCCTCACAGAACATGACATTACCTTTCATCAGCTGATTGAAAGCCAGTTCAGCAAGTTTTACAATCACTTCTCTGTTGGACTGAACAGGTTTCTCTCTATCACTGTCTTCATACTTCTGATTCCTCATGTTTATCTGAATGAGCAAAAAGTGGATATACATTTCAGTAAGAGTTTGAGGGATTTCTGTACAGAGAGCTTTATTTAGAATGTTTTCAAGCACAGTGGCTGAGATCCAGCAGAAGACTGGTATGTGGCACATGATGTAGAGGCTTTTGGATCTTTTAATGTGTGTGATGATTCTATTGGCTTGCTGCTCATCAGTGATTCTCTTCCTGAAATATTCTTCCTTTTGGGGGTCAGTGAATCCCTGAATGTCTGTCACACGGTCAATGTATTTGGATGGGATCAATTTGGCTGCTGCTGGTCTGGAGGTAATCCAGATGAGAGCAGAGGGAAGCAGCTCTCCTTTCATGAGGTATGACATCAACACATCCACTGATGAAGTCTTAGTCACATCAGAAAATGTCTCACTGTCTGAAAACTTCAGTGTTATTCTGCTTTCATCCAGACCATCACAGATAAATAAAACTTTACATTCATCATAAATTTTTAAGTCAAGATCTTGAAGTTCAGGATAAAAGTCAAGAAGAAGCGTATGAAGACTGTACTGGTGATCTTTAATCAAGTTAAGCTCTCGAAATGGAAGCACAAACATGAAATCTACATCCTGATTGGCTTTCCCCTCTGCCCAGTCTAGAATGAACTTCTGCACAGAGACAGTTTTACCAATTCCAGCAATCCCTTTAGTAAGAACGGTTTTAATTTGGTCTTTTTCTTCATATCCTTGTTTATGTGAGGGTTTAAAGATGTCATTGCACAAGACTGGAGTGTCTTGTGCTCTGTGTGTTGTCTCCATCTGCAAAATCTCATGTTCTTCATTCACCCCTTCACTCTCTCCCTCTATGATGTAAAGTTGTGTGTAGATCCTGTTCAGTAGGGTTTGATTCTCTTGTAGTTTGATTCCCTCAAATAGCCTCTCATAATTGTTCTTCATGCTGGTTTTGTGTTGGTTTTTGACTCTTTGCAGTTTATCATCTACTGGTTGATGTGTTTTCAGAACAGGTCGTGTTCTAGATCTCTTTCTACATTGAGGACACTTAAATTCTTCAGATGAACTGAACTGATCCCAGTAGCTCCCTATGCAGTTTCTGCAAAAACAGTGTTCACAGTTGATGTAGACTGGATCTCTCAGAACCTGCTGACAAACTCCACATTTTAACTGATGCTGGACGGGAACATTCTTTTTCTCACTGCAAATATAAGACAGTGATAGAGCAACAAAGAGAGAGAGAGAAACAAACAAATTAATTTTGAATAATTCTTAAAAACATTACAGTGGCTCCAGCAAACCAAATGCATAAACAATTTGTTGATTGCCATTTCTGGTTATTTTCAGTAGAAACACTGTAGAACATATAACGTCTTAAAACATCTTGGGTTACATTCTTAACCCATGTTCTCTGAATAGGGAATAAGACGAGTGGTGTTGATTGTCTGAAACCCATATGAAATCACACCAATTTATATGCCAATGGCTTCCGCGGCTCCTCAGTGGCGCTGTCACTCACCTAATAATACTGAGCGCCATCAACTCCTCAGAAGAAGCCTCTTCAGCAGCACGAGGAGCTTGGCAGCAAACGCAATGTCTCGTTCCCTATTCGGGAACATGGTTTATGCATATAACCTTTTCATGGGTTCACTCAACACTGCATAGTGATGATGCAATGGGAACAATATACCACACACTACAAGCTAAGTGCTGCAGTGTCTCAAACTAAACTCAAAAATGTTTCTGGAGAAGACCACCCTGCCGCAACACAAATATCCTCCAAAGGGACCACTTTAAAAAGAGTTCAGGAGGACAGCAGAGTGAGCTCTGAGGCATATAGGTGAAAGGAGACTCCACATCTCACAAGCTAGAGAGAATCTCACCTAATGAAACCTCATTAAAGCTTACTAAGATAACACAGACGGAACACAATAAGTAACACGAAATATGAGAGCGGGACCCAAAATAGGCGAGAGACCCTTTCGGGGTATGGGCATGTTTTTTTTGGTGATTTCAAAATTTGAACATTGGCTACCAGAAATGACTTACCCTACCTTTAAGTAATTATGTAATTGCAGTGCATAGGCAGCAAACAAGAAAAAAGACAATTTTAATGAATGTGCAGAAACATCACACCTGAGGCCATCACTGAAAACAGGAGGTGGATTTATGGATCTTTCACTCTTCATGGACACACAGCTGGGCTCTGGAGATGGTGCTCTCTGGTTCTGGCAGTGAACAACAACAGCATACTCCTCCTTTCTCTCCTTATCAGTGCTCTTCTGTCTCTCCATAAAACTTTTAGTTCTGCATTTGGAAACATGAAGTACATAAATGATACATAACACAAAAATAATAAACAACTACAATTAACACTGTTACTTTACACATAATATAATATATAATATACATAAGGCATAATCAACGTAGGATTTTAAATGCACGACATGGAGGCAAAAAACCACCCAACACAAAGTGCATTTAAAATCCTTTAATGCACGACAAGCCATTGATTATCCTGCTTATTCCATGGTCATTTGCCAAGTTATAGAAAAGTTAAAACTAGTATTGCTCTGTTGGCGCGATAGCCTTGTGGGCAGTGCGCCAACATACAGCATTGCTGTGGTACAGGTGTCTGGCCCAAAGAGTGCAAACCAAACTAAACTCAGATGGCAGGTTCATGCAGAAAGGACCCATGAACCTGCCAAAAACGTTTCTGGAGAAGACCACCCTGCTGCAACACAAATATCCTCCAAAGGGACCACTTTAAAAAGAGCTCAGGAGGACAGCAGAGTGAGCTCTGAGGCCTATAGGTGAAAGGAGACTCCACATCTCACAAGCTAGAGAGAGTCTCACCCAATGAGAAATCCTGTGTTTGGAGGTGGCAAACCCTTTGTGGCCAGGACCAAAGCACACTAGCAATTGGTCCACATAAATCTTTGGGGTTCAAACAGGGCAAAGTAGATGAAGCCTTCACAAGACACAATCCTAACATAATGGTGTTGTTTATGCAACTAGCCCATTATGTATATAATAGACATTGGCTGCATCCAAAAGTGTAGGCTATGTCTACATTCATCTGGATACATTTGAAAGTTTCAGTTTTTCTTAAAAAAAAAAAAAAAATTCTGTACACATTAGCGTTTTCAAATGTTTTCCAAAAACTTCTCATTCACACAGTAAAACAACCGAAAACTGCATATGTGTAAAACCACATTAAAGCTCACTAAGATAACACAGACGGAACACAGCAAGTAACACGAAATATGAGAGGGGGACCCAAAATAGGCGAGAGACCCTTTCAGGGTATGGGTATGTATATTTTGGTGATTTCAAATATGAACATTGGCTACCAGAAATTACTTATCCTACCTTTAAGTAATTATGTAATTGCACTGCATAGGCAGCAAACAAGAAAAAAGACAATTTTAATGAATGTGCAGAAACATCACACCTGAGGCCATCACTGAAAACAGGAGGCGGATTTATGGATCTATCACTCTTCATGGACACACAGCTGGGCTCTGGAGATGGTGCTCTCTGGTTCTGGCAGTGAACAACAACAGCATCCTCCTCCTTTCTCTCCTTATCAGTGCTCTTCTGTCTCTCCATAAAACTTTCAGTTCTGCATTTGGAAACATGAAGTACATAAATGATACATAACACAAAAATAATAAACAACTACAATTAACACTATTACTTTACACATAATATATAATATACATAAGGCATAATCGACATAGGATTTTAAATGCACGACATGAAGGCAAAAAAACACCCAACACAAAGTGCATTTAAAATCCTTTAATGCACGGCAAGCCATTGATTATCCTGCTTATTCCATGGTCATTTGCCAAGTCATAGAAAAGTTAAAACTAGTATTACTCTGTTGGTGAGATAGCCTTGTGGGCAGTGCGCCAACATACAGCACTGCTGCGCTACAGGTGTCTGGCCCAAAGAGTGTGAACCAAACTAAACTCAGATGGCAGATTCATGCAGAAAGGACCCATGAACTTGCCAAAAACATTTCTGGAGAAGACCACCCTGCTGCAACGCAAATATCCTCCAAAGGGACCACTTTAAAAAGAGCTCAGGAGGACAGCAGAGTGAGCTCTGAGGCCTACAGGTGAAAGGAGACTCCACATCTCACAAGCTAGAGAGAGTCTCACCCAATGAGAAATCCTGTGTTTGAAGGTGGCAAACCCTTTGGGGCCAGGACCAAAGCACACTAGCAATTGGTCCACATAAACCTTTGGGGCTCAAACAGGGCAAAGTAGATGAAGCCTGCACAAGACACAATCCTAACATAATGGTGTTGTTTATGCAACTAGCCCATTATGTATATAATAGACATTTGCTGCATCCAAAAGCGTAGGCTATGTCTACATTCATCTGAATACATTTGAAAGTTTGAGTTTGTCTTACAAAAAAACACCTCTGTACACATTAGCGTATTCAAATGTTTTTCAAAAAATTTTCATTCACACAGTAAAACATTCGAAAACTTTAAATTTGCCTTACTGCATATGTGTAAAACCTCATTAAAGCTCACTAAGATAATACAGACGGAACACAATAAGTTTTCATGTAATCCTTCTGACAGGATCATTTTATTTACAGAAGTATCTCATCATTCATTGACGTTTTTATGTTTGATCTAAAAAGCAGCTGCCCTCATGTTTTGCCACAGGACAGCAATTGTGAGAAAGAGTTCTTTGTAGGACTGTATTATGAAGAGTGTACAAAGTAAGTATCTTTAGCAACAGTATGAAACTAGACAGAACATAACAGGCACAGTTAACGGTATAAACATAGATTGACTAAACATGACTAAACAAGCATCATAGTTTTCAAAAGCCTCTGTTTTCACTGTCCACTGTCCATGAGAGCGGGACCCAAAATAGACAAGAGACCCTTTCAGGGTATGGGCATGTATATTTTGGTGATTTCAAATATGAACATTGGCTACCAGAAATTACTTACCCTACCTTTAAGTAATTATGTAATTGCACTGCATAGGCAGCAAACAAGAAAGACAACAATTTTAATAATTGTGCAGAAACATCACACCTGAGGCCATCACTGAAAACAGGAGGCGGATTTATGGATCTATCACTCTTCATGGACACACAGCTGGGCTCTGGAGGTGGTGCTCTCTGGTTCTGGCAGTGGACAACAACAGCATCCTCCTCCTCTCTCTCCTCATCAGTGCTCTTCTGTCTCTCCATAAAACTTTAAGTTCTGCATTTGGAAACATGAAGTACATAAATGATACATAACACAAAAATAATAAACAACTACAATTAACACTATTACTTTACACATAATATAATATATAATATACATTGTTGTGAAGGTTACTTTGGAAATGTAATAGGTTACAGATTACAAGTTACTCGATTTAAAATGTAATAAGTAGTGTAACTTTTCAATTACTTTATTAAAGTAATGTAACTTATTACTTTTAATTACTTTTTGATTACTTTTCTAAATTTCTAACATTTCCAACTGTTAATGATTTTGAAACTTTTAAACCAGGCAGGGTGGACCTTACAGTAGCACTCAAAACTGATTACTGTCAGACTTTCACAATCCTTTATCACTTGAATTAAGATTATAATAAGTAAGAGATAATATACATCTTTATTTTGTGATAACAACTGGCTGAATGTACATTATCTCACTTATTACACAGCTGCTTGATAGATTATTTAGATGTTTCATGTCAAAATTATTTGACACGAAACACTGATCTGAGCTGAAATGTTTAAACGCAAAGCTTCCATGAAGAAATCAGTTGCTAGCAAACAGTTCAAACTAGACATTTTAGGGATACAGTGAGTCCACAATACCAGGATGACAGAATTAAGAAATTGTCCACATATTATTGAATTAAGCTTTATAATAAAAATATTTTTTTAAATATATTTTATTAGCTAACCCAACGCAATGCTTCCGCCAAGAAAAATGATCAAGCATATAGCACTGACTTAAGTTGCCCCGAGAGAGTCTGAGCTGTGTAATAATTTAAAGCACAGCCACCACAAATTCAGACTTTTTTTTTTTTTTTTTTTAACTTTTTTTGGGGGCTTTTTATGCCTTTTACTGTGATAGGACAGTACAGAGATGACAGGAAAGAGGGGAGCGGGATCGCAAAGGACCTCGAGACGGGAATCGAACTCGGGTCACCGTGAGCGCAGTTGCGTTATATGTCATAACAAGATCATAACATAAATAACATCATAACAAGAAATAGTTTAATAGCTATGATACTGGGTTTGAAATCAAATGTTTGCATAGTTATGACAGAAAATACTAGCATCTAACAATGCCTTGGAAAAAACATTTTAAATCTTAAAAAATAAAGTTTTTTATGCATAAACCCAAATAGGAAATAAAACAGTTATGAAATAAGCATGTGTCCTATTCTGTGTCCTAAACTCCTGAAACATTGGTGTCTCATTTTAGAGCAGTCAATGCAATTTAAAAGAAGTCAATTAAATCTGTAAGTGGGTGTGTGAAAAAGTTCAGATGTAATCCCCTTTGTAATCACTGGCATTTTTCAAAAGTAACTGTAATTTAATTACACATTTTTCTCAGTAACTGTAACTAATTACAATTACATTTATTTTGTAATTAAATTACGTAATTCCGTTACATGTAGTTAGTTACTTCCCAACACTGATAATATACATAAGGCATAATCAACATAGGATTTTACATGCACGACATGGAGGCAATAAACCACCCGACACGAAGTGAAGGGTTGTTGCCTCCGTAAAGTGCATTTAAAATCCTTTAATGCACGGCAAGCCATTGATTATCCCATTTATTCCATGGTCATTTGCCAAGTCATAGAAAACTTAAAACTAGTATTGCTCTGTTGGCGCTACAGCCTTGTGGGCAGTGCGCCGACATACAGCAGTGTCCTGTAGTGAGATTTTTATACTTGTTGACAACAACTCTATATGTGTGCACAGCGCAATCTGTGATCTTTTTCTCTCTCTGTAGCTGTTTCCATTACCCTGTTTTATGCACATTTTGAAGTACTGATTTAAAAATGAGTGATGGAACACCACATTTCGAATAAAATTCCTTAATTTACAATAAAGTTTTTACGCTCAAAAGAGGTGATTTTTGACTTGTGCGGAAAAGCTTTAATGCGAATAACAGGAGATGGAAACACATCTTCCTAATAAATTTCTCCATACTTATCAAAAACGTCATGTGACTTTGCGCTATGGGATGGCAAAACCTGTCCAACCAGTGGACTGATCTCGCAGCATCTGAAATGTTGTTATGGTCATTCTGATCATTCTGAAATACCTGAGCAAAGTCTGATGTTAAGTATTTCTGTATAATTGCCTCCCAGAACTGTCTTCACAACTGCATTCCCAAACAACAGGCATCCACCTCCGAAAGAAATGATCATATTTATCACCGTCGAAGCACCCAGGGGAACTCTAACAACACTTGTTAGTGAAGCTGTGTTAGTGAAGGGAGAGACCGTTGCCTGTGCCATAGATCCAATGACGAAGAGGTAAATGATGGCACTTCTCACACAGAGACACTGCATTTGCCCACTGAGTGAATGGACTTAACTGACATACGTCATGGAGACATCTATTTACACAGTAGATGCCTTCCAGATCAAGTGGCCTTTAACAGACATCTTGTATGTGTGCTATCTAGGTCCTCTCCTTACTTAATTTAAATGCAATACATGTAGTTCATTCCAAGCGTGTTACTTTTTTTGATTCAGTTCAAGTTGGCAAAATAGTCTGAATTGGTTTTTAAAATGATTTTAGTTCCCTGCAGGCACTGAATTGTCTAAAGCAGTTTCTCATACCAGGAAATTTAAGAACACAGAAAACACAAAGAGGATTGGATGAAGTGGACATGAACCTATCCACCTTTTTCCTAAAAAAAACTGGTGAGTGCTGCCATGATGGATTCTAACTTCCATTAGTATGCTTTCCTGTTCCAGTCTCCATAAAAATCCATGTTAAAGCAGGGTAAACAGATCGACCGAATTAATTAAACTCAAACTTTATATAACCAGTGTAACCAAATATAAAAATGTGTGCAGGGTTAAAGGGTCATGAAACCCCCCCTGTTTCAGCACTGGTTAGTTCTCACCATAGTTTTGAAAAATGCTGCAAATATGGGCGTGGTGCGCTGCGGAAGGGGGGACGAGGGGAGAGAGTCAACTTCGGGTTCAGACCGTTTAATTCAGTGTTGCCAGATTGGGCTTCTTTTGATCGGCTTGGACCGGAGAATAACGCATTGGGCGGGTAGACAAAATTTGGGCTGCTTTAACACAATTAAAAGCCGCCCAATCAGCTGCTTTTTTCTTCGCTTTTATCTTTAGTCATGTTATTTTAATATGTTCGAGCTCAAAGTATCACAGTGAAAAAATGTGTAGTACAGTCATCATCATTTAACAGAGACCTGTCAATCAATTTACCATATTTTATGTTGGTGAGATGTGATGACTCGTGAGTGACGGGGTTTTGGCGCTATAAAGGGCAAGATTTTGAATGTGCAGCTATATATTCATTCATTCATTTTAGAGTGACTTAAATCTCACAACATGGATTACACGTAGTGAGAAATGAATTGAAGATTTCTAAGTATAATTGTAACTGAAATAAGAGAACAGTTGAATGATTTAATAAAAATCAAAACTGAATATGGGGACTATACGATGCTGTTCTGCATCAGAACATCTTTTAAACAGTCCAGACTACTCTGGTATACTTGGCATTGACAGGTGCTGGACTTGAACAGTTTTAACTGTGCAAAGTTCTGCATGATGTTCTAAAATGTGTACTTTATGAAATATGTGCTGTAGTTCTGTCTGAAGATAAAGCACAAGACAATGGTAAGCACATTATTGTTGTTAATTGTTATTATTATTATTATTAAAATATTTCTGGGCATTTTAAGCATATTTTCTGACTCCCTTTAATGCATTTGCCCTGTTTTGATCCATATTCCTGTGGAACTGATTTATCTTTATTTTATTTTGTCATCTTTATTTTTTTTAAGGAGATAAAAATGGTCCTTATCAACCTTGATTGACATGGCAATAAAATTCCATCACATTATTTTGGCAGTAAAAATTTTGGGCTGGTTTTTGTTGAAGTGGGCGGGTTTTGGTGAGCTTTTGGGCTGGAAATCGTCAACCTGATCTGGCAACACTGGTTTCATTTCGCTCCCGTTGAGTTAACAACACAAATAAATACACAGGCATTTGCCCTCTGAATTGAAAACATATATATGAACGTGCTGTTGCAACTCTATTAACTTTTAATGCTTATTTTGCGGCTTTTATAATCCTTTAGAAAGGTTGCGTTAAGGAGTTGTAAAAATCGCTATTACACTCACCTTATGAATGAATCGCGTTTATGCCGAACTCTACTTACAAAGCAAACAGAAACAAACCGTCTCCTTCGATCCATTAAGGTTCCTCTCAGTTATTGTACGCAATCTCACAGTCTGAGCTGTTGTTATATTTATATCTGTATTTCTATATATTATATAGGCTATCTCTTGCTTTTAATTGAGTACGGAATTTGGATACTTTACACACCTCTTAATTAATCATTCCTAATATTATTTTCAATAAGATATTAATATTAACTATAGATAAACCTCTGTTTATTCTCAATAGCCGATTACCTTTAGTAGATATGACAGCAATAAAGTCAAACTGTTTAAGTGAAGCTTTTAATCCTGCCGTCTCAAATATCATGTCTTCTTTTTTGTGCAGTTGTTCACTAGCTTGACAGAAAGCAAAGTGTGTGAGAGGGGCGGGATCGGGCAAGGTCCGATCCCGCCCGAAGCCCAAGCGCAATGGCGCTGAATGTTGGCGCGGTTCCTACGAGGCTATTGGCGCGACTTATTTTTTCTTCTTTTGAGAGGTTATAGAAGAAATCTGCACACCATCTGACATCTGCAACTAACGTTACATGACATTACTTCCATTTTATTAACGTCTTTATTTGTTGTTCTTTTATTTGTACATTCATTAGCAGTTATTCACATCTTTGTTGTTAATTTGTTTTTACTTTTATTTTGCAATAAGGAATTGGATTATAGTGAAATGTATAAACACATTATATTAATTGTGTCTGACTGCTCAGTAAAATCCTGTTTCATCAGTAAATATACCAAACATACACATGCATCTAATGTCGAGAAATGTATATGATAACCTTACTGAAGTTATGAGAAGGATGTGACTGGACTTACCAATAAATATGATAGAACATGTAAGCTTTGGTTTACACCAATGTGAAATGGCTTCTTATCAGACACTAAGGTTCTAAAGTTCAGTTTTAATTTGTCTTCTTCTACTGCTTTTTAGGCACACTGGATTCTAGTGATGGGAAGTTCGGATCATTTTACCGACTCGGATCTTTGAGTCTCGTTCAGCAAAATGAACGAATCTTTTTTCGAGTCATTTCGTTCATTTCGTTCATTTTAGCAAAAGGCCATTAAAATGTTATGTGATACTTCCCTAACACATCTATATACACAAACGTGAATCACACTACAAACAAGACAATACTATAATGCTATAAGAACAATAAAATAGTTATATATTACTTAGCCTACCTGGGTCTTTAGTCTAGCTCACCTCACCTCTGATCTGACAAGTCGTCGGGTTTAAGTCTCGTTGTGGTTCAACACATTACCGCTCCCTGACGTTAACCAATGCAGTCTGAGCCGGAAAGAGAAAAGATTAGTTCATCTCTCGAGTCCTCCGAGTCCTTTCGTTCTTTTGTCACGTGACCGCTCCCTAACGTTAACCAATGCAGCCTGAGCCGGAAAGAGAAAAGATTAGTTCACCTCTCGAGTCCTCCGAGTCCTTTCGTTCTTTTGTCACGTGACCGCTCCCTAACGTTAACCAATGCAGCCTGAGCCGGAAAGAGAAAAGATTAGTTCACCTCTCGAGTCCTCCGAGTCCTTTCGTTCTTTTGTCACGTGACCGCTCCCTAACGTTAACCAATGCAGCCTGAGCCGGAAAGAGAAAAGATTAGTTCACCTCTCGAGTCCTCCGAGTCCTTTCGTTCTTTTGTCACGTGACCGCTCCCTAACGTTAACCAATGCAGTCTGAGCCGGAAAAGAAAAGATTAGTTCATTTCTCGAGTCCTCCGAGTCCTTTCGTTCTTTTGTCACGTGACCTTATCCCGCATCAGTATCTTAGTTAGTAATACTAATGTAAAGATGAATAGGCCTAATAAGTAAAGAAATAAAAAAAAGGTGTGCCCATTTCTGTCACTGTGATTGTTTCTGGTTTTTGAGGATCTGTGATGTAGTTCATAAATAAACAAATCCCTTCTATATTTTTTTTATTTGTCCTTTTACTGTCTTCAGAACAATGAACTGTATAATAAAATAATCCAAGCCTACAAATACAAAGTAGCTACTTATATCTTGTTTGTTTGTTTTTATTCCAATTTTCAAATTGCTTGTATAATAATTGTTTTTCTTAGGCAGAACTGACATTTTAGTTTAATATTTGCATATAAAAGTTTTTTCAAAAAGAACATAATGTCAAAGTAAAAGAAAACAACATTTTGGAAAATAAATGTTGGGTAAAAATATTAAGGTTTTGATAACAAAAATTGTCAAGTTGTAATTGAAATAAAATTGGAGAATTAAAGTGATTTATTTAGAATTATAATGTGCTTGGATCACACAAGGGTTAAACCAATGGTTCAGCTGAAGGACAACTGTCCATCAAGGTTGTCACCAAGGGAACCATTCCACACCCATCCCCCGTGTATTTTACAGTAGGTAAGGGGCGGTGAGGAGCCTAGGTCACTCAGATTTTAGCACCTCAGGAGAAGAATGAGCACCAGAAAAAGGAGTGACATTTGGACGCATTTTGGAGAAACTTCAGCCACTGAAGCAAAATGCATGATCTGCAAGAAAAATTTTTCAACAAAAGGAGGAAGCACTTCTAATTTGAGGAGGCACCTTAAAACATCTCATCCAACTGTGCTGTTAGCACAAGTAAGAACAGAGACTGAAGATGGTAGCCCTGCAGCAGCTGGAGCTGTTTCTACCACCAGCACTTTTGCTGGACCTTCGACAGCATCTACAGCATCCAGTACACCAGCAGCATCCACCACCATCCAAGGAGCAGTTAGGCCACGAAGACCACAACAACAAACTACAATGAGCAGTTTTGTTACAAGGCCAATGGATCCTTTAAGACAGAACAAGCTTGATGAAGCTCTGGTGAGAATGATCGCTTGTGACTTTCAGCCATTTTCTATCGTGGAGGATAAGGGCTTTAAGGAATATTCGCATCTTCTCGACCCATCATACAGTCTACCTAGCAGAAAAACATTATCAAAAACTGTAATGCCTAGGCTGTATGACAAGTTAAGAAGTGACATTATGGAAAAAATCAGGAATGTCTCTGCTGTGTGTCTCACAACAGACTGCTGGACGTCTATTACAACAACCAGCTACATGAGTGTGACATGTCATTTCATTGAGGACTTTCAGATGACCTCGTATCTTCTGGACTGCTTTCATTTCAGTGACAGACACACTGCTGCTCACCTGGCAAGGGAGCTGACAAGGGTCACAGATGAATGGGGGTTGGGTGACAAAATTGTAGCCTGTGTCTCAGACAATGCCAGCAACATTGTTTCAGCCGTGAGAGATCATCTTCACTGGGACCACATATCTTGTTTTGCACATATGTTGAACCTAATTGTCAAAGCTGCACTAAAGGAGGTACAACATATAGTGCAGAAGGTCAAGACAATTGTGGAATACTTTCACAGAAGTACAGTTGCTTCAGAGAAACTCGGGGCCACACAAAAACAGATGGGTCAAGAGCCATTGCGGTTAAAACAGGATGTGGCTACAAGGTGGAATTCAACATATTACATGTTGAAAAGATTTACTGAAGTAAAAGATCCAATAATCTCCACACTGGCACTAATTAATCCATCTCTGCCAACCTTGTTACCAGAAGAATGGGAAATTTCCAGAGAAATTTTGGAAATTATTAAACCATTTGAGGAGGTCACCACTGAAGTGAGTGCAGAAAAGTAAGTAATTCAACATTTTTTTTTTTTAAATATTATTATTCATTTTAAAACCACCATTTTAACCCCTGTCTGTTAATGATCCATGCTTCTCTGTAACCTCAATTTTAACAGAGAATTATGTGCAGCACTGATTTTGTTATAATTAATTTATAAACCATTTTTAATCTTTATAGGTTTGTGACTGTCTCCAAAGTCATTTTGATGACAAGAGGTCTTCAGAGGATTGTTGCCTGATTTCAAAGAAATCCTTCAAAGTTTGACCCTGTCAAAAAGCTTGTGGATTCTCTGATGTCAGAAATGACTAAAAGGTTTGGCAGAGTAGAACACAATGAGAAGCTTGCTGATGCTACTTGCCTGGACCCAAGGTTCAAGAAGCAAGCTTTTGTCAGTCACCAGGCAGCAGAAGACACAGTGAAAAGGGTTACAGCAGCTGCAGCAGCTATTAACCCAGTTCAACATGAGGAGGAGGATACTTCAGAATCTGCTGCAAGTGCCAGTGCAGGGGCCATGTTTTGGGAGGATTTCGATGAGAGGGTAGCAAGCTTGAGGGCTTCGGCAGCCTCTTCCAAAACATCAGATTCTATGATGGAAATGCGGGCCTACCTTGCAGAGCCACTCTTACCCCGCACATCAGACCCCCTGGCCTGGTGGAAGAGATGTTCTCCTGTATACAAAACCCTTTCAGAGGTCATGAAGGCAAGACTTTGCATTGTGGCCACATCTGTGCCATCTGAAAGAATTTTTTCAAAAACTGGGCAGATTATCTCTGAGAGAAGAAACAGACTTAGCCCATCCAAGGTCCGGGAGCTTGTTTTTTTGAATGCAAACATGCCTTAAAGCAAGTTCTGAAAATATAGCCACAGTGTGTTATTTATTTTAAGTTATTTATTTATTTATTTATTTCCTAAACTTGCTAATTGTGCAATATTTTGTTTGTTATATTGTGATTTTAATGTTAATATGTTAATGTTATTTAGGATCTTTTGATTTTCATTTATTTTTATTTAAATAGTTTTAATTGGTTTAGTAATAATTATACTTTTTGTTGTATAGCTCTTTTGGCACAAAATTGTTAATTATTTTAAAGCTTATTTATTTTTCTTTATTTAAAAAGTCTAGCTTGTTGTGCAATTTAAATGTCCTCTGTGGCTTTAGTATATTTTAATTTACTTTTTTATTTTACATTATATTAAAAACAAAAAAAACAAAACAATAAACAACAATTCAAGAGTGTGTATACAGTGTTTATAATGTCTGAAACATCACGTTACAAACAATACACTGACAATCTGATTTATTAAATAACTGCATAATTAAATTATCAAGTATAAAAGTTATTTAGTTAAAAGTTATTACGTACCATTGGTAAGTGACTTTACAATTAAATGACAACTTGTAAATACTGCAGGTAATTTATTATGCACTAAAAATAAAGTGACTCAAAAATGCTTCATGAATCGTAGGCTATGTAACACTGCAGTTCTATAGTCCATGAAATAGGTCCGTTGTGTGGACCCTTCAGATTATACTATTATTTTACAGTTCAAAATATTGCATTTTATACATACTATACATCAAGGTGTTGTATAATGAATATTAGAATACACTTTAAAACACACCAAAATACAACAAACACAAATACCCTATCTCTGAAAGTGATTTTATGAACAATTTAACAAAAGAACGAAAGGACTCGGAGGACTCGAGAAATGAACTAATCTTTTCTCTTTCCGGCTCAGACTGCATTGGTTAACGTCAGGGAGCGGTCACGTGACAAAAGAACGAAAGGACTCGGAGGACTCGAGAGATGAACTAATCTTTTCTCTTTCCGGCTCAGACTGCGTTGAAACCTGGTTGAAACTCGAAAGAGTGAGGAACCAGAAGACTCGAAACATCTGAACTGACCTGTAGGATTCTGCGCATGCGCAACTGAACGAATCCCTCCCCGAGACGATTCGTTCTTCCCGAGTCACATTAAAGATTCGTTCAAAATGAACGAATCGTTCAAGAACGACCCATCACTACTGGATTCTGTGTGCATATCACAACCTAGTGTGCTGTTGTGCATCTGCACACTTTTCTGCACACTGCACACACTTTTCTTAGTTCTCCTTTTTTCTTTAAAACAAATCAAATACTACTTGACACTCTGTAAAAGAATGTACTTGATCTCAAACTCATATCTCAATAAATATTAAAACACTCACATACAAACATGCAGCTTTACTATAGAGCTCATGCTGGTCAGCCAGTCACAGCAAATTTTATGAATAAATGTGGGTTAAAATAAAACTTAAATCAATGATTATCAAACAAGCGTGAAAATGTAATGAGAACAACCACATATTTTCACAGAATAACCCTGACAGGGCAGTTTTAGCAGAAGGATACTAAGGAAATCTAAGGTTATTATATTAAATCAACTGAATAAATTAAAACATTAAATATGTCAACAAAGTTTGATTAAACTCCACAAACAGCATTACCAGATTCACGATTATTAAAAACCTGTCTGCCTTTATTTCTATCCTCTGTTTGAAGTGTTTAGTTAAGTTCAATAATTGCAATACCATTTAATAAAAAGCACCTGTAGTTATACTGAAGCATTACTGAACTGTAAATGTTGTTCTGATAGAAAAAATGTACTGTAATATATCTGTAATATAATGTATCTGCGCTATGATAAGATGAACAGAGATCAACTCTCAAAATTTTATACAACAGCATAATTTTGCAAAAGGTTTTTTTCCTCATTTTGGTTCACTTAAACATTAACACTTAAAACAAATAGATCAACTCAGAACATCAAACAACAAACTACTATAAGGTCACAAAAAAAAAAAAAACCAACAACAGCAAAATAAAAGCAAATAGTAACAATAACATAAAAAATTAAGACAATTCAGCTTCATTATATAGTTGGTTCACCATATTAGTGTGATTATTAATTATTAGAATTAGTGCATTATTTTGTTTTTGAAAATGATTTTTCCTCCATTTGAGTTGTTACTCCAAGACCTTAATAAGTGGGATTCTGTTGGAGAATGTGAGAGAGAACAGAAGATGAGAAAGCAATTGGCACACTGATGAACACAGAATGTTAGTAAGTGTAAGGGAAATCAGATCAATTTGACCCAAATAGCATAAATGATTTGCAGTTATTCGAAATTGAACTTTAATGAATGAAAGTATCAATACTTTATAAACTTTTTTTAATCATTTTTTTTTTGAATGATTAATGCAATCATTTAAATAGTATAAAAAAGTCAAGTATTTTTTTTAAATGTTTTAAAACATAATTAATAGATAATTAATGTCCCCAAGAAGCCTATATCTAGATACATTTAAATAGGCCAACTGAAACACAAAATGATAATTTGCCTTTGAATATATTATTGTGTTGATTTTATTATTTTAATGAATAAAGATTTTTGAACACACTTTATGGGTTACTACATTTATTAGAATCAATGTAACAAATGAACCAATATCTACAAATAAGCTCTTTAATTTGACGTACAGGAATGCAAATCAGAAATGCAAGAGCAACAAAGCTCTGTAACAGCTGTACACAAACTGAACACAAATTTAACAGTATATTAAGCATGCCACTTAATCTTGAAGAATGGACATAAAAGCTGAAATCATCCTTCAAGCTGGCAGTGTGGCACATAATTACATGTCAGAAATCTAACTGACATCAGTCCATATTCAGACATCCTGCTGCTAATGATGTGAAGTTCCTGAATCAAGGTAGGTGTAACGATGTGAGTGAGACGAGAGGTGAGCAGATCCATTTGCGTGCTTTTATTGAAACGACAAGACAAAGGCATGGTCAGGCAGGCAGGGTCAGAACAATAACAAACAAGTATATTAGGGCGATGCACAATAGAAGTCCGTGAAGCAGACGTGGGTCGATCCATGGCGAACGTAATCCGTAAAGGGAGGTGAGACGAGAGAATAATCCTTATAACGAGCTAGAGTCCAGTAGGCAGGTGGCGAAACAGTCGAGACGAGATGGCCAGGTGAGAAAGCTAAACAAAGGGAACTCGGGAACCAGGGAACAAGGGAACTAGAAACTAGGAAATGCTAACAATGATAATAACAACAACAATACTAATCACAACACTCCGTGGCTTGCATGGGGAAAAACCGGGGCTTTTATAGTGCCGCTGATTGGTCACAGGTGTTGACCCAATCAGCACGCTGAATGACGGGGAATGTAGTCCGGGGTGTGGTGCAACAGTCTGTGTGTAATAATGGAGCGAGAGCGACATCTGGTGGTCAGCGGTCCGCAGAACACCGACCAGATTCGTGACAGTAGGGACTCTTGGGTTGAAGTGAAGATGGGTGGTGTTTGTCTTCTCCACTTTTGTGCCCTTCTCTGTGTTGATGGAGTAAAAACACCTTGGGAAAGAAGAAAAGCAGGTGACTATTAGTCATAATAAATCTTTGTTATGAGCATACAATCAACTTGACTATCTTTTTTTATTTTAAGCTTTTAATTATTACATTTAAAGGTTAATATATTACAATAAGGCCTCCGATCCACACACAACATTAACTGCTTTGAGGAAAACTATAGTAATAATAATTTGAAAAAAATTATAAAAACATATTAGAGTATTGTTACACTCACACCGTTTGGACTTTGTTTTCAGTTTGCACCATTTCCCTTTGATTGTTAAATGATTTGTCATTTGGTTCAGCTGTGTTCACTTAATTATCACCAGTACTTAAGTTTCGGTTCAGTTTGTCCTGCCATGTTGATGCTTTGTATGGATTCAGTGTTATATTAACGTACCATTGTTTCTTTGTTATCTTTATGTTTGTATTTGAGGTGCTACAAACCATGAGAAGTATAAAAAAATACCAGAGAAATTGAAAGAAAGGGGAAAAAATATTGACTAATCACACACAACAATGGTGGGAGCCCAATGAACTTGGTCCATCTCTACTTCTTTGAGATGCAGAAGCTGACTAGATCCTGGCCCAGCTGAAAGAGATGCTGGAGACATCTGATGTCTTTTAGATAATGTTAGGCAGATGTTTTTAAAGTTTTTTTAAATGCCTGGCACGTCTCTTAGTAGCTGTGTTTGCTTTTGAAACTCATTTTCCATAAACTAATTGTAACTAATTGTAATTTTTTAACGTGGTGAGAGAGATGAGAGGCGAGCGGATTCATATGCAAGCTTTTATTTACAGGACGAGAGAAAGACATGGTCAAGCAGGCAGAGTCAAACAATGGCAAACAGGTATGTAGGGGCGAGACACAAGAATAGTCCGTGAACCAGGCATGGGTCGATCCGTGGCGAGCGTAATCCAAAAGGAGCAAGGTAGAAGGGTAGTCCAAACTAACAAGCGAGTAGTCCAAGGGCAGGCGGCGAGACAAATGAGACGAAATGGCCAGGCGAGAAAGCTAAACACAGGGAACTCGGGAACTAGGGAGCTTGGAAACTAGAGAACATAGAAACTCGGGAAATATGCGTAACAATGAAATAACCACAACTATACTCAGTGAGTATCAGAGGGAAAGTTCAGGGCTTATATAGGGCGCCTGATTGGCCACAAGTGCTGACGCAATCAGCGCGATGGGTGACGGGATACGTAGTCCGGAGTGTAGTGTAACAGTCTGTGTGAAGTGACAGTGAGAGCGACATCTGGTGGTGAGCGGACCGAAGGTCACCGACCAGATTCATGACACTAATCAAGGGGCCAACTTTAAAATTTAGTGCTAGATAGTGCAGTAAGAAGTGATGAAAATTTCAAATGTGAGCCACTGCTTCTTTTTAACAAAATGCTTCAAGTACACCGCAGCATCACAGGCTCAGACACCTTAAAAATGTCATGGCCTAAACACGGTGGGAGACCAGGCTGGCAAACATGAAAAGATTTCAAAGTATTGAAAACAGTTTACCTCACTTCAGTTTGTAGATCATGAACAGCAGAATCGTAACCACAAAACCATGTACCACAAAACCCTATGGTCATTACTTTAAAACTCACTTTGTTCGATTTCAACAGTACCTGCAAAAAGTATCAAGAATGACTGAAATTTTCAGTAAACCCACCAATGCTGTGTGAACCCAAATTATCTCCAGCAATGCCATACAGAACACCTTTGACTGTTTCACCACCTAAAGTTATTACGTTTTCCTCTAAATCTTGTAAATCCACTAACAGTGCTTAGAAAAACTTCAGCACTTTCAAACTCTTTTAGATCATTCTCTCCACACAACAAAACGAGGGACATGTCTCCACACATGAGCAGGTAAATTAGCCACAGAAAGACAGGCTGCAACTACTTTGTGCTTTTTCTTAGCAGAACCAAGTGCATTGACAGTTTTGAAAGCATCCTGGTAAAGAATTAGTTTCAAGCATTCTGGATTTTCAAGGAAGAACTGGTTGGACCTATGTCACCAAAATCATCTGAGAACTTTTGTATCACAGGTGTGTAGTAAAGTCTAATGTTGTCCCAACTCATGTACATTTTGCATCTTTTCAACAGCCATCTGTATTGTTGAAGCTGGAATAAGAAGCTGCCCTTGCCATTTTATATACAATAAACACACATTTCTAAGAAAAGGACTCAGTAACGACCTGTTACTGGACATGCCACAGGTCACCCCTCCATTATATGCTGTGTGAAACTGACAGTCTGCTACTTTGTATCTTATCCATGATACTCTGCAAAAGGTTATGATGCCTATCCACAGCAATGAATAAACATTACCCCTAATAGCACACATACATCTCAGAGACATCTATCTGACGTATACATTTACATCTGCAAGATGTAGTTTGCTCATCTGCAATACGTCTATTGGACGTTTCCTATCAGATGTCAAACAGACATCTATTAGATGTCTTTAAGATGTTTATGATTTAGAATGTATGTAAAACTGACATCTTACAGACTTCTGCCAGATGTATGTACACAGCAGATGCTTTCCGAGATATCTTTAATAGACATCTTGCTATCTGGGATCTTTTGTTTATCAAGATAAAATCAAACTATATTTTGGGGGAAAAAACAATATTAGTTACCTGCCCTGACAGCACACATACATCTTGGAGACATCCATTTGACGTCTGCATTTACATCTGCAAAACGTAGTTTGCTCATCTGCAATACATCTATTGGACATTTCCTATCAGATGTCAAATAGATGTAAAACTGACATCTTACAGACGTCTGCCAGATGTTTGCACACAGCAGAAGCTTTCCAGATAAAGAGATCTTTAACAGACATCTTACAGACGTGTTGGGTGCTATCTGGGTCTAAACCTTAATGTAGGGTGAACCTTTTATTCATGAATTACAGATTTTATTAACCTGTGAAATGAACCTTAATGTAAAATGAACACCTGTAAACCCATTTATTAATAATTTATTAATGATAATAAGCTGCAAGGGAAGATTAATGTTAAATGAACACATGTGTACCATTTATTATTGAGTTATACACATCAATAACCTCTGGAGATGCACCTGTAAATTAAACACACATCATTTACTTTATTTTAAAAATGCATTTTTATTTATTATATTTAAGCTACTACTACTAATAAAAATTGCATACAATACTTATTCATTATACTCTTTAAGGCATAGCTTCTTATTGTAGTTGCCTGTAAGTCTCCAAAGCCTGTAGTTGGCAATAGTGAGCATCCAGTATACAACAGTTGTAATTGAATATTGAGCTGCAGCCATGCTCATTTGCATCTGAACAATCCATTAATATTATGATGTCATTTATTAGAACACAGAGTTGTTGTAGTCTGTAGTCTTTAGTTCTTGTGTACAACTAAGGTGAACAAAGTCTTCTCATAAAGGTAAATCTCTATAGAAATGCAAGAAATAATCATTAACTTTTAAATGAAACACAAAAACATATTTTTTGGATTTCTGCAAAAAAATCTGAATGTATTTTGTTTGAACACACCATAAAATCTATGTTCTGATACTGGTCTTCTATGTTTCTTTCTATGTTTGAATGTTTATGCCTACAAGCTACTGTTTAACCCATTACCATGGTAAATGTGGTCAGATGACAACATGAAATTAACAAGGTAAGTTCAGTAACCAAAATGTTTTTACAATATAAAATCAGAATGTTTTCTTTTTTATTATTTGTATACATATTAATGTATTTGTGATACTGGTCTTCTGTGTATCTTTTTATGCTTGACGTTCTTCATCTACATGCCACTGTTTGAGCCCTTACCATGGTAAATGTGGTTAGTTGACAACATGAAATTAACAATGTAAATTCAGTAACCAAAATGTTTATTATTATATAAATCTAGAATATTTTTCAGTTGTATACATATCAATTTATTTCTGATACTGGTCTTGTGTGTTTCTTTCTATGCTTGAATCTCTTAATCTACGTGCTACTGTTTAACCTGTTACCATGGTAAATATGGGTCAGATGACAACATGAAACTAACAAAGTAAATTCAGTAACCAAAATGTTTATTACAATATATAATCAGAAATCTGTTCATTTGTATACACCGTAAAATCACTGTACTTCTGATACTGGTCTTCTGTGTTTCTTTCTATGCTTGACTCTACATCTACATACTACTGTTTGAGCCCTAACCATGGTAAATGTGGGTCAGATGACAACATTAAAAAAACAAGGTAAGTTCAGTAACAAAAATGTTTATTACAATATAAAATCATATAAAATCTATACACCATAAAATCAATGTATTTCTGATACTGGTCTTTTGTTTCTTTCTATGCTTGACTCTCTTCATCGACATGGTACTGTTTGAGACCTTACCATGGTAAATGTAGACCATGAGACAACATTAAATTAACAGGGCAAGTTTAATAATTTATATATTTATTACAATATAAATCAGAATGTTTTTCATCTGCATTTGAGCTCTTACCATGGTAAATGTGTCTCATGTGAATTAACAAGGCAAGTTCAGTAACCAAAATGTTTATTACAGTGTATAATCATAAAGTTTTTTCATTTGTATACACCATAAAATCAGCGAATTTCTGATACTGGTCTTTTGTTTCTTTCTGTGCTTGACTCCCTTCATCTACATGGTACTGTTTGAGCCCTTACCATGTGACAACAATTGACAAGGTATGTTTAATAACTTAAATGTTTATTACAATATCTTTTTTTTTTTTTTTTTGCATTTGTACATATCAATGCATTTGTGATACTGGTCTGCATTTCTGTGCTTGACTCTCTTCATCTACATGCCACTGTTTAAGCCCCTACCATGGTAAATGTTGGTCAGGTGACAAAATCAACAAGGTTTGTTAAATTACCCAAATTTTTATTACAATATAAAACCAGAACATTTTTTTCATCTGTATACATATATCAATCTATTTCTGATACTTGTCTTCTGTGTGTCTTTCTATGCTTGACTTTCTTCATCTATATGCCACTGTTTGAGCCCCTACCATGGTAAATGTGGGTCACGTGACAACATTAAATTAACAAGGTATGTTCAATAACCCAAATATTCAGTACAATAAAAAAACCTCAATGTTTTTCATTTGTCTAATATTTATCCTGATTGGGCACTCAACATATTTTTTGCAGTACACTCTCTGATAACTGTACTGTGGACCACAAAATACTTGCCACAGTGAAAGTCTCTCCCTTTCTTCCCAAAGATTGTTTTGCTTGGGTTGAACACATAATTTTTTGCTTTGTTTGGAACAGCAGCTACTCTAATATTTGCTTCTCTGTTTCTGCCATGGGATGAGCATCACAAGGTAACTAGAATGTACACAACCTTCAGTCTGGATCCAACCCTTACGAAGACCTAAGATGATCAAACACCTAAGAGGAGATGATGCCAACCCCTCAGAGGACCTCAGATGATGCCAACCCTGGCCTGAACCAACATACAAAACTACTAAATTTTGCTACAAGTTTAATCCCAGTATATAATCATTGCTGTTAATAGTGTTTGTCATTTGTTTGAATATATGTCATTAACTAACTGCATGATTTTTTTTACTGTACACATTTGCCATAGTCACCACTGATAAACAGCTCCTAAATATAATGTAGAAACTTTAATTTTCTGTGAAGCTGCTTTGCAAGGATTTGTATTGTGAAAATTGCTATATAAATAAATGTGAATTGAAATGAATTTAGTGGGTTTAAGTATTTTAATTGTTGTTTCATTGAATTGTTTTTGTTCTTGTTTCTGTATTATCACCAATTTTAGGCTGATTTTATCTTACCTTTTTGTATTATGATTTTATAAAATGAAATTGTCAAACAGACTATTTTAAAAATGTCCGTAGTACCTTTCTGTGCCTTAAACAACATAGTCTGTGGTAGAGAAGGCTCTCAAATTTTCTCAAAAATATCTTAATTTGTGTTTTTTTTTTCTTTTTATGTGGTACCATATAACCCAGGGGTGCTCAACTCTGTTCCTAGAGATCTACCTTTCTGCAGAGTTCAGCTCCAACCCTGATTAAACACAGCTGAACCAACTAATTAGGATCTGAATGAGCCTTTGATAATTATAGAACAGATGTGTTTGATCAGGGTTGGAACTAAACTCTGCAGGAAGGTAGATCTCCAGGAACAGGGTCGGGCACCCCTGATATAACACATAAGGAAATAACACATTTATTGTAAGGACATAATTTATTGTAAGGTCATATTTATTGTATGGACACATACTGTAACGATGTGATCTGTCTAGAGCCACTAAAAATAACTGGTAAAACTCTACATGTGTCAGAATGCTAGATATATAGTTTCTTAACTACATATTAAAGAGGGAATCTCACACTCTTTTAGTAGTAGTTCTTACTATTTTAAACACATTAATGCACAACATATATTTAAATATGTATTTCACCAAGAAATCATCTTTAAACTCCTCTGATATAACTTTTTTCTGTGCACTTTTGTTATTTTAGACACTAGCATGTAGACGAGACTTTTATTTTATCCAAGTGAAATGACGTCATAAGACTGTGCCGCACTCCAGCATCTGTTGTGACTCGGATGAAGACAGGTTTGTGTTTTTAAGAATGTTTGTGTTTGTATCAATGTAACCAGTTCTGGCAATTTTGTAGCTGTTACAAGCGATATAAAATGGCTTGATTATTGTAGAATTAAACATTGTAATACTTTATGTAACATTAATAAACGTTATCTTTATGAGTAAAGCGCATCCGTTTATGAAAAGATGTGTTTCATATCGCTCCCTATACCATGAATCATTTTATCGTGAAGACGAATTCGGTCACTGGCAAGTAGTGATGGAGAAACTGAGATTTATGAACTCCGAGTCCATCGTTTCATTGTTCGCAAAATGATTCAGTGATTCGAAGCGCAAATGGAACAAACACAAACGTGTAATGATAACTTTTACAGACGTAATGAATGATAGTGATAGTGATAATGATAATGATAATGATGATAATAATAATAATAATAATGTAAAGCATAGATGACTAAATATGAAATGCCTGGGTAATGTGTATTCATGTAGTGCTAGTTTTGGTTTGTTTTTGTTTTTGTCTAATCAGAGTTCACTCTTACTCCCTTACCAGTGCACAAACAGAGATTTCGTTTTATTTTTCTTTCTGTTAATTATTCTCATTTTAAACAGGAAAGTGTGCAAAGACACAGAAAAACGTGTGATGAAGCTGAGATCTACGTGACATACTATTATGAAGATGGCATTTATTAAAGAGGAGAGTGAAGACATGAAGATTGAAGAAGCATTTAGTGTGAAACAAGAGGAAACTGAGGAACAAACAGGTTGGTTTTCATTCTTAAAGCTGAACTCACTCATTTGAGCCATATTAAAACATCCAGCTTTACAGAAATGAATGGTATTTATGAAGAATGTCATATGAGCATCTGAATTAAAGCAGTTTTATTTGACATAGAATGGACCTTATGTTGCGATCACATGAACAAACATATATATATGAAGAGTTTGGTTGCAAAACGCGATAAACGCCATTTTTTGACATTTGGATTTTATTATTGGAAATCACTGTTCAGATGTACCTTAATCTATGTGTGAATTGCTGCCATTAATACAATTCAAGAATGTACATTTCAGGCCTACTATAAAATGTATTTTTTCACAAAACGCGATATCCGCCAGACCAGTTTCTTTACAAAGTGCGATATAACCAGGGTTCGAAATTAACACCCGCCAACCCGCCAAATGCGGGTTAAAAATCATTTTGGCGGGTATTGATAAAAACTTACCAGCCAGTTTGGCCGGTGAAGCATGAGCCAATCATGCAAATCATGTCAGAGACGCTCTGGGTCGTTTGTCCCCTCCGTCCTACATTTCACATGAACACTACACTACGGGTGACGTTTTAGATACCTATTGGCAGCAGCGCGCAGATACTGTACGCTTCGGTTTGCGGGTCCAATCAACGACGACAAGAGCGCGAAAATACAAACAAGAAATAGGAAATATCGGATGAGCAAAGAGGACTGAGCTGCACAGCGAAATAAGCTAAAATCAAAATGCTGCGGTGGTTAGGACAGACGTCAGGATCACGCGAGCGCAGCATCCCCTGGGAAGAGAGTCAATGCCGGTGAAGTGCTCCGAGTTTGCTCATTGATTTAACGATAATATCAAAACAAAAAACATATATTTTTAAAAAGAGGATTCAATAGGCTAACTAAAAAACGTTTACCATTTACTTGTTTATACTGTAGGCGAGCTGTCAGTCACGTAGGCTACGTTTATAGCGTTTTGCAAAAAAAAAAAATAAAAAATAAAAAGTTATGTTATGTTGTGTATGTTCTGGCCAAAACTAACTCAGAATCTTATTATTATTAATCAATCTTTGTATATACTATTCCATATATTTATGATGTATTGTTTTTTTTAACCAATTTAAGATGTTTGACAATGTTAAGATAAATATGTTGCATTTTGGCATGGTTTTTGACTTATTTATGAACTATTTATGGACATAAAATTAAATAAAAAATATCCTGGATTTGAAAAATATTGTGTCCCTGGCCTTCACTGAGCTCAAGTAATAGTTTAATGTACAAAAATTGTGAATGAACTTGACTGTTGATGTCTTAAATAATAATGTCAAATAACCAACATTTCTCAAAATGGATATATCTCGTTTTGCAACGAAACTCTTCATATATATATATATATATATATATATATATACACACACACACACACACACACATACAGATACAAAATTAGTTAATTAAGTACTGGCGCTGTCTGTGAACCAGCAGTACACGTCACGTACACATGTTCCCAGTGTTTAACATTTTTATGTAAATTATGGCAAAAGCAGAAAATAATAAATCCTGCTGTTCGTTTTGAAAACAGTTTATGAAAAGGAAAAATTAAATTAGCTCCACACTATGCTCGTTGAAGGCAGTGACGTCAAATTATGCAGTCTGATGTAAATACTAGGGATGTGCGCAACGACTAATTTGCTAGTCGTTTGAAGGAAAGTTTTGTATCCGACTAGTCAACTAGTCTAAAGGCAAGATACCACCAAAAGATGGTAAGAAAAATTCATCCAGCATATTAAAACACAAGTCAAAAACAAAAGGAACATTTATCAAGGAATAGCATTAAAACAGCTTTTAAAAACTTGCGTCATGTAGGCTATGTCGTTTAAAAAAAATACAACGCCCATTTGACTGACTCGAGCATGCGTTTTTGTTCAGTAAGTTATCGACGTGGTCTGGTACCCTATGAAAAAATGCGCTTGGCAGGAACTGAAGTTGCACGCACACAGAGATAAATTAAAAAGCAAGCCGATAGAGTTTGAAAAAGTGCCTGGACATCCCACCCCACCACCGAAGTGGATCTTCATTTAGAGGAATAGATGCGCGAATGGGATCGCAGTGGTGACAGATTGTCTGAATGCCGTGATTGACATTTCGTAGCCTTGGCTATCCTCTAAGCTAACGCCTACGACGTACATCGCTCCAGTAGAGCTATTGTAAGCCAGTTTGATATTACAGTTTACACAAAACTTTTCAGATTCCTTTAAAAATAATCCCACACCTTGCTAGTCTTTCGCGTGGTCTTGAGGTCTCTATACGGGCATTCAAGGTCTGCAGTAAAAACATAGTTTTCACCCAGAACCACTTTTAGAAACAATATATTATTTTTCAAACGTCTAATTTGAACTTATTTAAATGTTTTAAATGTAACATTAAAATTATGCCATTTTTAATGATAAAATCATGTTTTTTCTGTCGTGTAGTCGACTATTGTTTTCAGTGTCGACTAGTAGGAGCTGTACTGTTTAGTCGACTAGTCGACTAGACCCGCACATCTCTAGTAAATACAAAAAACAAATAAAATAAAGAGAGAAATCATTCATTGCTCAATGATTAACTTTTGTAGCTTTATTAATATAGTATAGTTTATATAGTTTATGCATACAAAATAATACTTCATGTGATGATCGTTTTTAAGTTCACTATTTTTTTAACGTCTATTAAATGATAAAAAATCAATGTAATGTTGAATAATTAATGGCTAAATTTGAGGGGAAATGCATTTAAAAGGGATAATTCACCCAAAAATGAAAATTCTACCCTCATGTCAAACACATAAGACCATCGTTCCTGCTCGGAACACAAATTAAGATATTTTTGATGAAATCTGAAAGCTTTTTGATTGTGCATGGACAGCATCACAACTGAAATGTTCACTGGTGATTATTTTCATTATCGATTATTACAGAAAATCAGTAACACTCTGTACTAACTTGACAGTTTGTCGTGAGGAAATATAAAACTGAGTATCCTTGGCATAACATTGTGAACTCTATTGATAATGTCCCTTAGGGTCAGCATATTGTTTACACAAAGTATTAGTAGTCGCATAGATTTAAGGCCTAAACCGTGCTAATGCTTATTGACAAATGAAAACATACTTCTCAAACTATCCAAAACAGTTTTGTGATATGCCAAAAGAGCTAACAGCGCTAGAAATACTCTTAATGAAATGCCAAAACCAGGTGTAACTTTAATACTTGATAGTCCTTAAACCCTGACTAAAATTGTTCACAAGTACCACAAATATTCTGATATTTTAAACATGAATGGAGCTACTTGAAAAACACCAAGGTTTTTATATTTTTGTCTTGGTATTTATGTCTGTTGCTTTGAGCCATTCAACTGCCATTAACTTGTCTTTTTTTTGCTTTAGACCTGATGGCACCGAAAGAAGAGAGGCAAGAACTGACAAATAGAGGACAGAAAGATCAATATGAGAGACATGATTTCATGACTGTGGAAAAATCCATACAGACTGAAACAACTTCATCACGAATAAAAGTTCAGAAGACCGAACCTAACATTTGCTTCACCTGCCATCAGTGTGGAAAGAGTTTCAATCAAAAGCACAACCTTAAAAACCACATGAAAACTCACACTGGAGAGAAGCCTTTTACATGCCAACAGTGTGGAAAGTGTTTCTCCCACACAGGAAACCTTAATTCCCACATAAAAAGTCACACTGGAGAAAAGCCTTTCACCTGCCAACAGTGCGGAAAGAGTTTTGCACATAAAAAAACCCTTCATTCCCACATAAACGGTCACACTGGAGAGAAGCCATTCACATGTGATCAGTGTGGGAAGAGTTTCAGACATAAAGTAACCCTTAATTCCCACACAAAGAGAGAACACTCAGGAGAAAATGGTTTTGTATGTCAGCAGTGTGGAGATAGTTTCAGTTGTAAAGTAACCCTCAAAACACATGAGAGACTTCACACTGCAGAGAAGCCTTTTACCTGCACACAGTGTGGAAAGAGCTTCACACAGAAAGCACACCTTGATTACCACATGAGAATTCACACTGGAGAGAAGCCATTTCCATGTGATCAGTGTGGGAAAAGTTTCAGACATAAAGGACACCTTGATTCCCACATGAGAATTCACACTGGAGAGAAACCTTTTACCTGCACACTGTGTGGGAACAGCTTCTCACACAAAGGAAGTCTTACGTCGCACATGAGAATTCACACTGGAGAGAAGCCGTTTCCATGTGATCAGTGTGGGAAAAGTTTCAGATATAAAGCAACCCTTGATTCACATATGAAAAGTCACACTGGAGAGAGTGTTTATACCTGCAAACAGTGTGGAAATAGCTTCTCATGTAAAGCAACCTTTAATTCTCACATGAGAAGTCACACAGGAGAGAAGCCCTTCACTTGCAAACTGTGTGAGAAGAGCTTCTCACTAAAAGGAAATCTTACGGCTCACATGAAAACTCACACAGGAGAGAAGCCGTTCATGTGCGTTCAGTGTGGAAAATGTTTTAGACGTGAAATAACCCTTTCTAACCACATGAAGCTTCACTCAAGAGAGAACTGTTGTCATCAGTGTGGAAAGAGCTTCCCAGACAAGAGACGCCTTACCTGGCATTTAAAAAGTCACGCCCGAGAGACGTCTTTCACATGCCATGACTGTGGAAAGAGTTTCAGATTTAAAGGGAACCTCAAGACTCACATGAGAATTCACACTGGAGAGAAACCTTTCACCTGCGCTCACTGTGGAAAGAGTTTCAGTCAGAATGTAACCCTTCAGATTCACACGAGGCTTCACACTGGAGAGAAACCTTTCACGTGTCATCAATGTAAGAAGAGCTTCACATACAAAAGAGACCTGAGACGTCATTTCCAAACACATTCTGAGAAGAAATCGCAGTTCTCTGCGAGTGGAAAGAGACTTAGAAAAAGGAAAATTTTGAATAATCCACAGCACATTCGCTCTGGAGGAAAATTTATTTTGCCATCACATTTGAAGATACACCTAAAAAGTCAAGCAGATGTAAGACGTGTAAGATGTTTTTTATGTGGAAAGCTCTTCAGATGGCTCAGCAGTTTAAAATGGCACCAGAAAATACGCATCTGCCTGAAATTAAAGCAACGTTCACACCGCAGCTAAATGTGGATCAAATCTGACAGTCCACTTTCATGACAATTTGCTATAGTTCAGTTTATCTCTCATTTTTGTTTTGTCCTCTAAATATGAAATTCATCGTTGAAACTGTAGATTTTTGCATTCACAAATTAAAATTACACGTTGTTAAAGTTTCATTATTATTATTAGTTCTAAGTAAAAGTTCATTGTAACGTTCATCAATTATGAAACTCAATTTAGAAGGGAGAAAATAGTGTCGTTGTCCAGTTCAATTCAGTGTCAGTGTCAGTGTAGCCTAATTGATAAATTCAGAATATTATTTGTTTTTAAACCACAACTGAGCAGGCCGAAGGTGACAATGGTAAGGAACACGAACTCGGGTGACAGTAGTGGAGAAAAAACCTTGAGAGAACCCAGGCTCAGTTGGGAGGACCAGTTCTCCTCTTGCCTAAATGAACAAACACAGTTTAGCATTCAAGGCTCCATCTCAAGTCAGATTTTGTTGACTGATATCTAAAAATTATCATGACAGTTGGAGTTTTCCTTACTTAATGGGGTCATCGGATGCAAAGTTAAATTTTTCATGTTGTTTGAACGTTAATGTGTGTTGGCAGTGTATGTACAAATCTACCCTATAATGATAATAATCCAGGCAGTGGTTTTTAATTAATCTGTAAAAACAATATGCCATCCATCTCAGATGCCTGTCAGTGTGGCGTCACACTGACAGAGGCCACTCCCATGATAGTTGATTGACATGAGCGTCTTATCTCAGACCAGCTGTCACAGTCCAGTAACCTCCATTGTTTTGATGCCGGAGCAGGGATGTAAGTTAGATTGAGCGATTGAGGTGTTGTGTTGCTGGATGTAATAATGAACACAGTGGTCGTCATTTACTCCCGACATCTGAGCCGCTGAAGATGCAGTGGATTACATTTGTTTGTGAAGGGAATGCGGCTCCCGATCTACATATATCTGTCTATGTTAATGCAAAATTATTCGTGATCCAGCTTCACTTACAGCAGAAGTGAGTATAAGGTTTTTTTTATGAATCTTTGCGATCGCCTTTCCATATAACGTAGTAGTTAGGAAGTTTAGCGGCTAAATGTGGCTAAAGTAAAGAGGCTCGTCACTCCACAGAGAGAAGAGAGGGGCGGGGCGAGCAGAACTTATTTGCATTTAAAGAAACAACCCCTTAGAATGAGATGATTTTTGCAGAGCTCATTTTGACAAGGTAAAAATGGTGTTGTTTTACACTACCATTGAGAATTTTTAACAAAAGTATATTATAGACTTTTCATTAAGACCCTAAAGAATCATCAACTTGTGGAAAATGGGCATCCGATGACCCCTTTAAAGTTTGTATAACCAGGGGTTAATTTAGGTTTGAGTCCAGCAGAGCTGAGCTCCTCTCTAAATGTCCAAACAGGTATATCCTGATGGTGCTCAGATACTTGTTCTTCAGTATCACAGTGTAGGTAGTGTTCCCCTTCCATACTCAAACTGACCTAACAAATACTAAATATAACTAATTTATTTTATCTCAGTAAAAGCAGTGGCCACCAAACAGCAGCAGGGTCGATGTGTGTCCAAATATATAGGAAAGAACATTTTGCTCAGCTTACCCATATACAATATAGCAATACTTACTACCTTCTTCTGTGATATTACGATCTTACATAGCAAAAGATAAGATGAATAAGGTGTTTTCTACATTGATTTCAGCACTAAAGTAAAACAATGCTCTTGCATCGCACAAGTTGAGTCCATCTTTATAACATTGCACATTTTTGGCGTAATTGGTGTCAAAATAGTTTGATTTAAAAAGATTATAATTATATTGGTTAGATGTCATTTTCAGAATGTTCTCCGCATATTACAAGAGCTTGTCACCCAGCGATAAACACACATAAAGATAGTGGGACTATCTTACAGATCCAATATAGGGATGACATTTTTGTGGGCGGTTCAAGTAGCAGTCTATGGAGCCTTGGAATAAAAAAAATATAAAAAAGGTTCGTTTGATTTTATATTTTAAAATTCTGACTTTATACTCTCAATTTCGAGTTTATATCCCACACTTCTGGCTTTTTTCCCACTCAGAATTAACAAACTCACAAGTTTTGAGTTAAATCGAGTTATAAATTCTGAATTACAATACTTATAGATATAAACTTGCATTTGCAAGAAAAAAGCCAGAATTGTGAGGTTAAATAAATAAATGTTGTGTAAAATGTTAATAGCAATAAATAATATTTCACGCTGTAACTGTAGGGCTAATACAATACGTAATAATTATCTAGACCTATTGTTTAAATCAAATTTATACTTTAAAAGTAGAGTAATCATAGCAGTTTTCATCCATAGTATGTTTAAACGTCTGCGTTTGGCTTCAAATGGTGTCTTTGATGACAGTATTCTATACAAATTATTTGCATTCCGATTTTGATATCAGAAGGCACAAAAATATTTTCCTCTTATTCCATGTATTTTCCTGTTTACCTCCACTTGTTACCAGTGTTTTTCTGCAACTACTACACGCACACAGCTGCAAGTGATGCAACTGTGACGTCTACTCCAAATTTAGTCTTTAGGATATTAAAATGTAAAAAGTAAACTAATGTAAAATCAACACAAAGAGACTATATGTAATTCAAATACAAATGTTTATTAGAATTCTTTTCTTAATTTGGAAAACAGTTCTCTCCATTTAAGCAACATATTTCCTATAAACCATCAAGATCCTCAAAGCTAATTCTTGGCCTGAAAGGAAAGGCATATTTCTTACAGAAATTAAACAAAACAAAACAAAAAAAAAAAAAAAAACACACATGTCTATATGTTAAAGTGCCGTTTGAATTTCAAAACTACCGAAGCCAATAAAAAAAAACAAATGTCTTCCATGTTTAAGTGAATTGCAGAAAGGTCCACAATATAGGCATTGCAAATACGGAAAAAGAAATAATAACAATAACAAATAAATAACACATCCAGTTGTACTTAATATAAAATAATATTGCTGAGAGTTCAGAACATTAGCTAGAAAAGTAGAAACAATTCAGCTTAGTCCTCCCTCACATTCTGCCAGCTGCTGAGATAGACCTGTCTGTTGACATTATCAGGGGACAATTTAGCTCTCTTCTTTTGAATGATGTGACCCGAGAGCGAGAACAACCTCTCACAAGGCACTGTGGTTGCAGGGGTTGACAAATAGTTGAGTGCAATGGGTGCCAGCCTGGCATGTGTTGCTTCTCTTATTGCCCACCACTGTAGCAGACACCCCTCCATGTCCATTTTGGGCTCTGCTTTGTAGTGGTTCAGACATTGTTCTATGGACTTTTCATCTTCATCTGTCTCTCAATCAGAAGAAACCAGCAAGACAGACATCCTTCTCTTCATTGGTGGCTGTTGCTCTGGAGTCTCGTTAGACTGTTGTTTTCCAGGACTTGTTGTCATTACCTGGTTGCTTACTCAAGTCCACACCTCATTGCTTTCATCTGTGGGAAGACACTTCAGGTCTTTAAACCTTGGGTCAAGAGCAGTAGTGATCTTCAGGCATGTGAGGTTGGTGCTGTCCTTCCTTTTAGCTAGGTCTGTGGTAAAATTGTTTTGGAATTTAACTACGTAGACTGGATCATTGTCTGTGCATAATTTTGTAATTTTGAACAAGTGGCACAAGCCTGGCAACACCACTGAACAGGAAACATACTGCTCTCCACCCAGCAGTTGCCAGTAAATTGGTACTAATTGCACAGAAACGCACTACCATACAAACACACACACATACCTACAGGGGGAGAGTGATCTAGAACAAACACAGAAAACAATTTTTTCTATTATATATATATATGTATGTATTTCTTTAAGTCCTTAAAGTTGACAAAGAGAGTCCAAGCAAACAAACAAGACAAAAATATAGACTTTGTCATTTACTTTTTGAAAAAAAAAAATGATCCAGTGTTAAAAGGTGCAAAAGTATGTGAATCTTTGCTTTCAGAATCTGTTGTGACAGATTACAACGACTTGTAAGAATTTTAGCCCATTCTTTAGTACTGAAACACTTGAACCCTGTGATGTTGGTGGGTTTCCTCCTAAGAACTGCTTGCTTCAGGCCCTTCCACAACTTTTTAAATGGATTAAGGTCCGGACTTTGAAACGGCCGTTCCAGAACATTACCTTTGTTCTTGTTTTACCATTTTTTGCTAGAATGACTTGTGATTGGGGTCGTTGTCATGACGCATGACCCACTATGTCTTTAGATTTTAGTTCATGGACAGATGTCCTGACATTTTCCTTTAACATTTGCTGGTATAATTCAGAATTTATTGTTCCATCAATGATGGCAAGTCGTCCTTGCCCAGATGCAGCAAAACAGGCCCAAACCATGATACTACCACCACCATGTTTTACAGATGGGATAAGGATCTTCTTATGCTGGAATGCATAACACTTTTTATTTAAACCAAAAATTATATTTTGATCTCATCTGTCCACAAAACATTTCTCCAGTAGCCTTCTGATTAGTCCACATGATCTTTATTAAACTGCAGACAGGCAGCAGTGTTTTTTGAAGAGTTGTGGCTTTCTCCTTGCAACCCTACAATGCACACCATGGTTGTTCATTGCTCTCCTGATGATGGACTCATGAACTTCAACATTAACCAATGTGAGAAAGGCCTTTAGTTGCTTAGAAGTTATCCTGAGGTTCTTTGCAACCTCGAAAACTATTATACATCTTGCTTTGGAGTGATCTTTGTTGGTCCACCACTTCTGGGAAGGGTAACTGTGGTCTAGAATTTTACTCCATTTGTACACAGTCTGTCTGACTGTGGATTTGTGAAGTACAAAATCTTTAGAGATGGTTTTGTAACCTTTTCCAGCTTGATGAGCAACAACAACAACTGTTTTTCTGAGGTCCTCTGAGATCTCCTTTGTTTGTGCCACTATTTACTTTCACAAACATGATCAGACTTTAATAGATCCCAGTTCTTTAAATAAAACAGGGCATAAACTGACACCTAATTGTCATCCTATTGACTGAAAACACTTCTGAACAGATAGACTCTAATTTCATCTTCAAATTAACTGCTAATCCTAGAGGTTCACATACTTTTGCATCTCACGAATATTTAACGCTGGATAATTTTTCATAATAAATAAATGACAAAGTATATATTTTCATCTCATTTGTTTAACTGGGTTCTCTGGGTAAACTTTTTGGTCATATTTATGCAGAAATATGGAAAATTCTAAAGGGTTCACAAACTTTCAAGCAGCACTTTATATATATTATAATTTTTAAGTGTCAGTGGAGATTCAACATATCTACTTTACCCTGAATTTTGTAAAGCTTCTATCTGGAAGAAGGTATATGGTCCCCAAAGTTTTTAAAACATGTCTTGATTTTGTATGTGTGGAACTCCTGTGTTTTTTGAGAAGCCATAGGAGAATTTCCACACTGGATATTGAAGTTAGAATAGAGTATAGAGCGTCCAAAGCTATTCTGTCAGGACCAAACCAATAGAAGGTCAATGTGACAGTTTTAATGAAAGCATTGTTTAGTGTAAAGAAGCAATGTTCACAACACACACTGCATGGCATCCTGATTCATATGGACCTGTGTAGTGGCAGACTGGTGCCCCTACAGTGGGTGCATGTGCAATGAAACTGGACCTCTGAGCAGTGGAAAAAGTTGTCTGGTCTGAATAGTTGTGTTTTCTTTTACATTATCTTTAATGGGGGATGTACTGGCACCAGAATTCACTGCTGGAAGATGGCAAACCAGTGGAAGGAGTGTGATGCTCTGGGCAATGTTCTACTGGTAAACCATGGCCTGGCCATTTATTTGAACATAAATTTGACATGTGCAACTAACAAAGCATTGCTACACACCAGGTACACCCCTTCATGACAATGATGTTTTCTGGTGAAAGTCGACTCTCTCAGCAGAATAATGTACCCTGCCACATTGCACAAATTGTATAGGAATGGTTTGAAGAACATGAGGAAGTGTTCAAGGTGTTGCCCTGGCCTCCAAATTCCACAGACCTCAATCCAGTTGAGCATCTGTGAGATATTCTGGACCAACAAGTTTTGCACATTAACAAGCGAGTCTGGGAAATCTCTTTGAAGCCAAATCTCTGTATAAATCAGAAGGCATGACTCACAATGTTCCTATCGATGACAGCGTTAGTCTCACATAGCCAGACCTTCAGACTGACGGCAGACTGGGAGCCGCTTTGAATGGCCAAGGCTTACTCAAGAGGCCATATGACCAGTGTTAAATTTGTCAGCAAATTTTAATACAGTCTTAGTCATAGTCTTTTGACTAAAATGCCATTTAGTTTTAGTCATATTTTAGTAATTTGTTTTAGTTTTAGTCTATTTTTAAGTCGACAAAATCTACAGTAGATGTAGTAGGCTAAAATCTAATTTCTAAAATCTTGTTACAGTGTAATGCATTTATTAAGCATTTCTCTAAAATTACCAAACGTATAGATTTGATATTAAGGTTTTATCATAACAGACATAGATTTAACTGCTGTGACCCGCAACATGCCTATATATATATTAAAATAAAATGTAACCACTTCTCATAAAAAAAAAAAAAAACAAGAACATGGTCTTCTTTTCAACAGCTTTACCACATTCTTCATTTTTTCCAGCAGACATATTAATTTATCTAAATAAATTAAGATTAATCTTTATAAGGGCTACTAAAGTGATTCAGTCAAGAGCAGTGAGTGATTTTTCTGTCTTTATTTTGTTGCTTAACATCAATGCCACAGACCAGAGCCGATACTGACCTCCCTGGGGCACCTAAGCAAAATTATGCTAAGGGGCTCTCCTACCTCCTACCTTAACTTTGGCTCCCTCAACAGCCTGGGCATTTTCAGCATCAGCATGGGCACTAGTCTGTTTAGGCTGCCTAGAAGAAACTGAGAAAGTATGTCACATAGTTAGTTTAGCAGTCATTTACAAAAATGCAATCCTGCCATATAGTTGTACATATTACTAAATATGTAAACATTTGAATGTTTGAATTAAAATCTTGCCATCAAAATATTACTTTTCTGCACTTTCTTGGTCATTCATTTGGACATAAATTGGAATGGTGTTCCCTTGTGAAAATCGACTCTCTCAGCAGAATAATGCACCCTTTCACAGTGTGCAAATTGTATAGGAGTGGTTTGAAGAACATGATAAAGGTGTTGCCCTGGCCTCCAAATTCCCCAGTTGAGCACCTATGAGATACTGTAAGACATTTCTTGAGGCAAAATCATCAATGATGTCATCGTAGGACAGGTGTTTCCCTACGTCATGATTTATACTCATGCTGGCCAGTCCACTCAAACGACATGGAAGTCCTCAGGTAGCTTTTGATGAGCTTTAATTTTGAAAAACTCCTCTTTAAGATGCCACTGTTACTGGTAGTGTGGCTGCAATTCTTAAGGCTATCCAAAGATTAGGATAGAGCTCCTCCAGGTTTTTCTCACTGAGAAAAGCAAAGCAGCTCAAAGGCAGTCATCTTATCTGATGGCAGATCCGGTATATTCTGAATCTCAAGTGCCAGATCTATTACACTGATGTCACAGTCATCTTTGAAGGTTAGAGTGTTTTGAACTTCCATGCACTGAGTCTTTAAAGACTCACTGGACATCTGAGAGGCATTGCTGAGATTCAAGAGCACTTCATATTTGGTTTTCACCTGTTTGAGTGTTTCAAATCTCTCATCCATGGTTGTCAAAGCAGAGTCGACCACAATGTTAAAGAAGTTAACTTCCAGGTTTTTCAGTGCATTAGTTACTGGTTCATCAGAGCTTAAATGTCTCTTGCTGTTTCTCAGTGTCTTCTTTTTCAAAACGGCCTCTACATTCATGTCTTCACATATGCTTTTGACTGTTGTCTTGGCCTCAGAGAATCCAGCTTCTCTGTAGGTAGTGAGGGAGGCCTTTGCTTTTTTAAATTAAATTCACTGCAATATCCAACTGTATTGGGGAAAATTGGAGGAGCTTGTTCACCTTGTTTGTAACTTTCTCTGCAAGTGCTTGTGGCTTTGGCTACTGGATCGTTGATTGTCTGTCTGATTTCCAATAATGCTTCCCGAACCTCAGAAGCCTGATACCTGATTGCATGAACACATTAGTGCCTACTCTCCCATCTTGTGTCACTCCATTACTTCACAGTTACGTTTACGTGTTTCTTTAAAACACTCCATCTTTGTGTGTCAGTGGAAAAGAAGCTGAACAGCTTTTGCACATGCCCAAAAAACCCAGCTGCATCTTTTGAAGATTTGGCAGGTTTTTCTCTGGTACCAATATATCCACAAGCCGAAGGTTGTTTAACTGTATTCCTCTACCATGTCTCCACGATCTAGCCAAGACAATTTGTGATTTTGGCACATGCGAAGCAGGGTTGACATACTGCAGATAGGAGTTCCTTAACTCTAGAAGGTTTTCTAGTGAATATTGCTGGTCACTGTCACCAAAATGTAGACCATTTCTCACTCTAACCTGTAGGCCGGCTTGTTCCCCAAGCTTTCTGCTGCTGTGACGTTTCTTTCTATGATGCCCTAACAAGCACCACATATCTGCCGTTGTAAATGACATGGGTTGTAGTTGTGGACTGGACTACCACTCGTCCTGTATGCTTTGTTTCATGATCACTGTCCGCAAACTGAGTAAAGTATACCGATCGTATACTATGTGAGAACAGTCAATAAAATTAATTAAATAAACGCCTAGTAATAAAAAATAAATAAGAGACACAACACGGGAGTGACAACATGCCGACTGGTAACCATGCACCTTCTTGCTTTCCTACAATGAAAATGGGCAAACATGGCTCTGGGAAATTATTTTGAGCATTCTGGCTTGTACTCCTTGGTGCTTGCCCTTCATATTTGCCCCATTATCAAAAGCGTGCCCTCTACAGTCTTCAAATGGAACCTTCAGATCGTTCAGCTTATCTAAGATGACTGTGGGCAGATTCAAGCCTGTTGTAACCTCAACATTTACAAAGCCAAGGAAGTGTTCCTTGATTTCTGGCTTTCCCTTTAAATCCACACTTCTCAGAATAATGGACAGTTGCTCCTGATGACTAATGTCAGGTGTACAGTCCAAGATAAAAGAGAAGTACTTTGAGCCTCTTACTTGAGTCACTATTGCTTCTACAGGTGTGGGTCTGAGCAAGCTAGTGCTTGCTGAAGCTGACTGTACTTCACCTGGATCTGTACTAGCACTTGCTGAAGATGGCTAGTGCTAGTACTGCCTGAAGCTTACTGTACTGGGTCTGTGCTAGTACTGGCTGAGGCTGGATGTGGGTCAACTGAGTCTGTGCTGGTACTGGCTGATGATCCAGCATCTCCTCTGCTGACAAACTTAAGCTGGCTTCCTCAGATTACCTTCTATAGATTTTCAAATATAAATACTATTTATACTACGGCGTGGATATTGCAATATTTAGCTAACGAAAATGCAGTTGCTGATATCAAGAATTTACATATTAAGAAATTTAATTTCTGATAATATGACATCATTGTTGATTAGTTGATATCAAGAATTAATGTTTGTACTAGTGAAAATGTAATTCCTGTTATCAAGAATAGACACTGCTACTAGTAAAACTTTCTTTTTATTCTTATTCACATTTTAAATAAAATTAGATATTTAAAATTTTAAAATTAAATTCTTAATAGTCTATCAAAAATGCATATCCTGTGAATGAATAAAGGTCACTGAGTTTTATAGTATGCATGTTACGTGTTACGTGTTACTTGATGTTTATTATATCCTGGGATGTGCATCCATATTGACCAGAATGCCCAGCTAATCAACATTTTGAGTTTAACATATAAATCAATAGTCAATCTCACATAAGTGCAGAGTTGTAATCTTGACTGAAATACTTGCCTTGTCCAAATACCCACACTTACGGTCTTGGCCACTTGAAAGCGTTTGCACACGACAGGAAGTAAGTGTGCAAGACTGTCCCAGGTCTTAAACCTGTGCAGTGCAAACTAAATCCAAACTATGTTGAATACCGCTCAGGAGCAGTATTCTAGGCTTAGTGTATCCCATCATGTATCATGTTCTGGAAATAAATCGTGAGACTTTTTGCCAAGATCTTGCGAAAGGTCACAGAAACCTTTCCAATGTAAGTTAAATATTAATATAATACTTAGATATTACATCTAATTTGGTAGAAACACAAAGCGTTGCACGTTTTATTGGTGCAAAGATGAGTAGTGGTGATATTTATTTAGTACAACATTTGCAACTGCTTTTTATCACTTAATTAGAAGCACCACAAATTAAGTTGAGTCATCTGTTATAGGGACTACTGAACAGACACTTAGACGTTTATTTTAAAATAGAAAGTTAAAATAAATTTATAAAATAAAAATTGAAATTATTGAAAATAAAACTAAAGCTCTGAAAAAAAAAAAAAAAAAACTTGCATTTTTACAACACTATAAGTGTGTCCCTTCAGGTAATGAAAAGTTCGACACACACTTGTGGTCTTCATCCTCACTTGAAAACTTGGGCTAAATACAGGAAATACGTCATATAAGTGGTCAAGTGCAAAGACCGCAAATGTGAGTATTTGGACAAGGCAACTGTCAGTGTTTTGGGCCTATTTTGCCCCCATAGTCCTTCCTGTGTTTCCTTATTTGGTCATTTTCCTGTCCTTGTTTAGTTTGATTGATTTCAGGTGTCTCTAATTTATTTAACGTCTGTTGTTAAACGTTATCCTTGTGTATTTCATCCCATTCTGCATGTGTAGTATTCCTTTGGTTGATTTATTAAAAGTACTTTTCAAGTTATTCCAACGTTTCCACGAGTCCTCACTCCTACGCCTTGTGACACGTGACAGAACAGCGGACTCAATTACAAGATGAACTGGGCTGAGGACTACCTCCTGGAGATCCAGCAGGATGAGTGACCTTTGGAGCAGTATGTGGAGGAGTTCCTGAGCATGATCGATCTGATGAGATGGAGTGATCCCATGATCAATGTGTGCTTCTGGATGGGACTAAAATATACAATTTTTTGATTCCTTTTTTCTGACTCCTGACAATTTCCGCAGACCTGTAGCGGATATCATAAATTATGTCTTTGAGTTACTGTAAGTGGTTCCAACTTTGTTGATGCGGAGCATCATCAATCGGAAGCATGTGAAAGCTCCGTCTCACCACCAGCCAGCACTCTCCACATGCAGCTCCAATGAGCCCGCTCCCTCCATTCCTCCCATGCTTCCTTGAGTTCTACAAAGCCCCTCCTTAGACCTCGAGACAGATCAAGAGATGCACTGCACAACTAGTTTAGCAAGACAGACTAGAGAGAAATGTACATAAACTTAACTTCACTGTACACAAGTTTACCTGATTGCTGTTGCCGCAGTTCAGTCTCATGGTGAGTTTTTCCTCTTTTCGTGACCTGAAGGATAGTTCAGTTTTATTCTCTCATCTAAGTTGTAAACACTCACACGCAATTTGACACGAGGGAGGAGAGGCGGGGCCCTATGCACCTTGCGTATTGAGAATATAGGGGCGAAAGGGTCTGCCACAGAAAATAGCAACTAAATTAGGCTGTTGTCCCTTTAAAACCGAATGCACGGATGCAATGTACTGATACACGTCCAATATTCTATCAGCTGTTTATGCTCACCTAAGACATAACCAAGTGTGTTTACTTGAATACTCATCAAAATTCGAAATCATTTAGAATGTATTTCTCCATTCATGTGACGCGAAAGAGTAACTGTGTGCTGTGTGAGAGACGCTGCTTCAGTGTGTGCGCTCAGAAAACCAGTCCGAATTGAGTTCTCTTTTGTGTTGTCAAATTTATCCATACATCTGCTCTTCTCTTACTCCCAGACATTTGACATTTTTGAATGTTTTATGTGACGTGAAGCAAACGTATGCTAGCTTATGTCCTACCGGATAGATCAATAGGCTACGTTACAGTTCAAATGTGCACGTTTAACCTCTTAACCACGCAGCAGATTTGTTCTGAAAGAATCTCTTCCCAAATCATCCCTCCCTAACATTTGTCTCATTTTTATCGGTTGATGAAAATGTAGATCTTCGTCAGTTTTTGTCATTCAAAACGAGCTTTTGTTTCTCGTTTTTATTTGTGAAAAAATAACGTTGATAAAAATTCTGACAAAAATGAAATTAACAATGCATATGACTGACATGTAAAGCAACCAATCACATTTCATATTGTGCCGCATCATGTTTAGGGGTGTGGAAATGTCCCCACAGTTAAAGACCGGTGTGTAAAACTCTTGAACGTATTTTAAAGATTTTGTGACTTCAAATATTTCACGTATTTTTTAAAAAATCCATCGGTTAGTTGATTCAGCGCTCATTGTCACAGTTGTAAACACGATGGCTTGCTTCTTTTGTGAGGGGGTTTGGAATCACAGCATCTTTATTTACAGGCGGTATGTTAAAGAACGCAAGACACACATCTCCTGAAAATCGTGTATAATTCAACCAATCCGACTTTGAAAGTGTTACCAGTTTCGTGTGCCATGAGATGTTCTGCCAGCGGTCCATGGACGTGACATCTGAGACTGAGACTACATTTTTAGTAGAGTCAATGTTGAATACCATTCCTCCTCCTTCGTTTCTGCAGTGGACAGTCTCCATATCATCTCTGCTACTCCTTTGGAGCAGGTCTAGTTGACATATCCCCTTGAAAGCAGATGAACCCATTACAGTTGAGTATCAGGTGCACAGGGCCCGTAACTTGGATATCTTTAGGTTTCAGCATCACAGAGAAACATTGGAAGATCCAAAGCTTTCATCAGTTTGATGGTGTTTATGTTACAAAAATGGAAAAATGATGTGCCTGGGGTACTATAACACTTATTCCAGGTATCCTGAGAGGACAGGCAATGGAATTTATTTTATTCCATTTCCTAAACCCAACCAAAACCTAAAGCCGTCTAAAGCTGGGTGTAGCTGATGTGTGATGTGTGATTACGTCATATTTAAGTCACTTTGTGGAATTAATAAAGTGGCCAATATTTTGGTCTTATTCCAAAAATACAGCATTTCTGCTTTTTTACATTGATTTTGGGCTTATTTTGGATTCCTTTTCATAAATATTTGATGCAGCTACAGATACAGAAATGAATTTGTAGCTGAGATAAACAAACTGCCCATTGAATGAAATTTTCTAGTCCCACAACATCATCATGTATGGCCATCTGGAGACAAATGTTTTGGATTGAACCCCTGTCGAAATGCACACAATGACACAAAGGCTTTAAGAGAGAGCCAGTATCTGGGCCATTGGCACTCGCCCATTGAAGGGTACGTTCCGATAGGAGTGAGATGATGTAGCCAATTTTTCTCCGGTCATTGGAAAATAATTAAAGCTATATTTCAAAGAACAAGGAACAATGGAGCAAAAAACTGCTGCATTCTTCCGCCTCACCAAAGTATGTTGCTGGACAGGGACTGGCGGAGGTAGATAGTGAGGGAGAGGTAGACTGGCTGATGAAGTCATGGCAATTTAGCCTAAGGTTGTGGCCCTACCAAAGGCTTTGCTTCTCTTACCAATCACCAGCCATTTAGTAAAGCTGTTGGAGCCATTGATGGATGCTATGTGAGAGTAAAACCACTAGCTTGCCCTGATAGAGAGTGTTATAAAAACCAAAAGCTGTTTGCCTCCATCCTGCTTCAAGGGATATACGACCATCAAGGGGCATTTTTAGATATTTTTATAGGGTACCCAGGGAGTGTCCACAACTCACAGGTGCTAAAGAAAACATTTACAAACAGGCAAAGTATCCACTGGACTGCTTTTTCCTCCTTTGTGATGTTGGGTACCACCACACAGGGAAGCCAATCGCAACTATGACACCGTTTAAGAATCCAGCCTCACCATCTACAATTATTGAGCTTGCTTTTGAAATGATGAAGACAAGATTTAGAGGCATCTTCCTTCAGGCACTTCAAGAGCATCCACTGTTTGCTTTTTTACAAATTTTATGCTATATCTGACTTTTAATTAACACACAGCTTCAAAAAGAAAAGAATTTACAATGTAAGGTTGCAGAATGTTGTTTTCATATTTGGGTATACAGATGATAGTGGCATGCACCATGCTACACAACATCTGTCTTGGTGTTGGCAACATTATACAATGAGATGACAGCCAAGAGGAAGAGAAAGATGCCTGCCTTAAAGGATGTCACCATGACTCATACATAATTCATCCTAATTAAAAAAAGCAAGTGGAAACGATATACTGTTTTTGTTTTCATATTTTTTTCTTCTTAGGCTTACTAGGAAGTCAGCATGAGACCTCACACAACACTCAATCTCTTTCATGTTATCTTTTATTTTTGCTAATGTGTAACCAAAGATATTTATTCATTAAATATCTCCATTTAGAATGCATTCATTTACACATTTAGTCATATGTTGACAATATAAAAATACATTTTTAATTAATTAAAGAGCTTATCACTTATTGCCCTGTCTTTTGCATCTATACTTTCTTCCAACTCTTTCTGACATGCCATGTCTTCCTTCAGTAGCTCAAGAAGAGGATATGGTTTTTGTCTTTTTTGGCCATGCTGACTGCTCTATCCCTGCTCTCTCCTCCTGTTCACCTTCCTGGGTAAGCTCAACAGAACTACAACCTGGCTGTGGTTCATCATCAGGCAGTAAAGCCATGAGAACGGGGGGAAATGGAAGGCCTCTGACCCAACATCTCATCGATTAGAACAAACCACGACCAGGTTTCAGCAGTTGACTTTCCATTGCTCAGGGCCTCACCTCCCTGCTGAAAAAACAATAGAAACCATCACAGAATTTGTAATGGTTTACTGGTTATAATGGGAATTGTACTGGTTTTAATGGTAATGGTGCCTGTTGGTCTCTACTGGTATTTAGTCACCTTCTACTGGGGGCCTGTTAAAAGCACAAAATCCTAATGGAATATGTCCCAAAATGTAAAACGGAATGAAACGAAACCATTTTTAAAATAGTTTTATTGGTTAAAAGTTGATAGTTTGTAATATCTGTAATGGTATTTGTAGAGGGAACCATTAGAATTTCTGTGATGCAAACATCCTTACCCTGGATGTTTGCATTCCTAATCAAAAAAATGTTAATGGTGGCATAAATAGTATTAAATAATCTTAGTAGCATTAAAGATCTTAAGTTTGTAAAGATGTCAGTACAAGTTAAGACTAAAATGGTTGAGGTAATTATCAACATTTATTCTATAAGAAAAGGCGTTGAAGGTACAAAATCTACGCTTAAAGTCTTAGCTTACCTTGCTAGCTTACCTGTCTTGTGGAAACACACCTAAACAAGCTAATTATGGTTTTAAGGGTTACTGGAAAGCTACGGGCAGGTGAGTTTTTTTTATGAGGGTTGAAGCAAAAATCTGCAGGACTGGTCTAACATGTCCTTCTTGGCAGAACTTTAATTTTTCCTTGTGAAATCCCTTTAAGGCAAGAATGATTCTGCTCAAAAAGAAGAAAGAAGACTGACTGCCTTCTCCTTAATTCTAAGATCTTACCTTCAGCTATATAATGCTGTATTTTTAGCTCCAGTGAAGAGATCAGAATATTCTTTACTCAATCTAATAAATTTCTCTGTATTTTCCTTGCTTCCTATTCAAAAACAAAATTTAACATGACTCATTTCTACATGTAGTTATGACTGTCGATTTAGCCTTTTGGTCATTGTAGATGACCTGAATTTCAGATTTGAAATTTAATAATAATGCAAAAAAACTACTTAAGTATTTTGAACAAAAATCAAAATTTTGAAAAAAAATCTTTGATAATACTATAGATTATACACACACAAGCACACACCTATAATTATGAGCACATTCCATAGGTGCAATGCGTTTTACAATTTTTTCACTATATTCTATACCCCAAACCTACCCATTTCGTGAAAAGTTTCATATTATTAAAACATCTCGGTTACGTATGTAACCCTCATTCCCTGAGTCTCCGTTCCTTTCATCAGTGAACAAGGGTTACATACATAACCGAGACGTTCCCTATCCCTATGTTGAGACCCCTTTAGGGGTCTGCTCTGCCCAGTCTGACTGCTGGGGGTGCTGGAGGAACTCCACCAGGGTTCACCGTCTGGGGAACTGAACTGGAGGAGGACAAAGGAGCTCGTATCCCTGGGTGAGGGGGCATGGCGCAGCAAGCGTGATACTGGCCAGCTCTTCCTGTCACTTGTTACCCAACACACAGGAAGAGATTGGCTCAACGCGGAGACTGTAAAATCTTGCGGAAGTTTTCTCTGTTGCCCAACCTGCAGCTCAACCTGCAGCTCAACCTGCAGCTCTACAGATGTCTGCCAGAAAGGCGCCATGCACCATTGCATAGGAGAAGGCAACACTCTGTGTGGAGTGAGCCCTCAACTCCTCCACCTGGGGGATGTCCACATACCCCTTTGGCGGCCCCGCCATCGAGGGTAGTGAGGATGGAGAAGGAAGATGAGCGGCTTCTGGCCGTAAAAGGGGCCGTCCTCGACTTTGTCAGCTCCTCATGCACCTCCGGGAAGAAAGGCACTGGAGCAGTTCGCGGTTGTGAGCCACGCTCTGCTCAGAGAAATCAATCATCCAGCCAATCATCCAGCCGCAAGGACTTGGAACTGGGTGGTCTGTTGACCTCCAGCCCGATGCTTATATATGCACGGCTGCCCAGGCAAACATTGGCATCAACTCCGGGTCCGACTCGGTGGCGGCCACCGCAGCTTGTTGGATGCCCAGACACTGAAGACAACAATCGTGTCTATCCTCGGAGGTCCGGAAACATCCGCAACCAAGAGGACACGGACGGAACAGCATCTTTAAAAAGACGCGAGCCATCCGTGATTTGATCTTTTAGGAAATTTGCTCTCTTAGTTGAAGTGCCCAGGGGAATCGCTGCGACCAGGGACACCACTGAATAGCCCTTCATGCCAACCAGAACAAACAAAGATGAAAGGGCTTTATGGAGATCAAGCATCCACTTGGCTCCGAAGCAAATGTCTAATGAGTGAATGCACCTGTCGCTTCTTATACCCGTGCTCACGGGGAGTGGCGCATTAGACAAATCCACTAACCAATTTTCATTGGCATTTTCTCTTAATCAGAGATAATCAGGGCTCCCAAGTAATTCCCCTAATGTAGTCATGACATAACTCGTAGTGACCGACAGATAGGGAACTATTTTCTATACTTGATATAGAAAAAAAAGTGCATAATTTGTGTGAATATTAATAGTAATATAGTAATATTAAAAAAGTGTGTAACTTGTGTGAGTATTAATAGTAATACCGTAATATAGTAATATTAATAGTAATATATAGTAATATCTTATGTCAGTGAACTAAAATATTGAACATTACATTAAAGGTAGAAATCAGTTTATTATAAGAATATAATATTGTCTCTGGTCAGTTTCTAAAGTGACCATAAGTGGTAAACAAATTAAATGTTTCTTGCCTTGCTAGCAAAGTACTGTTCTAAATGTTTAAAAATCACTAAAACACTTGTCATCCTGTTTACCACACCTACCTACTGAGGTAATAGAATTTAAAAGAAGAAGAACTTGAAATTACCAACATTTAAACACCACATTTAACATGATCTAATAGACATGGTCAGTTTTACTCATTGAGAGATTTATTCATGAAGGAATAATTATCATTTTCGTGGAGTCATACCTGCAGTCTAAGCTCTGCATTAATGATGCACAAATAATTTCAACACAGTCATGTCTTAAGATGTATCTTATGGATTAAGAATCTTTAATCAGTGCTAGTCATGTATAACAAATCTTCTTCAAAATTTGATGAATTGCTAAGTATTCTTGACATAGAAAATATCAAAGCCTGTATAAAAATACAATGGTGAAAAATTATTTGGCATCATTCAGCAAACATTTTATTTAGCATTTTATTAATGATCCATGATCTTCAATATATATAATGTTATTCATAATATCATTATGTTGCTCTTGCCACCAGCCAATCACTGCATTGCTGCCCTAGTGAAAAATAAATATACTAAAATATATTTGAAAAACATTTATTTTCTGCTAGGTATACTACAAATACGTTTATGTATTTATGTACTTAATAAAATACCTTGCAGTTGTACTTTTAGTGTAGTAAACTGGTATACGTAAAGTCTGCTAAATTAGAACAATTAATTTTGTACTTAATGCATTTTAATTGTGCAGAAGTATAGTGCTTAAGTATAACTAAAGATATACTTAAATATATTTGGAACTTTTGCAAGTACACTTTAGGTACACTTTAAATATCTTGCATTTAAAGACCGATATTATTCAAAGATCATACAATCCACATCAGTATTGATATTTGAATATATTTTATGCTTAATATTAAGAAATGTGCATTGTGCACAAGTAGTAATCCAAATAAAGTTTAATTGTAATTGTTATATCAGGAAGTTTCAAACGATATGTAAGTAAATACGTTAATAGATTTGAACTATACTTAGTATAAAATAAATATATTTTAAATATATTACTTTTTTGCTAGGGTTTACATGGTTTTGAGCATCAATATATCTGGCCTTTCCTTCTCCATGTGACAACTTTAAAAAGAAGTCCTTAGTTTACAAAAACTGGTACAATAATGGTATAATCTTGATGAGACAGTTATTCAGGAATAATGGAAATCCCTTTAAGTACTGTAAATTCCTAAATTATTGTAAAATCCCTGTAACTGCTAAAGATTTTGCAGTGGTATTGGATGCCATTCCTAGTGGCCTTATTCATCTTTTGTCTAGCAATATATGTTATATAGTCTGTACCCTTATATGCAAATCAGTTAAGTATTAATGGTTTTATAATTATAAATAATACTTTTAACAACTTTGATATTAAAAATTTTGTAGAACCACATTTTGTTAAATAATCAGATTGAATTAAGAGGTTTCAAGTTTATCTAATAAATACTGTCTCACAAACAAAGTTAAAGAAGTTAAATATAAAGTCATTCATGTAATTTACCCAGTGAGAAAAGTATTTGGAATTTTTTTTTAGAGACATGGAGACTACATGTGTCTTTTGTAACCTAAAGGAAGAATAAATAAATCATTTTAAATTTACAAAAAACTACCTGGTAAAGATATTTTTTGTTGTTGTATAAAAATAAGAGTTTATAATAAATTAATAAAAATAAAAATCTGCCCTTTTCAGTGAACACGTCAACACAGAGTAATCTCAGACATCTTAATCAAGATTTTTATCAAATATATAAACCGAAATAGCCAAAGGCTGAGTTAAAGTGAGTTAATCCTGTTCCGTTCACTGATTTATCCTCGTTATCATTGATGACGCTGTTATCGATTGTAATTTTACATGACGATGCTAACATGTCTGTGCTAGCTCTACTATCTCTCCATCTACAATGTTCATAGTCATAATGCTTATATTGTTTAATGATTCATGTTGATAAATAATGATGGTAAATGTGATTAGAGATATTATTGGGAATTATGTGAGTGACAATGCAACTCAGTATGCTATTATGTGCTGTTATGCATTGTGTTATTGTATGAGCAAAGCAGGCTATAGTTATATGTGAATAATGATAATTTGTAATGGTGCTTGCTGTTTTTGAGTACTGCTCTTTGTGTGTAGCAGATAAAACACACACCCATACTCAACCACAATCATACCATCCAAGTCTACCTCAGCTAATGTGCACTCAGCCCACCTAAGTGCCAAACCCACTCTGGTTAAAACAGGACTCACTGACTGTACCTCAAGTTCCACTAAATGCGCTAAACCTGCTGACACATCATATCATTCTCATTCACCCTCACACGTGTATCTGCAGTCATTGCAAGGCTCAAACTTAGGTAAGAAGATCCATTTCCTCTGGAAGCCACAAAAGAAGCCTTAATGACTCTTAATAACACTGCAGTCCTCAAACCTCTACTGCTTGTTAAGGTGTATACAAAGGCTGACTCCTACTTCAGATGTTGATATATGCTTACTGATGACAAAAAAAATCTGTTAAAATTGATACTTCTTTCTGCAGTGTTCTGACTGTTAAACCTGGGTCACTGTGATCCAAACAGCTTCATGTAGCTCTTTGCTACATTATCATTTAATAAACTCTAATAAAAAATGACAGAAAAGACATGTATGATGTTACAAAAGATTTCATCTTAAAATAAATCCTGTTCTTCTCAACCTTCTGTTCATTAAGGAATCATGTTCTTCATTAAGCAGTAGAACCCTTTTGTGTCACAACTATCAGCTGGTGTGCCTATTACAGCCATCAGAGGGCACTCCCATCTTCAAAGTCTAGCTGCTTTTCACCAACATGGAATGGAGGTGCAGGCATTTGCCCAGAAGTTTTGGACGAGGGTGGATTGTCAGGGTGCGGAAATTAAGGACATCTTCAACATTTCTCTGGATAAACCTCTACTGCAGTGGGTGATGGATTGGGTAAAGTTTTTGGACCAGATACTTGCAGATTCGTCAAGAGAAAAGTAATACACAGTGTTGGGGGTAACGCATTACAAGTAACGCGAGTTACGTAATATATATATTTTTTTTTTTTCAAGTAACTAGTAAAGTAACACATTACTTTTTAATTGACAATAAAATATTTAAGTTACTTTTGTCAAATAAGTAACGCAAGTTACTTTTTCCCCCATTTATTGAAAAACTCTCCTGTCCCCATGTTGAGAGAATTTTCAGTATTCCTTAAAATAAATAAAAACAGTGAAATTCAACTCAGAATATGACACAAACTTGCAATAATTAAATGTTAAATAATACAAATATCCTTTATGCATTTAATCCCATTTTATTAACCAATGTCTTTGCTGCCGACCTTCGATGATCCAATTCAACTAATAAGCAAAAATTACTCAAGATAATCTAGTATTTGTATTATTCTTTTTTTCATTAATGAAGAGTTGACTTTTTTTCTTCTGCAGTCTACTGTACAGATGTGAATTAACTTTTCTCAAAGCCTGAGGCTTTTGGTGTGAAAAGACTTACATTTCCCCAAAATAGAACTTTTTATATTAAAAACAAACAAGCAAGCCCTGCCCAGATTTTTAAAAAGTAACGCAAAAGTAAAGTAACGAGTAATTAATTAAAAAGTAATTAAGTAACGTAATTAGTTATTTTTTTAGGGAGTAACTCAATATTGTAATGCATTACTTTTAAAAGTAACTTTACCTAACACTGGTAATACACCACCACCAGAATCTAGGGGAAGACACAGGAGTGGATTTTCAAACCTCTCCCAACCCACTCCCACAAAAAAAAAATCCCATCCCATCCCTATCCCACAAAAAAAAACTGGTGGAAAATCCCATCTTGTCCAATCCCAGAAGAATCTGTCAGAACAGTTTACAGTAAAAAATACAGTACAGATCACAGCATGCCCACCTTTGTTGAATAAAAATCCAATTTTTTTTTTTTTTTTATTGAACTGAAACCCACCTTAAATAAATGCTTAAATAAATACTGCACAGTGTGCAGTGCACACTTTAATTTTCATGTAAATTATCCATGCAAACACACGTTTCCTATTTGAATTGGTTCATTTGAAAGTAGACATTTCACTCTCTATAGAATATATATATTTTTAATGTCTCTAAGACAATTATACATGGAGTTTCAAAATGATCCGCTCAAGTTCACGGAGACAGAGGGCAGAAAGGGCATCGTGTTTACTTTAATTATTTTACAAAAGCGCAACGTTTCCTTGTTATTCTGAGTGCACACAAATAAACTTTACAGATTCGAAAGATGTCTACTACTCTTATCTGTATGACCAAAAATTATGGTATTTTAAGAGCAAGTGAAAAGCACCGGCACCTTTGTTAATGACTTTGTTTCCCATCCCACGGGATTCCCATGGGATTTCCAAAAAAATGTCAGCCTCTACCAGAATCTACCTGCATGGACTATTCCAGGACCCGCCATTGATTTTCATACCGAAGCTGCAGTTTAAAAGGAGGAGGGCAGCGTGGTCCACTCCGGTGGTTCCAAATCTGGCAGTCCTGGAAGACTCGACTCCTGTGGTCCTAAGTCTAGTGGTCTTGGAGGACCCGACTCCAGTGGTCCCAAGTTTGGTGGTCATGGAAGATCCAACTCCGGTGGTCCCAAATTTGGTGGAACAGCCTGCCACAGAACAGCCCACTCTCACTACTGCTGCCACGAAGGCCATCACTGAACAGCCCACTCTCCTTGTCTTGCCCACAGAGACGAGCCCACCGCTACAGATCCACCCGATCTCACTGCTGCTTCCATAGTCAAGAAGGCAGTCTTCTCCTTTCACCTCATGGCTATTCTGCATGCATGGACTGCTTTAAAGTCTGCTCTATCTTCCTAAGAACTCGCTTCAGCCCGGGAGTCCTCAGAGTCCACTTGAGGATCTGCTCCAGTCTCTGAGTTCACTCCAGAGCTCACTCCAGTCTATGAGTTTACTCCAGAGCTCACTCCAGTCCAGGAGTCTGCTCCAGAGCCAGTTCTAGTCTGTGTTGACTCCAGAGCCTGCTCAAGTCTACGAGTTCACTCCAGAGCTCACTCCATTCTACGAGTCTGCTCCAGAGCCTGCTCTAGTCTACAAAATCCACTCCAGAGCTTACTCCATTCTACAAGTCCGCCCCAGAGCCTGCTCTAGTCTATGAAGTTTGCCCCAGAGCCCGCTCAAGTCTACAAGTTCACTCAAGAGTTTGCTCCAGACTGTGAGTCTGCTCCCAAGATGGCGGCTTATGCTGCGGAACCTCTCGAGATGGTCTCGTCTGCTTTAGCTCCTCTCAAAGGTGGCGGCACCTACCTGTGAACGCTCTGCCTGTCTAATCATGGCCAAGGAGGCTGCCCCTGAGCTGATCTGGTAATGGCCATGGTGGCCATCTCTGAACTCTCAGCCTACCCTGTTATGGCCAAAGATGTTGTCTCAGAACTGTGTGCCTGTCTTGTTACGGCCACAGAGGCCATTGTTAACCTCTCTGTACTCTCTGTTTTACTCCCATCTGACCGACTTGGTTGTTTGCTGCACCATCTGCTCCACTGAAGAGGTCCTCAGCTCCATCTCCAGCATCATAGGACATTATGTCACAGTAAAAGACAGAAATGGTAGTTATTGCTTTAAAGAGAAAGTAAGAAGTACATCATTAAAGCACTTTATTTAACTTGAATATGTCAAAGAACAACTTTTTTAAATCTCATTCAGTATGTCCGCTTACAAAAAACTTACAAAGAAAACTACAAGTTTCAGAAAATCAGAAAATATTATAATTAATGTAATTATTGCATTTAAGCACACTGAGGGGAGAAAAGAGACCTTGTCCTCTTGTGTAACATCTTGGTCCTGTAGTGTGACAGGCGTCACGCCGGAGGAAATTATCTGTCACACCAAAGAATGTTTCAGCCTTTTGTAACAGTTAATGACCTTTCTATTCCTAGCTAACCTGTCATTAGCAGTTAGCAAGACACATTTGCAGATTTTCCATGGTTATGTAATTCAACATAATATTTGTAACTCAGAAAAACAAACAAACAAACAAAACAATTTAAGGGTGTCACACCAAAGGACAACAAAATGTAAAACTTTAATAGTGGTTGCGAAAAAGGTAATGCTTGAACAATTCTAAGACAAAACCTACCATGTGCACATAACATGGGCTTCACAGGAGGCTTCAGTAGACATTGAATGGGGTACTTCAACTAATTAAAGTTGTCAGTGGAATTGCCAGATTTAAAATCAGGATATGGTGTCACACCGGAGGACATGGTTTTCATTTAAAAAATGTATCAAGTCCCTATGCTTTTAGAAATATATGGATGAAAAAAAAAAGATTGCCATTTACTAAAATAGACAACTGTAAAATTATGCATGAGGTATTTATTAGCATTTTTGTTTTGTTTTTCTTGTTAACTGATAAAAGGTGTAATTTATTGAACCAGTCTGAGACAGTTACACGAGAGGACAATTTTGGGTTTTGGCTCAAAAATAAAACAAAAAACAACAGGTCCATGTAAGAATAAGTAATGTTTAACAATTTGTTTTAAATGATGATAGTACTAATTATATTCATTTTTTATCTTGTGTGACTGAAAATGCTACGTCATGTCAACAACCTAAACTAGGAAAATTATATTTTGAAAAGTTTTTAAAATGATTTCTTTATTTATTCTTAAAATGAAAATACTTACAACGTAACATATCTATAATAATAGACACAACCAGTTTTACTCATTGAGAGATGTATTCGGTAAGGAATAATCATCATGTACAGTTTGAGTCATGCATTAATTTGAGCTGTGAGTGTGCATCGCTGGAGATCTCAAATGCTTTTATGATGCACAATTAAACACAGTCAGTTATGTCTTAATAGGCCACATGGATTAATTCTGTCACGTATAACATATCCACGTCAAAAATAAATGGATTGAGAATTACAATACTCTAGAGAGTGAAAAATACAAAACCTGTACGCGTTATAGATATGATGAAAAACAATTAGGAGTTGCTTAAAATTACACATTTTACATATTTTGCTCTTTTATGTCATTTAGATCTTAAGTATATGATATCATCGTGCATCTGTCTTGCCACCAGGCAGTCGCCACATTGCTGATCAAAATTTTGAGTATTGATATATCTGCCATATACAATGAACATGTCAACATGGATTAATCTCAGACAACTCAATCCAGATATTTTAATAAATCTGGTAACTTGTTTGAAAAACCAAATTAGCCAGATCTGGAATCTATCAAATTATCTCAGATGTAATAAGCGAGGTAAGAAGAATGGACCTAGGTTTATGCACTGGGTTTGTAACTTTGCAGTTTTTATACATGCACAAACATCTATAACATACTCACATTAACAACAGTATATTTGTATACACTTACAATAACAACCAAGTGGTGAGGTCTTGTAAAATAAAGAAAACAAACAGGGTGTGCTTTCTGTCCTCCCGGTCTCTGTGAACTACTTTCTGAAGTCACAAAAATATCACACTGGTGTATCCAAATAATCAATATTGTTATATTTTCCCTGATTCCATATCCCTGTATTATAGGGATTCCTATATATTAATCATCATGTATTCATATTCAAGTATTTAGTGTTACTCGGTTACGTTCATATGCAGTATTTGCATTATTCTCCAAAAATGCGAGGATGTTTCCTTGTGCCAACTCTTTACTCAATCTTATCTTTCTTTCTTGTGTTTCTTTTACTTTTCCCTTCTCCTTGCATTTTGCTTATATCTTTTTTTTCTTTTTTAGCTTTTCTTCTTATATTCTCCATTTCATCCCGTAGATATAATATTTCGGAATACTCTGCACTTTAATATAAATAATTGAATAAGATAATAACTGAATAAGATTAAATTTGTTTAAACTTACTTCCTATTATTTTCATATTTCCTTTTTTTCTTTGTATTAATTTTTATTTAATAAATCTGTTATTCCTTCTTTTAAAATTTTATCTCTGACATAGTCTTTACTCATCTGCCTGGATCTCACCGCATCACTAACAAGAGAAATATCAGAAAAGACTGAAATGACTATTTTTTTTAAATGTACCCATTCAAATGTAAGAAACCAACGCCTCTGAGGTCATTATCAGTAATGTGGTCACACGCGCTCTATTCATATCATAGTAATCATCCACGTGAGCCACGCGAATCATTAAATGCTCCCGTCATCACTATAAACAAACCAGCAAGCTTCACCTGATTTTCATCGTTTTTATAAGAAGACCTGCTGTGAGGAATAAGTCAGAATTTACCTTGGAATAACAGCGAGATCTAACGCGGCTTTATTCAGCAAAGGGTAAGTGTAAGACCGGTTAGTAACTTATTCTTACTTAAATGAGTTAACGTGTTATTTTTAAATAAGCTTGGACGAATTTTACTAGTTGTCTTCATAGTCTTTTTCAAAACTATATTTGCCAGACTAAATTGTGTGAATATGAGTGAAACATGCTGAAATATGTCAAAATATACACTTTAAAAAAGCATGTGGTAATTTTTAACAAACTGTTTGTGGTGACTGTTTAACGCGTAAAACACGTTTTGTGTACATAATTGATACAACTGTGTAACAATAACACAGTGTGTACAAAATTAGCAGGATTAATACATCGTTGAGTTAAAGGTAACACAAAATGTGCCCTTAACTAGACACAGAGGTGTTGTTAAATATTTATATACAAGCAACTTATAATTACATGTAAATGTCCTACAAAACAAGGATGTAAATTATATGCTGTCTAATATATATTATAGTAATGATATGTGCTATGTAAGAGTTATGAATGTTTACACTGTATCAAGATTGTTACAGTCTAATCATGTTTTGACCACTTTACTGTTAAATACTATGTTTGTGATTATCCGCTCAAATATAGATGTTTATAATGTGGTAAACAAAAAAATCATTTCTAAAATACTAAAAATACATAAAAATGTTGATTATGTAATGTGTGATAATACATATTACTAATATATGACGGTACAAAATCATGTTGTGAGTGTTAAATATTAGTATTCAGGTAACACTTTACAGTAAAGATACATGAATAATAATGTACTAATATCTGAATTAATACTTACTTCAGCATGAACTCATGATTAAGACCTGAAGATATGAGCTAATCATGAACTAATCAAGAGCTGTTGTCAAACACAGTTGGATTCACATGGATTCATGCATGAATAACGCAGCCTTACGTTTGATAGTTAATGCATTAATTAATATTTAAAGGTAAAGTAAATCAAACAGTCTCTACAGGATGGAATAATAAATATTTTGACTGTAAAATAAATGTAAGCAATTTAAACTATTGAAATCTGAAGCTTTGTCATAAACATTACTGGATGGCACAGAATTAGTATGTCATTATTTTCACTTACCCTCCCTATCAAATGCAAAAACTACTAAATGCACTAATATTTGATCTTTATAGGTCATAATCTCTTCTGTGTTATTCTCCTTTACAAAAGTTTCTCTTAACTTTTATAGACTTACAGTGGTGGGCTGTGCATTTCACATCTATGTGCTTTAAAAAAAACGGTCTTTGCATCAGTTGAGTGTTTGAAGTAACTTACATTTGTGATCTGATGCAGTTTCATATCAGAGAATGAGGCAGAAATCATGTTATTTTATATTATTCTATACAGTGCTAAAAGGGGCAGACTTACTAAACAGGGCAAATTAGCGTTAGAGCGCAATTCCATAAAAGCACAGATGGGAGGGGAAATCCTGCATGTGATTTACTGACAATGCACACATTTAAACAGAAAACAGATGCAGTTAGATAATTTCCATAATGACCAGCACAATGTACCAAGGGCACCAAAAGACATGCTTTTTTGGGTGTTAAGTAATGGCGCAAATACCATTAATGTGACGACCACAAATGTTGCATGACTCATTTTAGAAACTCTCCTCCCATCAATTTTGTGTCTTAAAGGTAAACTCATACAAATGCATATTCAATAAGATTAGGCGCAACAATAATTGTGTCCATGCCTTTTCAGCGCTAATTCTTCACTGTAAGTCTTAGATAAATCCTAATAGTACTATTTTAACGCCAAAAGACGGTTTGCGCTGGCGCAAGCTGTTAGTAAATCTGGCCCTAAGTCAAGTAACATTGCATTATAAATATAGCTATTTTATAATACCTGAGATGGCTTGAAAAACACAGATAATCCATATATCGTAATCGAATGTTTATTGTATAGATCTTTCATCAGGTAAAACATCTCTAACTGCATTTTATTTAGCTACAGTGACAGCTGGATGCCTTGCCTTTGTCCATATTTGGTATTTCCTGGAACAGTAAGTTCTATTATTTCTGCGAGTCTCACTTTTGGAGTTTCTGCGCGAGGGTGCCGTCTGGCAAAGAGTATGAATGAAACAGACATTAAACAGTCACAAACAGTCCATCTTGAGAATGGCTTTGTAAGTATATCTGCCATCAAAATTTTTTTCTTCCTCTCTGTCAGCCATTGTGGGTTAAAAAACAGCTGTTAGCTTGTGCAGTTTGCTACAAATAAAGGACATGAAAATGCTGATGTTATCGTATGCCTGCTAGATGGCCCTGGTGTCGCCAACTCGAAGTCTGGTTAAAGCAGCAGTTTCATTGCCACTGTTGATTCTGAAGCCTTCACGGCGGATTTCTTTGACCCTGGTAACACATGATGTCAGCCATTGGCTGAAATGTGATTGGATAAAAGCTCAAGAGAAAATCTATGAAATGAATAGACTATTGGAATAATTTAATACACATTAGTGGAAAAAATATATTTAGCAGAGAAGGCCTTTCTGGCCCTGATGGCCCACCACTGCATAAAGTGAAGATGTTTAATGCGTTCTTTTATTTGCAATTGATTTTATCTAAGGCTGTGGCTAGAAGTCTGTTGAAGTTGTGTTTCTGCTTGTCTCTCATCTGTTTTCTGTTCTTTTTTTCTCTTTCCTTCAATGATTCTGCTTGTTAACAGAAGGTTTTCTCTAAAGATACACTTCACTTAATTAAGTCACAGCAGCACTGTTTCAGTGTTCACTGTTTACTTTTAGCTTTCTTTAGTCTGGACTCATATAGATGTCAAGCAAGTATTTAGTTGACCCAAGTGGGCCCAGTTAATATGCCACTTTGAGGCCTATACCCACTCTGTACCCCTGTGGCACAAGTGTAACCCATGTTACTCAATTAAACATACTGGCTGGGTAGAAGCAAAATATTTATCATCTGTTCTGTGTTATAACATGACAATACATTGTTTCATTGAATAATGTTGACAATGGCATGCTCTTTTAAAAATACTTTTCTTGCTTTTTTTTAGCTTGTGATTCAAGGAATTTGGATTCAGCAAAGGACGAGCACTATAGTGTGATAATGGGAGTGTTGTGGCTAAAAGTGATTTTAACTGCTTTTGCTCTTCATCTGACCCTTCCTGTTTACTGCCAGGTAAATGTTCCCAACAGTTAGACATTAGTCAGAATGCACAAATACAGACACATCTCCATGATACTTTAAACAAAATCAAACAATGCATGCATACATTCATTGAACAGTGCTCTTTATATTCATGTTTCTGCAAAAAAAATAACTGTCCTTTGTTCTGTCCTTTAGTTTAAATTTGGGGATCTAGTTGCATTTAATCGAACATCCAAACTCCGTCCAGATGTGACCATCTACATGCACTGGGCTGTATATGTGGGGAAAGGGACGGTCCGTGGACTGGAGAATATAAAAAATGATGATGAGGACATTTTCCATATCACTGGTAAACTGACAACTTAATGGTAGCATTTCATTTTCAAAAATGTAAATGACATTGTATGATTATATTTGAGATTTACATTTGGAGTACAGCAGCGAATAAGCAACGTTGGTCCTGGAGTGCCGATGTCCTGCAGAGTGTAGTTCCAACCTTGAAAAAAACACCTCACCTGTCTGTAAGCCCTAGTAATCCTGAAGACCTTGATTAGCTTGTTCAGGTGTGTTTGATGAGAGTTGGAACTAAACTCCAAAACTGGCGTTGCCTATTCCTGGAGTACAGGATAGTTCAGGGGTTCTCAACTCTGGATCCATTTTCTTGCAGAGTTTAGCTCCAACCTTAATCAAACTCACCTGCCTGTAACTTTCCAGTGATTTCAAAACAGCCAACCACGTTCCTGGAGGCCCCCCAACACTGCATGTTTTCCATGTCACCTTAATCAAACACTCCTGATTCAGATCATCAGCTCATTAGTAGAGACTCCAAGACCTGAAATGGGTGTGTCAGACAAAGGAGAGATGCAAAATGTGCAGTACTGGGGGGCCTCCAGGAACATAGCTGGGAACCACTGTCCTAAAAACCTTGATTAACTTTTTTAGGTGTGTTTGATTAGGGTTAGAGCTGAACTCTGCAGGAAAATGGATCTCGCGGGTTGAGAACCCCTGGACTAGTTTATACTTAGACTATACTTAGACACATGATTTTAGGCAGTTACCAGAGGTGGGGAGAGTATCCAAAACCTTTACTCAAGTAAAAGTACAAGAATTTACAAAGGATTAGTCAAGTAAAAATAATCTTAATAGGTAATAGAGTAAGAGTAAAAAAGTTGCCCACCTGTAAATCTACTCAAAAATTTACTCAAGTAAATGTAACACAGTAAATGTACTTTTTTACTACCTACTTCTGGCATTTACAGAGTAGCCTGCATAGCCTGACCTGCACTTCTACAAAAATGTAATTACATATCGCTCCTATGCGGACTATAACAACATACCGTGTGTGTGTCTGTGTGTATGCATATGAAATGGAGATCAAAATTAGAGAACAACCTACAAATGCTTGTTATTTTCTGAAATATTTTTCTAAAATTTAAGGAGTATTAGCTATAGCAAAACAACCAAGGCATTTCATCAAACATTTTTTGGAAAACACAGTGATCAGAATTAAAGAACAGTAACCACTGTAGCATGAAATCCTTTGTCGCCAAGGATTTTCCAGAGATTTTAAAGGAAAAGTTCACTTCCAGAACATTCCAGGATTTTTTCTCCATATAGAGGACTTCAGTGGTGCCCCTGAGTTTGAATATCCAAAATGCTTCAAAGGGCTCTAAACGATCCCAGCCAAGGAAGAAGGGTCTTATCTAATGAAGCGATAGGTAAACGATATTTTCTAAAAAAAAAAAAAAAAAAAATAGAATTTATATACTTTTTAACCTCAAATGCTCATCTTGAACACCCTTTACAAAAAAGGTAAAACAGCAATGTAAGTGAGGTAAAACAGTGATTTTGAAGTTGGGGGAGCAAATGAGATGGGAGTTTTTCGACATACCCTAGCTGTCTTGAAACGGAAAAAACAGAATTTTTGATCTGGAAGTGAACTTCTCTTTTAAATAAGGTTTGAATCAGGAGATTATTTCAGTGTTCTCTGCTTGAAGGAACTGCTTTACTCATTTTGCAGTGTGACACGGCACTGTCTTGCATGAAAATTGAAGGCTGATATAAAAGGCCCAACTCTTGCTGCAGAAAACATCCCCCAAAGCATCCTTCTTCTCCTCTCACTGACTTCTTTTGCATCTAGGATTCAGTTTTTCCCCAGTTTGATGCTAAATGTAATGTTTCTGTTACGGTTGAGCTCCGTGCTGGATGGAACGAGACGAGAGACGAGATAACAAGCAAAATGATTTACTATAATCCTTTGGTAGTACAAGCAGGAACAGGCAGGAATATCCACACACGTAGTAACCTCCAACAACATTAAAGACCGACAGAGAACTAAGAACAGAGACAGACTTATAAAGGGTGTGCTGATTACAAAGACAGGTGAATGGGATGACAATAACGAGGGCAAAACCAAAGTAAACAGGATGACGGGGGAGACACTGGGAGAAACCAAATAAGAGTTCAATGGGGTGTAACATTACTCCCCCCTCCGAATAGGCGCGACCTCGCGCCGTAGACAACAACAAAAAAAAAAGACAAAAGGGGGTGAAAAAACAGCAGCGATAGAGAGTCCATGTGGGAGGAGGCTTCGGCGGAGGGCGGGACCCCGGAAGGGGGACACAAACCAGAGTCAACAGAGTCCACGGGGGCGACGAAGGTGGGAGGAGCCAGGGAGGAAACAGGAGGGACCCGGAGCAGGAGAGGCTGAGACAGACCCAGACCGCAGCCATGATGAGGACCCACAGTGGAGCCGACGGAGGGAGGAGCCATGGAGGAGGAAGGGTTGCCGACTCCAGGGGGCCGACCGACAGAGGCGGAGCAGCTGGCAGAGGAGCCCGAGGCGGAGACGGAGAGCCGAAGATCCAGGGCGACACCGAGGATCCGGAGGGCCAAGGCGGAGCCCAAGGCTCCAGCGACTGAGGCGGAGGCGGAGCTCCGGAGGTCCGCTGCGGAGCCGGAGCGACAGAGGACTGAGGTGGAGCCGGAGGGAGGGAGGAGCCCAACGGAGCCGGTGGGACGGAGCGACGAGGCAAAGCCGGAGGAGTGGAGTCCTGAGGCGATGGCGGGACGACGACCGACCAAGGCGGAGCCGGAGGGACGAGGGAGCCCGGTGGAGCTGGTGGGCCGACGGGCGCCGGTGGAGACGAGGGAGCTGAGAGCCGTGGTGGAGCCGCAGGGTCGGAGGGCCGAGGCGGAGTTCTGGACTCTGAGGCTGGAGGCGGAGCTGAGGGATCCTCCAGCCATGACGCCGATGAAAGCTGGCAGACCCGCGGCGAGCCCACTGCACAGGTGGTGGGCTGAGGGTGAGCAGAGGGGCTGTCAGGGGACAGCGGTGGCCAGACAGACATGGATGTAGACAGAAGAGGGTGGGTGGGTGGGAATTCCAGGCAGACAGGATGATCATAACAGGTAGATATTTCCGTAGAAAAGTCTATTAAATCCCCAGAGTGAGTTTCTAGAACTTCCGTAAAGAAGTCCATCAAGTCCCCAGAATTCAGTTCAATCTCACCCCCAGCGGTGGTGCAGTGGGCAGGGCTCTCCATAGCCCTCTCTTGCTCCACGCAGCACTCCACCTTAGCGGACGTAATGTCCGGCTCTCGCACCTGGTCAGACGTGTCCGGCTCTGGCTCTGTCGCTCTAGGCTCTGGCTCTTCATCTGCGGTGGGCTCGGGCTCCAACTCCGCTTGTCGGGGTGATGGTTGGCTGGGTTCTGGGTCTGGAGTGGGGCTGACGTCCTCCTTGACGAAGTCAATGGTCCATGACGATCTACAGGACGCCAGCACCCACTCAATGTAATCGGCGATGCTCTCTCGAGGACCCTCCCCGGACAGCTGCGCCTTGATGGTGATGTTAAGTCCAACACGATAGAACGTGCACAAGCAGCTGTCCGGGTAGTGCGTGAGTGGTATGAGTTGCACAAAGTCTCTGGTGTGGTCCTCGAGAGAGCGATTCCCCTGCTCCAGGATGATGATCTGAACGGCGGGATCCATAACGAAAAATCAACAAACACTGGGAAAAAAACAGAAAATAAAGCAGGGAAAACGCCGGGGAAAACTGTTTTAGGTCGGTCTTTCTGTTACGGTTGAGCTCCGTGCTGGATGGAACGAGACGAGAGACGAGATAACAAGCAAAATGATTTACTATAATCCTTTGGTAGTACAAGCAGGAACAGGCAGGAATATCCACACACGTAGTAACCTCCAACAACATTAAAGACCGACAGAGAACTAAGAACAGAGACAGACTTATAAAGGGTGTGCTGATTACAAAGACAGGTGAATGGGATGACAATAACGAGGGCAAAACCAAAGTAAACAGGATGACAGGGGGAGACACTGGGAGAAACCAAATAAGAGTTCAATGGGGTGTAACAGTTTCCCATCTGACCCAAATAAATTAAACTTGCTCTCATCACTAAAGTGAACTTTGGACCAGTTCTCCTCTCTCCACACAACATGCTCCGCAGCAAAGGTAAGCCTAACCTCTGGATTCGTTCTGCTGATGATAGGTTTGGTTACTGCAGAGTGTGCTTTCAGTCCGACTCCTCTTAAACGTGCCATGACAGATCCTTACCCTGTTCAGCGCTGAACTGGCGAGCAATTCCAGCTGCTGTGTTGAACCAATTCCCCTTTGACAGTCTCCACATTATGCTGATGAACATGTTAGATTTGCTGTTTGGATGCTAATGTAGGTTTGCAAAGCCATTGTTGATATTAGGCTTGCTCGGGATGTGTCGGCGCATATGCCGACTGACTTGCGCAGCACTGATTGCATCTTGCGCTAGCCTGGTGTGTTTGGCGCTGCTGTACTACCGTTGTTGGGAAACACGTATTCAGTGACGTAAGACCAGGCTCAGTGGTGGCTCTTTAGCCCGTGGAAAAGCAAACCGGTTCTTAAAAGGCTTGCCAGTAAACCCGAACAACTCCAAACAAGCAATAGCACTAGCTCTGAACTAGCACCCGGTACATGCTGGTGGAAAAGGGGCCTGTAAGTGTTCTCTAATTTTGATCGGAGTTCTTTATCAAATATCTTATGTACGTTTTTTTATACTGTGCCTCAAAATATGATTAATTTATGAAATATGCTTACAAACTGTCCTTCTACTCCTGTTAGGATAACTATGTACAGGAATGTCAATATCAACTTAATCATATACTCTGTTCAAAGGTTATGTCTTTCCCAAGGCTTCTGACTGTTTATTTGGAAACATGGATGAAGTCTCGGGTAAACCATGGAAGTTTAACTACCTGGATGGTAAAGTTAAAGTAAGATCCACTGAGGATATGAAGAAAGTCATAAGGCAAATGCACAAAAATTGTCGGCTTTGGGACATGTTCATGAACAACTGTGAGCATGTAGCCACTTACATTCGCTATGGGGAAAAACACTTTGAGCAGGTAATGAATGTAATCCATTTGTTTTGTTTTTGTTGTTTTTTGTAACAAGGGCATGTAGCTAGGCAACAGTTAGTCCAATCAAGTATTAATGTGATATATAAATTTAAAAAAGCTATATAAAGTATATTGGTCTATATGTACACATACAAAGACATTTCAATGCTGTTTTCCACAGATTGGTGCTAAAGCTGCTGCTCTTTGCAAAGTGAAGTTTCCAACTATACCTTATGAAGGTGAAGACGAATTATAGTGGCAGCTGATCTCTTTCGCCATGATGTTACATGCCTTGTTTTCTGTGTATTTTCTGGTTTGGCCTTGTTTGACTTAGTTTTCCCAAGCCTGTTTGAATAGTCATTCTGTTCACTTGTTGTCTGATTAATTAACTTATTAGTTTCTTTGTACTTATGCCCTTAGTTCTCCTTTTGCCTCTGTCTGTTCTCATCATTTATGACTGTGTTTGGTATGTTTCTCTAAGTTTGTGATTAAAGTTTATTTCCAGTTATTGTCCTTCGTCATGCGAGTTATTACCTGATCAACACATAACAGAAGAACGTACCAATACAGTTTTTTGCAGCATTTTTGTTTTTTTCCTCCATCCTCCATGTCACAATAGACATTACTGCAGTTGCCCTGCTATGCCTTGAGCAGGGTGACCGTCCACTGGAAGACCACACACAGGAATTTTTTTTAATCTTGTGTGCCTGACTCATTACTCTGACTGGTTGCTCTGTGTATCTTACTATGCCAGCCTAAGCGAGCATCATGGCATGCATTCCAGTGCACGTCCCCAAGGACAATTTTGGGTTCTCCTAAATCCTTTAGCAAACACTTTTATCCAAAGTAACTTAAAAATGTGGAATACAACAAAGCGATTCATTATAAGGATGCACTATCAAGAAAATTGCTACAATATTAATTTATTGATGTTGAAGGAGATGTCCACTTCCAGAACAACAATTTACAGATAATGTACTCACCCCCTTGTCCTCCAAGATGTTCATGTCTTTCTTTCTTCGGTTGTAAAGAAATTGTTTTTTGAGGAAAACATTTCAGGAATTTTCTCTATATAATGGACTGATATGGTGCCCCGATTTTGAACTTCCAAAATGCAGTTTAAATGCGGCTTCAAACAATCCCAAATGCAGCTGTAAACGATCCCAGCCAAGGAAGAAGGGTCTTATCTAGCGAAACCATTTATTTTCATAAAAAAAATATTACAATTAATATACTTTGTAATGTCAAATGCTCATTTTGTCCTCTGTTTTTTTCTCATGTTCTCCCTCAACTATATCGTTATTTTACCTTTTTTGTTAAGGGTGTCTGATCATGTTCACTTTGCAAAGACTGGGTCGGTATGTCTGCAGCGATGTAGGATGATTTTGAAATGATTTTTGAAGTTGAGAGACAACAGAACAGGAAGATCAAAATATTGATTTTGAAGTAATTGAAAATGATAGTTTTGAGAATTTAATTAAGATTGTAAATATGAGCCGGACGCTCAATGTACTGAGAAAACTGCGCTCTGATGATGACAGTGATGGTAAAATCATCTGCTTAAATTGAATCCTTCAAAGTTTAAAAAGGTAACTACATATTATTTATGTTGTTCTTTTGTAACTGTTATTAAAACATCAGAAGAGTTTTATGCTGTCACACCAGTTAGAGATCTATCCATGTTGGATATATTGGTCCAGGTCACTAAAGACCTGAATATGTTATAAGTGGGGCAAAACATCCATGCATCTAAAAGTTCAGATCTGATGTCAAGTTGATTTGTTGTTTTATTATTTTTGCACAAATCAAATGAATGATAAAATATAAGAATTCCATGTCCTTAATAAAAAATATTTGTGAAAGTTACAACTGAAGTGTAATTTTGATAGTAATAATACAAACGACTGATGAGTCATTACAATAAAAACACAAATGTAGGTTGAGAAAAGCACAGATTTACATGATCACTCGGCAGGACTCTGACACACTGATCTTACTGTCTACATGAGGATTTGTTACACACATTCTTTCATTTCAATGAAAAAAGTTTATTTGCTGTATTTATTTAACAAACAGATACTAATTTAACATGCAGCTCAAAGCTTTATGGGTAGAACCTCTTTAAATTTTATTCTAATTCATCAACATAGTTTTACTGATGATTCATAATAATTAACCCCAAATCCAGGATAGAGGGGCTGAGTGAATGTGGTCTGGACTGTGTGGATGAGGCTCATTGTGTCAGAGACGCTGTAGAAGGACAGAGTTCCTGCACTGTGATCCACATACACCCCTATTCTACTGCTAATGGGCTTTACAGGAAGAACAGTATTTATGTTATTGTGTCTGAATAAGTAACTGGAGGGAGAGCAGAACAAACTCCAAGACTGATCATTATGTCCAAACCAATTCTCATAACCCCGTCCCTTCCTGCTGATGCTCTTATATGACACTGATATATCCACATGTCCATTCCACTCAATCTCCCAGTAACAGCGTCCACACACACTCTCTCTGCACAACACCTGACGATAATAATCAAATCTGCTTGGGTGATCAGGATATGGCTGCTCTGTGACCATATATTCAATCACTCTGTTCCATTTAGACAGATGGAGGCATTTATTCAGGGTCTTTGTATCCAGAGTGATCTGATGGGAATCTGATCAATATAAAAACATCAGGAATCAGTCATTATGAATCTGTTTGATCTTTTATTGTATGTGAGCTCTTCATGTTTAATGTATCAACAGTGTCTCAGGACAGATTACCAGATATACTTGCAAATCGTCATTTGTGTGAGTTTTTTTCTGCTTGTTTTCTTAGTGACTTACATTGTAGGAAGTCATTCCTGGTCCTAGGAACAATGTTGTTGAATTTGACTGTGGAAACCAACAGATACAACGATGTGATTCTCAAATCAAAAGAAAATGATCCTGAATTTCTAATACGAAGTTCTATGTGATATGAGACGATGGAAGACTCGTTTCTGATAGCAGAATAATCTCCAGGACTTTACCTGTGTCACAGATCTTTTTGAACTCCTCTTTGCAGAAATCCTCCAGTTTGTCTCTTAGATGACTGACAGATTCTCTCACGCCATTAAAGGAGTAGAGAGAAATTAAGGGATTGTCATTTACATCTGTAGATTCCTGAGGTGATGAGAGAGACTGGAAACTCTACAGAAAACAGAAATCAAAACGTATTACACAATAACATACTTTACCCAATAACCTGCTCTTCTATCAGATTTATGAGGGTTTTGCTGACTAGATTTATTTTTATTAAATCATCTCAATCTAGCACTTATGTTTAGAGCTACAAATTGAACTTTCGAGAAAATAGTTTGGGTGATAAAACATCTGCTGAGATCATAAATGTCCATCTAACAGAATCAATCAATGGCGTCACATTGTAGGGTTAAGTAGGTTTGCTCAAGAATATCAGTTAAAGGCTACCGTTAGATTGACCATTAATCATAACTGTAGAGCAGTTAGGGACACTGAAACTTTACAAGAACCCTTGAGACACAGTCCAGTTCTGTTTGGTTTCAATAAACTGAAGCATTGCTAATATACAGTCTCACTTCATGTTTGGGGTCTTCGTGAACAAATTCATAAAAGGCCAAATAAAAATTTTATCAGGTTTGAAAATCAAATGATTAAATTTTATTGAATATTGCTCAAAATTGGTACATTCGAGTTCATTGATTTCACCATTATGAAATCAGGAGAAATGAGGTAAAAATGTGAGTGAATGTTAGTGAATTTGTAAAATGTTGGTGGCGCTATTGATATCTGTCAGCTAAATACATATTTCTGAAGAAAAATCTCAGAGGAATGATTCCTAAAAGATTTTCAGAACTGAAATGTATTTGTAAGTGCATTTTTTTCTAAAGGTGATTAGATGTGATCTGACTGATGATTACATAATGACACTCTGAATTCTTCACAGTATTGTAGTCAACTGCTCATTCTGCTCTAATTAAATGTTTCTCTTTGAGTCTCCTTACACAGCAGCATATGTGATCCTGTTCTTCTAGATCAGGCAACGTCGGTCCTGGGGTGCTGATGTCTTGCAGTTTGAGTTTAAAGGAGAAGTCCACTTCCAAAACAAAAATTGACAGATAATGTACTCACCCCTTGTCATCCAAGATGTTCATATCTTTCTTTCATCAGCCATAAAGAAATTATGCTTTTTGAGGGTAACATTTCATGATTTTTTTCCGTATAATGGACTGCTGTGGTGCTTCCAAAATGCAGTTTAAATGCAGCTTCAAACAATCCCAGCCAAGCAAGAAGGGTCTTGTCTAGCTAAACGATCAGTTATTTTCATTAAAAAAATAAAAATTATATACTTTGTAATGTCAAACGCTCGTCTTGTCTCACTCTGCCTGAACTGTTTTTGTTCCGGTTCATGACAGTTAGGGTATGTCAAAAAATTCCCATCTCATGTTCTCAACTTCAAAATCGTCTTATATCACTGTTTTACCTTTTTTGTTGAGGGCGTTTGATCTTCTTTGCATGTTCACTTTGCAAAAGTACCAACCCAGTCTTTGCAGTGATGTAGGATGGTTTTGAAATGATTTTTGAAGTTTTGAAGACAAGACGAGTGTTTGAGATTAAAAAGTGTTTAAATAGTATTTTTTTTTTAATGAAAATAACCAATCGTTTTACTATATAAGACCCATCTTCCTCAATTGAGATCATTTACAACCGCATTTGGGATCGTTTGGAGCCGCATTTAAACTGCATTATGGAAGTTCAAAATCAGGGCACCATACCAGTCCATTCTATGAAGAAAAATCCTGAAATGTTTAACTCAAAAAACATAATTTCTTTACGGCTGAAGAAAAAAAGACAAGGGGGTGAGTACATTATCTGTAAATTTTTGTTCTGGAAGTGGACTTCTCCTTTAACTCCAACCCTAATCAAACACACCTGAAAAAGCTAATCAAGGTCTTCAGGATTACTAGGGCTACAGGCAGGTGAGGTTTTTTTTTTTTTCAGGGTTGGAGCTAAACTCTGCAGGACAACGGCACTCCAGGACCAACGTTGCCTGTTCCTGTTCTATATCTCTGTTACCTGCAAGAAATGGATGTGATCCTGTGTTTGTGAAAGCTGCTCCAGCTCAGTGTTTCTTCTCCTCAGACCATTGATCTCCTGCTTCAGTCGCTCCAGTCGTTTTCTAGCTTGACTCACTGCAGCCTTTTCCTGATTTCTGATCTGCTGTATCAACTCAGAGCGTCTTTTCTCAATGGAGTTTATGAGCTCAGTAAAGATCCTCTCACTGTCCTTAACTGCTGTCTGTGCAGAGCGCTGTTAGAACACACATCATAATCACACAATGGCTTCAGTGGGACTGAAAGAGGAGAGTCTAAACTGAGACTAAGACAAACTTCTCTTCCTCTCCAGACTCACCTTATAAGACTCCACAGACTCTTTCAGCTGCTGAAGATCTTTCTCTCGCTGCTGGATTCTCTGCTGGAACCTTTCCTGCATCTCCTTGACCTGCATCTGGAGGACAAACCAATAACAGGAAACGTCACAAAACTAGTGTGCCTAAATATCAATATATTGTCAGTGACTAGTTTTAAATACCTGTTTCTCTGTTCTCTCTGCTGCAGCTGATGTAGTGTTGTGGTTTTTATGCTCATATTTCATGCACAGAACACAAATGCATTGCTGGTCAGTGATACAGTACATTTCTAGCTGTTTATCATGTTCACGACAGACCATCTCCTGCAGTCGTCCAATGGCTTCGGTCAAATTGTGTCTCTTTCCTTTAAAGAAACTCTCATGTTGATCCAGGTGGTTTTGACAGTAAGAGTTCAGACACACCAGACAGGACTTGACAGCTTTATATTTTCCTTCAGTACAGATGTCACATTGCACATCTCCAGCTCCAGCATAACAGTCAGCATGAAGTTTAGTCTTCTTCAGTTTCTCCACTAATTCAGCCAGAATGGTGTTTTTACCTAAAGCAGGTCTTAGACCGAAGGCCTGTCTGCACTGAGGACAGCTGTAGACTTTCATTTGATCCTCCTGATCCCAGTGGCCTGTAATACAGCACCTACAGTAACTGTGTCCACAGGAAATTGTCACTGGATCCTTCAGAAGATCCAGACACACTGAACACATGAACTCATCCTGAGAAAATCTGGCTTCTGCCATTTTACTGCATAAATACAGAGACACAAACACAGCAGCTCAAATACACTTAAGTTTCTCTTTCCCCAAAGATTCCTGTTTCCTGGTTCTGTGTTTGCCTGACGTGTGTAAAACAGGTGTGTCTGCAATTCTAAAGGTCACAGATAATAAAACATCCACTAGATGTCAGTCTCAGACAGACACTCAGATGAGAATCAGTGGTGGTGTTGAATGAGGAAAGAATACACAAAAGAAAAAAGCAGTAGAGTGGATGGCAGGCAGATGGCATACTGCAGTGCTTCTCAAACCTGGCCTTGGACCCTCATTACTTTTTTTTTTTCACATCAAATTCAAGTCTTGCACTCTTTACTAATGAGTTGAGAAGTTTAATCAGGTGTATTATGCAATGCCAGGGGTCTGTACCGTGATTGTGTCCAAAAACAATATTGGAGGTTAGTATCCACAGAGGATGTAAAAAAATAGCTGCAAACTAACTAGACTTGACAATGGATAAGAGTTTGAATATTAATAATGTCCTTGATGAGTGTGTTGATTGGGCCTCATTCATGAAACTTGCATATTTACATGAGTAAATTCAGAGTAATCTGCACGTAAAACAGACCTATACATTTATTTCTTTCAATACATCATTAAAAAATAATTTTAACCTCCTGACTACCAGCTATGGAGTTTTGTCCTCTGTAGAGGACATTAGTTTTTAGCGATTTCTCTGAGACCTTACATGTCACAGTTTTAAGTCTGGATGTCTTGTACAGAGCACATTCAGGGCTTTTCAAAGATACCAAATGTTTGGAAGTTTCACCATGATCACTCCCTCTGCTTGGCTTTTAAAAATGGCTGACATTGATTTAGTGATCAAATTTAATACTCTTATGGAAATATGATAATATTTTGTAATGTTCATTTAAGTCTGACTAATTTTTAAATTGTTTGTCATAAAACAACATCTCAGGAAAATGTTATGGGGTTAAATATGACTTTTACATGTCCACTGTAGAGGACAGTGGGACTTAAAGCATGTTTATTACACATTTTGGTAGACAGAACAAGTGAATAGGGAAAGAAAATATATTTTAATATTGCTATGAAATATTAGAAATTATTATGAAAATCTTGCCAATTAATTCTCCCATTATTACACTTATTTTTTCCTTATATGTTGCCCCAAAAACACATTAATATGCAAATTAGATACAGTTTATAGATACATTGTTTATAATGGGAAAACCCATTCATGGCTATTTTACACACATTTTGCATAAAGAAAAATTATATATTCTGTATTATCTTTCAAAACATAGTTGGGAATCATCTTTATATAAAGTTTAGTATAAAAAATAAAAATTGATTTGTAATTAAAATAAAAATCTCACTGTTTTTGCCATTTTATGTCTATTACTGTCTTCTTTTTTTTTTTTTTAAATATGACTTTTTAAAGTCCTGGTGTCCTCTACGGAGGACCTAGCATAACATATGAATGAAATATAGTTCAAAAATGTAATTTATTTTCTTTTCTTATGCTCTAAACAATGTAATGACATTAAAAAATATTAAAATCTAAATTTTTTTCCCCTAGTAGTAAGGAGAAATTATAGCTGCAATTAGCCTCAAGCTACACATGACAATTACAGGTTTTTTTGCAAAAGTTTGAGAACCCCTTGCAGAATCTGTGAAAATGTGAATACTTTTAACAAAATAAGAGAGATCATTTAGTAGTGTTCTGACTAAGATATTTTACATAAGAGGTGTTTACTTACAGGCCCAAAAAATAGCTGAAATTGTTAAAAATTACCACCTGCAAGGGACAAATGACCAGTTCCTTGTTTATTCTGAACAGTTAAATCGAGCACTGTTCTTCAGAAAAATCCTTCAGGTCCTGCAGAATCTTTAGTTTTCCAGCATCTTTTGCATATCTGAACCCTTTCCAGCAGTGACTGTATGATATTGAGATCCATCATTTCACACTGAGGACAACTGAGCAACTCAAACACAACTATTAAAAAAGTTTCAAACACTCACTGATGCTCCAGAGGGAAACACAATGCATTAAGAGTCGGGGGGTGAAAACTTTTGAACTGGATGAACATGTCTGATTTTTTTCTTATTTTGTTGAAATATATATATTTTTTCTTTATTACTGCTCTTCGGAAACAACAGAAGATACTTGCATATTTCCCAGAAGACAAATTAAGTACAGTGTACCTTGATCTTCAAATTCAAAAAGTTTTCACCCCCCAGCTCTTAATGTATCGTGTAAAAACTGTAATGAGATTAATGCAACAGTTTTACTTAGGAAACATTTGTTGTTGTTGTTTTAATTAAGACATGAATAAGCATTTTTTTTCATTCTGTATATTTTATTCTTACAGGTTATATAGTATTACGCAGTTATAGTTGTTAAAAGCAATCTATCCAGTTTCACTGATGATTATACAACCTTTTTGACTTAACTAAAGAAAGCAAATCATGTAATAGCATCTAGTCTTGAATAGTTTTGTTTACACATCATTTAAAAAACTTTAGATTTTTATCTGATAAAATGATGAAAGGATATTACAGATAATGGACTTTGCCCACTTTTTTAAATTCATATTTGTTTACATTCACTGTATTGTGGGAGAGTTTCTGCATGATGGTTGTTCACAGAACAAATGCTGACCACAGGTATCTGCAAGAAAAAATGTATACAATTAGCTTCCTTGCTTATTGTTTATTAAACAATTATTACACCCATTACTGAGTGCTTTACACATTTCCAGTACATAGACCCCCGCTTGATCTGGGGTTTAAGCTTTTCTTACCTCTGAGCTGTTAAGATTATTGAAATGAATGGGCATGAAATCAGATGGCTGTTGAGTTAAAACTTGCGAAACTAATGGCACCTTTGGAAAAACACACATGTAATGTTTTATGCCTTCTTGCTGTCAGATGGTATAAATGCATAACACTGGCAGACAGTTCAAGTATTACAGGTGTATAGACCTCAATTTACTTGGAACTGGAAAAAGCAAAAGACAGAAATTCTTCTGAAATGTCCTAATGTGGAACACACTTTCATCTGGATTTATAAAAATAATTTCAAATAATTCATACATTCACAACATTTTTGCGGACAGAAGTTTAATGTTTGAGAATTATATGTTAAAAGCTTGAACATTTAAAGGGGTCATCGGATGCCCATTTTCCACAAGTTGATATGATTCTTTAGGGTCTTAATGAAAAGTCTATAATATACTTTGGTTAAAAATTCTGAATGGTTGTGTAAAACAACAACCTTTTTAACTTGCCAAAATGAGCTCTGCAAAAATCATCTCATTCTGGTCGAGGCTGCTTTAAATGCAAATGAGCTCTGCTCGCCCTGCCCCTTTCTTCTCTCTGTGGAGAGACGAGCCTGTTTACTTTAGCCGCGTTTAGCCGCTAAACTTGCTAACTAGCACATTATTAGGAAAGGTGATCGCAAAAATTCATAAAAAAAACCCTTACAGTCACTTCTGCTGTAAGTGAAACTGGATCATGAATGATTTGCGCAAACATAGATGGATATATGTAGATTGCGAGGCGCATTCCCTTCACAAACAAATGTAATCTACTGCATCTTCAGCGGCTCAGATGTTGGGAGTAAATGACGACCACTATGTTGATTATTACATCCAGCAACACAACACCTCAATCGCTCAATTGGAGATATTCTTGTCTAACTTACATCCCTGCTCTGGCATCGAAACAAAGAGGGCGGACTGTTACAGCTGATCTGAGGTAAGACACTCAGGTCAATCAACTATCGTGGGAGTGGCCTCTGTGGGTGTGATGCCACAATGACAGGCATCTGAGAATGGCTCGATTTAAAAAAAGGGAATATTATTTTTACAGATTAATTAAAAACCACTGCATGGATTTTTATCATTATAGGGTAGATTTGTACATACACTGCCAACACACATTAATGTTCAAACAACATGTAAAAGTGAACTTAGAATGCGATGACCCCTTTAAGAGTGATGAAATTAAGATCAGTTTTTGTATTTACAATGTTTGTTGGTTCTGGTAAAGAGTGAATGCAAATATGTCGCTATGTCATACATATTTGAGGGGTTCAGCTGACAAAAATAGTGTAAAGTTTGGGAACCCCTGACCTGACACATTACTCACCTGAGGTGGACCACAGCAACAGGCGGCTTTACAAGCAAATGCTGACAGACAGATGGAGATGATAAACTGAAGCAAGGTGAATAATAACAATACACCACTAATTCCCAAGGAGAGGGTCTGAGAAAAAAAATCAACATCAGCATAAATAATAATGATAAAATAACTGATAATTAGTACTCAAACTAATACAACAGCTGCTCAGTAGTCTAGAATCTATTACCCATAAAGATCATATAATATATTTATTGTTGGATTGAGTTTACAATTAATGTATAATGTCAAAATTTTTCATGCATTACAAATGACCAGTAATAGAAAGACCACACAGTGGTCACAGTGGTAAATATAAATATGAATATGAAAGTCGATAACATACCTCATACTTTGCAGCCACATAATAACAATCATTATTGTTGCATTGAGTGAAAGTGTACTGTGCTCTTACAGCCAAATTCAGTGAAATTAAAGCAAGGGCAATGCCTGCAGTTAAAGCACTAAAAATGTTCATTCCAAGAGAACCGTTCACCTATAGGTAGAAAACCAACATAAAGTTATTTAACATTTTATGTTGAAATGCCGTATTAAAGTAGATGTAAAAGTATATGGAGTGTGATAAAACTAACTACTTGACATACATAAATAAAATATAGCCGCAAACTGCAATCATCAGGGTCCAAGCACCAAGGCCTCTTTTTCCCGAAAAATACTAGTTAACACTATTGCATCAGACTCAAACTTACTGACTTTGTTCACACAGGGTATAAGTACTTCTCAGAATTTTTTTTTTCGAATTTCCATCATTTTTCTGTGGGTTTTATTTCACCTAGTCAGACTTGTGGTATTCAAAATATACCAAATATTTATTCAAAAATGACCAGACTCCAAAACAACTGCTTATAAATCTCTCATTATGCTATATTATCACCAAATATTGGATTCATTCTTTTTGTGTTTTGTGTTTCTATTTGCATCTGATTAATCATAGGCCTAATTTTTTCTGAGAGTAGGTACCTTGTTTTTTTAGTTTAAAAATAATTTTCTATGTATAACTTCTACAATATGAGATAAAAAAAATTGTGAAAATTTGCTGTTTATCACACTAGTGTTCTTTAATGTTTAATCAGGAAGTTTGCTTTTAAATGCTTTTATTTTGTACAAAATTGCACAGTCACACAAAAATGGCCAGCCATTGAAAATGAATGGGGAAGATCACAAACAGGAAAATAAGTTGACAAAAAAGATTGAATCCAATATTTGGTGATAATAATGCATAATGACAGATTTATTAGCAATTGCTTGGAGTCTGGTCATTTTTGACCGAAAACATCACAAGTGTGACAGGAATCTGAACACACAAGTGATACAACTGAAATGCGTCTTTTCAAAAATAGTTGTGGTTTTACAGCAAAGTCCAGCCAATCTTCACTGATAATTTAGATTACAACAAATTTGTTGGTGTCAAATTCACTCTGTACACATTAGTAAAAATTTTCTCTGTCCTAATATATGTGATCATAAGATATGTATTATGGGTGAACTTACGTTAAACATTTAAATTAGCAGCATACAATCAAACATATTTTGTTTTTGTTTAAAGGTTTGTTTCATAAAACTCAAAATAAGAAAAAAAAGGAAATAGGAAATTCAGTATAATAGAAATAGAAAATCAGTACAAACACAATAGTTTCCCAGCACCTCTGCTGCTTGGACCCCTAAAAATAAGTGTTGTGTACATACCAAACACATACTGGAGAGTGATTTACGGTTGTTTTCTGCAGCAATGCTGAGTGAACCTGCGATAATGTACTGAGAGTGGACAGAAAGGCAAAAATTCAGGCTATTGTAAATTCTATTGTAATATTTACAGATTGTGCTCCGCTTTTTACCGCCACGTGTACTGCCGCCACCGGTGAACGCTTCTGAATTGTTCTACAAGTTATCAGGCAAATATATCAAAGCCTTGAGTTTGATCGCAAATGTCACATTGGGCACAGGATGAATGACACAATAGTGCACACAGCATGAACAATAAGACAGAGAGCTGAACCAAACTGAGAGAATATATATAAACTCACTGACCAAATGAACTAATTGACAAGACACAGGCGTAACACATAAGAAGCAATTAAAAACCATAGCAACTATCTTTAAGTTTTCATCAATATATAAGATCCATAAAGCAAAGGATTAAAGTCTCAAACCCAAAGAGATATTCTTTATAAAAGTTAAGACTCATCCAAGCCTTCCTAAAACACCACATTTAAACATGCCTCCACAAATCTGTCACTGTGTGGGAAGATTTGCATAACACCACCCAAATGTACACACAAATTTTATACGCCTTTTACGGAGGACTGTTTCCTGAACCTGGGAGAGTACAAGGCCGGCTGTGCACAAAGGCTGTTTCTGTGAAGCAATTCCAACTCTGCAAGGACAGTCTGGCACTTCTGACTCACAGCCTGTAAATATTTTTTCATATTTAAAGAATTTGCTACTGACTATTTAGACACAAGTTTTGAGCAGTGTAGAGTAGCACTTGTCGTTTGTCATTTCTACAATCACAAATGCAGACATGGTTTTATGTTAACTTTGTATTGTATGCTTTACCACCCCCTACCCTGTGTTAAAAAAGGCACTCTTGATGTTCCTGTATAGAGTAATCCACGTTTTCTATTTTTTTTTATGGCATAATTGCACACCTCTTCCACATGTACTATTTTTACTATAACAGTAGTCAGATAGCAGGAACATTACATATATATTTTAAACTTCACATCTTGTCCTTGCGGCGGAGGTACACGTGGCATTAACAGGCATTTTGGTTGACTATCTACTGTAGCTTGTATTATAAAAGAGAGACTACTAAATTGTATAATTGTTTCTTACGATTAGAGATCCCCAGAAAGGAATACCAATATAGATGAAGGTGGAGTCTGCATAAACTGCAGACACAATGCCAAACAGGAAAGTTATCAGACCAATCATTATCTGGACAGTCTGTGAAGGACAAGGAAAATGTACAATCTGAATAGGACACAAAAGTATGAAGGGGCCAAACAAGCCATAATTCATTCTGGTGCTCTCACGCACTTACACTTTCCTTTCACATACATGCATGCTCTCATAGTCACATATTTTAATGTACACATACATTTTTGCTCTCATAGTCATATATCTTAACACACATATTCTTACAGTTTACTTTCATAGTCACATTTGAACACACACATTCTTACATTTTGCTCATGTTAATAACTTTTCTTAGCATTGATCCCTGTCAGCACTATCAAAATTAGTATTATTTAAAAAAATGAATAGCATAAATGTATAGTTGTGTTACATATGTACTTACATAAGTACTTACATATGTAAAAGTGACCATATATGAGTTAGAATGTAGCTATGTAAGAATAAAGAATACATATATGTGGAAGTGTATATGTGGGTGAAAGTCAGTAAATGTGTTGAAAAGTGTGTATAAGCAGAAATATGCAAACAGAAACATGTTAAACAAGAATGTGTGGTGGGTGTGTGAAAGTACAAATATATAAATGTGAAAGAAGATTGTAAGTGTGAGAGAGGAGAAAAATATCTATGTGAAAGAAGAATGTTTGTGTGAGAGTCAAAATATATGTATGTGAAAGAAGAGTGTAATTGTGTGAGAGCTGAGAGAGCCAGAATGAATTATGGCTTGTAAGGCCCTTACACGTATACACACACACACACGCACACATACATACATACATACATTCTACAAGTGTGCAATTTTTAAATGAATTAACATACTGGTTTGTGGATATGCTAAATTAGTTATTTACTTCACATTTTTTAAAGTTTGTTCCTAAAACAGTTTCTTGTTCGGAACTGATGCACTTTTCTTACCTCACACTAACACATGCACAAATAAAAAACAATTATTTGGGTTTATGAAAAAATTTCTCACCCCAAGGGCCTTTGGTTGGCCTTTCAGAAATTCCTTAAGTCCTGGAAGAGGTGAAACTCCTGCTACCTGTTGTATGTAAACAGGCACAGGAGCATTTGTCACAGTCCCGATTGTTGTTGTTTGAATTGGTTGTTGCAGCTGGCTGACAAAAGAATTAATTGGAATGGTAGTCGACATTCTCATTTCAGGATCTGAAATTGACCTGTACAAAATTAAAAATCTGTACATCAAAGCTGTACATTTTTTATGTTTTTTTAAAAGCTTTTCAGATTATTATTAACCCTTTAACTGTCACCGTCCCCTCAGTGGGACACCTAAGTTTACATTACCATATTACAAATAAATCCTAATCTAATCATGACAAACTATGCATCGTTGGAAAAGTCTAAGACTCCTAAATAGATATTTTACCACATTTTTGTGTTACAAATCATGTCAAAAGTGCAACTTAAAAAATCTGCAACATAACATGAGTTCTGACCTTTGTCACAAAAAACTTTGTTGCCTTTTTCTCTATCACACTTTAGAAATCATAAGAAATGATATATCAGTTTGAAAATTAATATCTCAAAATTCATCCTTTGAAAGGCATTTTAAAATCAGACATTGCATTACCACGGATGTACATCAAATGTACATCAAAATCATATTATAAATGTTTTCATTCATGAATTATAAAAATTTAAGTCTGGATTTTTATGTCTGTGTTCAAAAATGGGAGTGATGCAGTTATGCCATAGTACCCTAGTAAAAAAGTAATATATTTAAAATGCATTTCTTTTATACTTAGTATATAATGACAGTATTAATGAGGATTGTAAGATCTTTGAATAATATCAGTTTATAAAAGCAAGATATTTAAAGTGTTCATAAAGTATACTTGTAATAGGTCAACTTTAGCACAAAAAAAATACTTCTGTACAATTAAAGCACAAAATTAGTTCCAATTTAGCGGCATTTTTTTTTTTTTTTTTTTTTTTTTTTTTGCAGAGCAGTTTAGTTTACTAAAAGTATAATTGCAGGGTATTTGTATTAAGTACATAAATATGTACATTTATGTAATAAACAATATTTTTGTAGTAAATTTAGCATGAAATAAATGTATTTCAAATACATTTTAGTATATTAGGTATAACCATTGGTAGAATTATTGTTATTAAGTATAATACATGGAATATATGGTGAGACAAATAGCTCATGTTTAAACTGATCTATATCATTTACATTTAAGGCATTTAGCAGATGTTCTATTCCAAAGACACAAAGTGACCTACTAGCTATTATAAATCCACTTATTACCAAATACAGGCAGTCGATTTATTATTAACACTGTAGTTTTAAAGAAAGAAAAAATGAGACATGTTTGTGTAAAGATAGTCAGATGTAGTATAAGTATATATTTACTGTTTTACCTAGGAAAAAACTCCTCTCTTCAGCTGTTTTTTTCAGAATTTGCTCTGATGTCCTGTTAAATCTTCTGAAATAAGCCAATGGAAATTCTTTTTCAAGTGTAATTGCTGATACTTTTTAACAGAATGAAAGGGGAAGCAGGTGGAGCTCAGGTGATCATTTAAAAAAATGGCCAAAACTGTCCGTTCCATGAGAAATACCACAAATAAAAAAAAAACAATGAAAAGAGAAGTTTTCATAAATGTGTTTGTTCTACTTCGTAACAAGTAATTAGCATACACAATGACTGTTAAGGTTCCTGTTACGCTTGAGGTTGACTGTTGAGGTTCCTAAAATGATAGATCAGGACAAAATCAGCACTTGTGTCATATTACTCTTGCTGCCCGTGTGATATTGTGTGATATGTATAAATATGAAACAACAACTCATACAATATCTTGAATTTTAGGGCATAACTGCATTTATGCACGGAGTTGTTGTCCTGCATCATATTTGTCAACAGTCAACTGTATGAAATATAAGATGATGTACAGATCTGGGGGCGGGGCCAGCATGTCAACTGCATTAAAATATTTTAATTATGTTATTTTTTCAGAACTCACTCATTGAGTTAACGCGTTAAACTGACAGCCCTAATAAATAAATAAATAAATAACATTTTAAAAATTGTGGAAATCTAAATGCTTATAAAAGAATAGTCAGACTTGAGTGTTAATGTGCTTTTATTTCAGTTTTTCTAAGGCTTATTTCATCTCAAAGGCTGCGTGACTGTAAGTCCATAGTAGTTGTTGTGCTTGTGCTTGTCTCTTCTCTTTTCTGTTCTTGTTGTTCCTCTTTCCTTCAGTGATTCTGCTTGTTAACAGCAGGTGTTTATTACTAATGACACATCACTGATGCATCAATCTGCAAAATGGTAGTTCTCCAGGAGTAGGGTTGGAGATGACTGAACTAGGAAATACATAGGGCTTTACAGGCATGGCTACACTATGGCATTACAGATTTCTTTCTTTATATGTATCAGTGCCTTATGGCTTTTATATTTAATACTACTACTACTACTAATAATAATAATACTAACAATAATAATAAATATAGCTGCAAGCAGCGATACAGGGCCAAGTCTCTGAAGGGGGGTTGTAGCACAGTGCAGAGCACAAAGAGCAAAAGCAGCAGAACTTGAATGAATGAACATAACAAACAGCCGGTTCGGAAGTATATGTGAGGAGGAACCACATATGAGCAGAAATTTCGATGAGAATGAACACAGAATGTACAAAAAAGCACTCGTTTCTAATGCAAGACGAGGAAATATTAGCACATCTCTTTCCAGGCATGCTAAGATTACAATACATATAAATTCAGTTTCTCCATGTCATAAACTCTAGGGGTAAGGCTTCTAAACCAGGGTGCTTTTAGGGGTGTGATATTCAAATTGACTGTTGTCAGCTGCCACATTCATCAATGTATGATCATTTGTCTGATGGGATTGGCAGCGTACAAATGTTTTATGAATCACACGTGAAACTAACTAATAAATGAAATTAACAGCAATATAAACACTTCAAAAACATAGTCTACAATGTCACCTCAGTTAGGATGCTCAATAGTGCCAACTACAGGCTTTGGTGACACACAGACAACTACAGACACACCGGCTTTGGTGATGTGATTTTTAATTTCTAGAATATAACAGTGTATAATCAACGAGGCAAAAGAAGATACAAATTAGCACATCAGAAATGATCGGAAATTATGTATCATATAGTTTACATAAACTTGTACAGGCTTCTAATGTTGATAATTTAATCATATTATCATATCAATATATAATAATGTATTCATGTAATATTGTCATAGAGATTCTTATTTTGATGTTATTGCATATTGTATTTGTGTTTTTTATTGTTGTTCCCAGTGTTTTATATCCCTGAGTTTTAGTCTTTGGTTCTCTGATTTTGAGGGTTTGTTCTCCTATGTTTTCCTTAGTTCAGTTATCTTCTTAATAATCTCAGCCTCAGATATCACACCCACAGACTGCTGGCTGAATGTCTGATGCATGTGGCACACTTAGCTGAAAGCACTTCAGGAGTTTCGAAGTCATCATAGGATAGGTTAAATTCTACAGGATTTCCGGGAGACGGGTTTGTTGCATTCTTTAACCCTCTGTGGTCTGAGGGTGTTTTGGGCCCCTGGAGAAGTTTTGACATTCCCTGATATTTGTGCTTTTTTTAGTATCTTAAAAACATATTAATGGTTGAAGTCTAATTACATTGTAATCAGCACAAACTGGGCTACAATAATATGTAAGCAACATGAATGTACATGTTTGTGGTTTTGAGAAAACAACGTTTATGCATGGTTAGTGAAAATCTCAAATTTTTAAATCACTGAAATAAGACCAAGAAACACATTCAGAACATTAGTTCACACGACTTTTGAGAACTGGATGTGGTAGGCTCGAGTTTTTTTTACAAAATGATGTGAAAATCATCTCGTTCAGTCGTTCACAAAAAAAACAATATAATTATTTACATTTTCTAAGACGTGTTTTGTGATTGAAAGGGAAAATGCAAGGGAGTGACAATGGTCATTGAATGTTTAGTGATTCACACCTGAGAGACAAAAGACCCTCCCCTAATGGCCCATCAGTGAGACTGTGACTGTCTGATAAGAAACAATGTAAGAAGATTCAAAGATTGGGATTTTAGATTATCTGTATTCTATTTACAACCAGTGGTGGATGAAGTACACAAATTGAGTACTTGAGTAAAAGTACAGATACGTATAATAAAATATTACTCCAGTAAAAGTAAAAGTGTTCCTCTTTCAATTTTACTTGAGTGAAAGTACAAAAGTACCCGATTTTTTATGTACTTAAGTAAAAAAATACTGATTTATTTTGCAATTTTATATAGGCTACTTAATTGAATTTTATATTAGCACATATTTTTTATAATCCTACTGCTCAAAATAGCTGGGATTTTCCCAAAAAATAAATTTTTGAGTGATGTAGTAATATTCAATGTGAAGCTTACACTGCAATGTACCTGAGAGAAAACAGATTTGACCATTTAATTTTCAACAGTAAGAAAAAAAGTGTTTTAAAGCTTGTTTTGCATAATGTCACAGTTATATATGACATGAGAATAAGGCCTGAAGTTAACAAGAACATTTTAAGGAAAATATAATTATATTTTCATAATTATTTTTTCCTTTCAAATATTGTCTGTGTAAAAACACCCCTAGCCAAATGCCCCCAGAGGGCATCACTTTCCACTTTGATAATTACTGTAGTTACCATGTTCTGAGCATGACATCCTTTCTTTTTCCCTCAGATGTAATCTATCTAGGTGGTTGAATAAAAATATGTGGACTTTATAACTAAAAATGATCTCAACTTAGCATTAGCAAGCAGCTAGACCATTAGCATCAGCTAACAATATTTACTTATTTTCAGTATGGTTGAATAAACATTCATATCTGTCTTCTCTAGCTGATCCAAACAATATAAAAATGTATAATATTGCTAAACAATACAAAAACAGACGTCACGTAGGGCTACATGCATAGCATTTTAATAAAACTGCTAATGTTACATCAGCGAGGAATATGAACGTGCATTAGTTATTTTATTTAAGCTGTTAAACAACGGACAGCTTTGACCTAAATATGATTTTCAGTTATAATAATTAATCCTAAAATTCGACATTAGTAACTTACTTTTCGCAGCATCAGTCGCGCGCGCACAAGATCTCCCGGTTCTTACTTGTGAATTCAGTTGACAGGAGACTCGCTCTAAACGGATCATTTGAATCAATGAGTTGTCGACTCTAGAACAGCTGCAATCGGATCATTCCAATTCGTGAATGAATCGTTTGGTGCGACTGGCGAATCAATTTAACAGGTTCATTGGAAATAATCAGTTTGTTCATGAATCAGACACAGCTTGTGCGTCTCAGAGCACGTGATATATTATAAGGAGTAACGACATGTTTATGAAATGTAGTTAAGTAAAAAGTACGATCTTACGCTTTGGAATGTAGTGAAGTAAAAGTGAAAGTTACTCAAAATAAAACTACTCCAGTAAAGTACAGATACTTGAAAAATGTACTTAAGTACAGTAAGGAAGTACAACTACTTCGTTACTGCCCACCACTGTTTACAACACAGTATAATATAAACATACATTATGAAGGTCAAAGACACATTATTAAGCACACTGCTCTAACCACAGAGATGTGAACAGACGTTGTGTAATTCCTGAAAACTGTTTTCTAAATTCTGTTCAACAAGTAAAACAAGTAAATCATACATGATAATTAGGTGCTTGCAAAACTCATCATCAGTAGTCAAGGAACTTTTTTTACCAATAGAATATCAATGTAGTTGAAGATCTGATGTTGGTACAGCGCTCTCAGAGGGAAAGTTTGCAGGATTCATCTGTTATGCAGGTATCAGATCACAGACAACTAAAAACAAAAAACTTCTGTGAGCATGTTAATATCAGGAGTAATATAAACCAATGTATTGTGGATGAGAGATCTTGTGTACCACGTGATGACATCTTAGGTCCCACTCTCTTGACTTGCATGAACAACATCCTGAGCATCCAGCACCCCCAAGTCGAAGACGGCCACCACAGTGCCGGAATTCTCGTCTGTCTGGAGTGGACCGTGAAGAGGGGGGGTGCTGTAATGAGTTTACCAGGCTCTCACTACCACCGTCAGTGATCCCAGTCATGGGAATTCTAATCACTGCTGGCTGCCACTTATTACTTACATCCGCAGTATAAGAGTACACACAGCAGATCACTCAACGTCTGCCCTTGAACGAGGATACTGTCACGGTACGTGCTGGATAGATGAGTCGAGAGACGAGATACGATACAAATAACAATTTAATATAACTCTTAGTAGGAACAGGCAGGAACAGGCAGGAACAGGCAGGAACAGAACGATAATCCACACACATCCAAATAACGTCAAGGACCGACAGCAAACTCAAATCACAAGCAGACTTATAAAGGGTGGTGATTAAGACACAGACAGGTGTAGTAAATAAACTAATCAGGACAAAATGAGGACAGGAAGAACCAAATATGGGCACAATGGGAAAAACAAACATAAACAGTCCAAATGGCACACAGAACTCTGACATTACTCCCCCCCTCCCGGAAGGCGCGACCTCGCGGCGTGGAAAGGGAGTGAAAATAATAAAGTCATTGTGGGAGGAGGCTCTGGTGGCGGACGGTCTTCCGGGAGGAGGACAATAAACAAAGTCCAGGGTGGTGACGACGGAGGGAGGAGCCAGGGAGAACTCAGGAGGGACCCGGAGCAGGAGGAGCCATGCGAGACCCAGACCACAGCCATCATGACGACCCACGGTGGAGCCGACGGAGGGAGGAGCCATGGTGGAGAAAAGGCTGACGACTCCAGGGGGGCGACCGACGGAGGCGGAGCCGCTGGCGGAGGAGCCCGAGGCGGAGACGGAGAGCCGAAGATCCAGGGCGACACCGAGGATCCGGAGGGCCAAGGCGGAGCCCTAGGCTCTGGCGACCGAGGCGTAGGCGGAGATCCGAAGGTCCGCGGCGGAGCCGGAGCGACAGAGGATGGAGGCTGTGCCAGAGGGAGGAAGGAGGTCCACAGAGCCGGTGGGACGGAGTGACGAGGCGCAGCCGTAGGAACAGAGTCCTGAGGTGATGAAGGGCCGACGACCGACCAGGGCGGAGCCGGAAAGACGAGGGAGCCCGGTGGAGCTGGTGGACCGATGGGCGACGATGGAGACGAGGGCGCTGAGAGCCGTGGTGAAGCCGCAGGGTCGGAGGCTGAGGCGGAGTTCTGGACTCTGAGGCTGGAGGCGGAGATGAGGGATCCTCCAGCCCTGACGCCGATGGAAGCTGGCAGACCCGCGGCGCACCCACTGCACAGGTGGTGGGCTGAGGGTGAGCAGAGGGGCTGTCAGGGGACAGCGGTGAGCAGACAGATGTTGACATAGGCAGAAGAGGGAGGGTGGGTGGGGATTCCATACAGGCAGGCATAACGAGACAGGTAGATACTTCTGTAAAGAAGTCTATTAAATCCCCAGAGTTATTCTCTAGATCTTCCGTAGAAAAGTCAATCAAGTCCCCAGAGTTATCCTCTAGATCTTCCGTAGAAAAGTCAATCAAGTCCCCAGAGTTATCATCCAGCTCACCCCCAGCAGTGGTGCAGTGGGCAGGGCTCTCCATAGCCCTCACTTGCTCCATCTTGCACTCCCCGTCATGGTAGATGTAGCCGGCTCTCGCACCTGATCGGATGTGTAGGGCTCTGGCTCTGTGGCGATCTTTAGCTCTGTCGCTCGTGGCTCTGGCTCGTCATCCGCGGTGGGCTCGGGCTCAAACTCCGCGTGTCGGGGTGCTGGTTGGCTGGGCTCTGGGTCTTGAGTGGGGCTGGTGTCATCCTCCGCGGTCAACGAAGATCTACAGGACACCAGCACCCACTCCATGTAGTCGGCGAAGCTCTCTCGTGGACCCTCCCGGACAGCTGCGCTTTCGTGGCGATGTTCAGTCCTGCACGGTAAAATGTGCAAAGGCTGCTGTCCGGGAAGTGTGTGAGTGGTACGAGGTGGACAAAGTCTCTAGTGTGGTCCACGAGAGAGCGATTCCCCTGCTCCAGGAGAAGGAGGAGGACAGCAGGGTTATCCATAACGAAAAACAAAAAAACAAACACTGAGAAAAAAAAAACGGAAAAAATAAAGCAGGGAAACGCCGGGGATAAACTGTAGGGTCGGTCCTTCTGTCACGGTACGTGCTGGATAGATGAGTCGAGAGACGAGATACGATACAAATAACAATTTAATATAACTCTTAGTAGGAACAGGCAGGAACAGGCAGGAACAGGCAGGAACAGAACGATAATCCACACACATCCAAATAACGTCAAGGACCGACAGCAAACTCAAATCACAAGCAGACTTATAAAGGGTGGTGATTAAGACACAGACAGGTGTAGTAAATAAACTAATCAGGACAAAATGAGGACAGGAAGAACCAAATATGGGCACAATGGGAAAAACAAACATAAACAGTCCAAATGGCACACAGAACTCTGACAGATACAAACCCAGTGCTCCATTGTCTGTTTCAGCCATTCACTCCACCAGCACCTGTAAGAGGGACATTTCAGTTATCCCTGTATTTACCAGCATCATCTGTTTTTGTTTTAAGCAATCACCTGTCTGGCTGTGTGTCCCAATTAAGTTTGTTTAGATTCACAAATATTTATTTAGCTGCATGATGATAGTCATCTTCTGAAATGCTGCAGATGCAGAAACAAATCCTTAAGGAACAAAACAAAAATGGAAGAGTCCGTTGTGAATAATAAAAGGTGTGAAGTCACGCCTGTTCTTGGTAGGAAACATTAGTCAGGTCAATTGTAGTGAAAACAGTAGAACTCTTAGAGCAGTAGAGCAGGGAGTAGTTTGTTCATTTGTGGCAATGGATAAGAGTCCATGATCACTGCTTTATTTGGCTCTCTGAGGTCAACACCCATCCTAATTTTACCTGACTTTTTCCGTGTAACAACATTTGGCAACACCCATGCAAAGGTGTCAATCTGTTCTATCAACCCAGCTCCAGCTGTTTGAATGATTACTGCTGATGTAATTTACTTTGAGAAGATTTGGTTTAGAATGTTGCTCTTCTTGTATGATAATTGTGTAATAGAAGGAGAGAAGTGGCGAGCAGAACAGAGGGTGCATTTAATGCAGGCAGCTTAGCCATTCATGATGTTGTTTAAAGGACCATCAGAAAGTTATTTGGTATTTTTGAACAACAGAATGCACAGAGTGATACACAGAATATTTTATGGTAGAATTTGGCCTATGTCAAGCCAAACCTTAGTTTAAGATTTTTTATTATTTTTTTTTTGAGGAGATCTTAGGCCAAAAACACACCATACTGCTTCTTTCTTCTTCTTCTGTTCAAAAGTTCATTTGCATATGTGGCCCAATGGGACTACTTGACAAAGTCAAACAAATAACTTGAAATATTGTTGTCGACTATGCCACCTAGGGCCTGTTACCCCAGGAACTGCAGTTAGATTTTCTCCAAAGGTCACGCCAGTTCGTTATTTGAAAAAAATTGGTCACAGACGTAAGTTCCCCATAAAAGCACTTTTATTCAGTCAAATAAAACCAAGAAACACTATAATAAAAATACCTGTCCCGCACTGAGACATCCAACTCCAAAAAAAAAAAAAAAAAAAAAAAAAACCAATAAAAGTAATTCACAACCAATTAACAACAAATATTTCTAATAGAAAAAAACAAGAAAAACACAATCCGGCACAAGTGACTCCAATACACTTATACAAAATTAACAAAAAAACAAATTATGCCAGATTAATTATATAAACAAGCAGTACAAAATGAAAATAAACCAAGATTCAACATAAATCAGTGAAAACAGACACCTTGACAATAAAAATACAAAAAAACAGAAAAAAGACACAAGAAAATTGATCCAACCAAACAAATTAGTAATAACACAACAAAACGAAACAATTATTTAGACTCACAAGCAGAGCCAACACAATTATAAGAGTAACGGACGACAAATCAAGGGAGATAACTACATGTTACGTCAAAATAAGAAATGCATTACCTCATGACGAGATGGAGAAAAATTACTCATACCCACCATGAAACAAATTTCCTTACGTAGTGAACACTCTGATGCGCCGACATTCCCGAACGCCAGATATTACAAATAACTCTGAAATCATATGCCCCGTAAATACACATACGCTGTCAAACTCGCTGCAATCGACGACAAACACTCACCAGTCTGAGCAACCAGCCAACCCCAACTTAGCCAGCCAGGGCTTGCACAACCTGGTATACCACAGGACTCCAGTGGTCCTGAATCTTCTGGCGACCCCTCTGGTTGTAATTCTGAAGGTATACCAGTTGGCCCTCTCCCAAAGGAGCATCCTCAACATGCTTGTCATGCTGTGCCTTACGTTTACCTGCCTCAATCCGTAAACATTCACGTGCCCCGTCAAACGCCACCTGCAGCCTAGCCTGGTGCTCTGACACCCATTCGTGCACTTCCCCCCCTGACACTTCGGGGATTCTCCCCAACAGGAAGTCCACCGGAAGTCTTGGCTCCTGTCCAAACATAAGGAAGTGCGGCGACACACCTGTAGACTGATGTAGGGTAGTATTATAACAAAATAATACCTGAGGTAGACAGGAAACCCAGTCACACTTCCTTGAGGTAGGCAAAGTTCGCAAGAGGTTATGAAGAGTACGATTAAACCTCTCGCACTGGCCATTTCCCGCGGGATGATTTGGGGTCGTCCGAGACTTTTCAATTTGATACAATTTGCAAAGTTGTCATATGAGTGCCAACTCAAAAATTCACCCCGATTGGAATGTATATGACTTGGCACCCCAAATCTAAAAAACCACTCAGCCACCAACACCTGCGCTACGGTTTCTGCCCGCTGGTCTCTTGTAGGCACAGCTAGAGTGTATTTACTAAACACGTTCATCATGACCAATACGTTTTCGTATCCTGAACGAGCTGGCTCCAGTACCGTAAAGTCAATAGCCACTACCTCATTAGGTTTGGCTGCTAACAAGTGCCCCATAAAACCCCGTGCTAATGGCCGAGTGTCCTTAGCTACCTGACAACGCTGACATTCTTGATACCATTTTGCTACTGCAGCTGTCATTCCTGGCCAATAACACCTTTGACGTACCAATTCTGTTGTACGTTCCATGCCCTGGTGCCCATGTTGTTGATGGAGTTGTGTGAGGACCTCTGCCCTTAATGCTGCTGGTAAAACGAATTGTAAATTTTCCTCACCCCCGTCAGGGCGAAACACTCGACGATACAACACCCCATCCTGCTTCACCAGCCGATCCTTTTGACGCAATAGGGTCTGACTAGATTTGGAGAGCTGCTGACACTCTTCCCTCGTGAGAGGTGTCTCTCTATCCCAGCCCTGCAACACCTCTTGGATATTTGGGTCCCCTTCCTGTAATACACGCAAGTCAGATGCAACATAACAAGGCAGAGCAGTAATAGCAGAAAGATAAACAGGTTCAGCTGGTCTTACTTTTATGGCCGTTCTCACCAATGGTGGAATACTACTTCCTGCTGCCAGTTGTTCTCCACCCACACTATCCGCTCTACTTTGCCTAGAAAGCACATCTGCATTTTGTTTGGGGCGACCAGAATGATATCTCACCTCAAAATCAAACGAGGCCAGCTGAGCAGCCCACCGCTGTTCTGTTGCCCCCAGTTTAGCAGAGGTTAGATGGCTGAGAGGGTTGTTGTCTGTATACACCACGCACCGGTTGCCAAGTAGATATTCCCGAAATTTTTCAGCCATGGCCCACTTGAGTGACAAAAACTCTAACTTCATAGAGCTATAATTACTCATATTGTGCTCAGTGGGCCTAAGACTGCGGCTGGCATAGGCAACGGGCCGGACCCTCCCGTCTTGTTCCTGGGACAGAACAGCACCCAACCCCCCATGACTAGCATCCACTTCAAGAATAAACTGTAAAGAAAAATCTGCGTATGCTAGCACAGGGGTGGTAGTGAACTTATGCTTCAGCTCCTCAAAACTTACTTGACACTGTTCTGTCCATGCGTCGCCAAACTCCTGCTTTGCCTGCTTTCCAGACCCTGTCTTTATCCACTCCGCCACCAATCTATGTAGGGGAGCTGCCAACTTGGCAAAGCCCTCTACGACACGACGATAATAACTGGCAAAGCCTAGGAAAGAACGCAGCTCAGTTACCGTTCCCGGCTATTTCCATGTTACCACAGCCTCAATTTTTCTGGGGTCAGTAGAAACCCCCGTCGCTGATATTACATGCCCTAAATAAGTCACCTCACGCTGGAAAAAGGCACACTTTGATAACTTGACCTTCAGCCCCTCTCGTTGCAACCGACTCAACACCACCTCAAGACGTTCTACATGTTGGGTGAGAGAGGAACACCACCACATCATCAAGGTAGAGCAACAATGACTGATACTGCTGGTCCCCAAACAACCTCTCCATTAAACGTTGGAAGGTGCTCGGGGCATTGCAGAGCCCAAAGGGCATACGGTTCCACTCAAATAGTCCGAACGGGGTACAAAAGGCAGTCTTAGGACGATCCTTTTCCATGACAGGGACCTGGTTATACCCTCTGGCCAAATCAAGTGTGGACAACGAACAGGCCCCCGTCAGGGAATCCAGGGTTTCCTCAATACGGGGCAAAGGCGCGTCCTTCCGAGTCTTTGCATTTAATTGACGGTAGTCCACGCACATGCGGAGACTACCGTCCTTTTTCTTGACCAAAACAATTGGTGAAGCATATGGGCTACAACTTTCCCTTATAACCCGTGCCTCCAACTACTGATTTATATGAGCCTTGACTACCTCGTACTTCGTTGGGGGTATCCGCCGATGACGTTGCCGAACTGGGATATCATCTAGTAGGAGTATCTCATGTGAAATCAGATTTGTACAACCCAAATCACCCTCATAACTAGAAAAGACTGAGCTAAACCTGTGCAGCAAAGCCCTTACCTGACTCTACTCTTCAGCAGCTAGGCGGGACAGATCCACAGCCTCGATCTGTTCCTGCATCTCTAATCTCTCCTCCGCAACATGTGAATGAACCGTGGCCACCACTAGTACCTCTGTAACCCCGGTCGGCAAACTTACTAAATAGACATTTGCCAAAGTACCTATAATTGAACGACGGTAAAGCATTACATCAGTGACCCCAACATTAACAATTGGCACATACACAGTCCCCTGTACTACCTGTACCAAGGCTAAAGGAGCCAATAGCCCAACAGGGAGCCCAGACTCAGGGGGTTCAAACAGTACTACTTGGTTAGCATACTGACCCGAGCAGGTAGCTGGAACAAACTTCATGGTACCTCCTGGAATACAGCATGACTGTCGGCCTTGCACCTTCACCCTACCTCTACCATCTCCCCCAGGCAAAATGGTAGCCACTTGACAATCCTGCAATGCTTGTGAAACAAAACTCTGAGCTGTGGACACCTCAGGCAGGTCAAACAGCGCAGGGCCATGTTGACCGAAGAGCCCCTGATAGCACCGGCTTAGGACATTCATTCCCAAAACACCCGGCACTTGCTCACGCAACCCATCAGGGGGATCCCGAACAACCAAAACCCCACATCATGGGACCAACCGTCCGCACAATACAACATCTAGCTCCATATACCCAATATAGGGGATCGGAAGGCCATTCACCGCTCGAAGCTGCAACCACTGACAAGACTGCAACTTCTCCCTACCCCAAGGCTCGAAGTGCTGCAGGAAACAACGTTCTGTGATGGTAGATACCATAGACCCTGTATCTATCAAACACGACACTGAAACCCCCCCCAATAGAAACAACCAGGTGAGGACATGACGACATTAAATGTGGCCTTGATGCAAAACCACTCACTTGTGAGCCAATAAGTTCCCCATCCGAGCCATGACTCTGTGGCACGGGGGGTATTAGTTTCCCGACTGCATAGAAGAGGAAGGTTGGTTACTTCGGACTACTGATGAACTCAAAGAACTGGAAGCTTGAGAGCGAGGTGGAACCCGCTCCCCATCACACTCCCTAGCAAAATGGCCAGGTTTTTGACAACGTCGACATATCACCGATGTTCTGTGGGGAGAACGACTATGCGTATCAGAGTGATGCAAATGAGCCACACTTTGTATGAGCTGAGCTATTTGTTCTTGTGACTGTAACATGTCCCTTAACTCATTCATCTCCTCCTTTTGTGACAAACTACTAGCTCCTGCACATGGTTCCCCCTGCACCCCATACTGAGTCCCATAAACTAATGGTACAGACTGACTACGTGACCTTGACCCACCTGGGATCCCCTCGCGTTCCCATCGGATAGCCTCCCCACGAACTTCTAGGAAGCCGATTGTAGGTTGACGGCGCACCAGCTGTTTAAGTTCACGACGCAAGGAATTATCTACCACGTACTCAACAAACTGATCTCGAAGTAATATATCTGTATTTAACAGACCACCGGGTGCCCGTTGTTTAACCCTTTCCAAGAGGCTCAGCAAAGCAAGGGAAAACTCCAATAGAGTTTCCCCTTCCTGCTGCTTCCTGGAAAAGAAGGCTTCCTGTAAGGCCACATAAGATGTTGAACAACCGTACAATTCGCGTAACACACCAATAATTTTATCAGGATCACTCCGTTCTTGCTATACTATATAGCGATACCGAATCTCCTCCCTTGCTTCTCCCTCTAGGTGATCAAACAAAAAAAAAACGCCTGTTCGGCCGGGGTAAGATATCGAGCACGCATACAGGCTTGTGCCTCTTCTACCCATTCGGTAATACTAATACCAGACTTACCACTAAATTTTGGGCATCGCCTATCCCTCGGCACCAAAACGAGGTGATCCATTACTAGGGGATTATCAGCACCTTGTACAGAAGGGGTAGGAGGCACCGCAGGGCCTTCAACAATGACAGCCCCACGGCCTGCATCCCCTACTTGCCCCTGTTGTAGTTTTTCATTATCTGCTCTAAATTGGGCAACAAGCGCTCGAAGTTCTTGTAATTCCTCCTCCATCACTACTCACCTAAGAGGGGAAGATGAACGCCACTCAAACACTAGGGAGAAGGAACGAATATCAGCTCCACAGCCTGCACAGTGCTGTTACCTCGCCCCTGACAGAAAGAGAGAGAGAAAAAAAGAAAAGAACACACAGAATTTTTTTTTTAAACCCACTCAAAACACTAGGACCCACGTCTCTACAAAGACTTTCAAATATCCTGCCGACTACGCCAAATTGTGGCCCAATGGGACTACTTGACAAAGTCAAACAAATAACTTGAAATATTGATGTAGACTATGCCACCTAGGGCCTGTTACCCCAGGAACTGCAGTTAGATTTTCTCCAAAGGTCATGCCAGTTCATTATTTAAAAAAAAATTGGTCAGAGACGCAAGTTCCCCATAAAAGCACTTTTATTCAGTCAAATAAAACCAAGAAATACTATAATAAAAATACCCGTCCCGCACTGAGACATCCAACTCCCCACACTTATACTACTACAAGTGGTACACAAAGCTTGTAATAATAGAAGAAACAAAAACAAAGAAAAAAAAAAAAAACAACCAATACAAGTAATTCACAACCAATTAACAACAAATATTTCTAATAGAAAAAAACAAGAAAAACACAATCTGGCACAAGTGACTCCAATACACTTATACAAAATTAACAAAAAAACAAATTATGCCAGATTAATTAGATAAACAAGCAGTACAAAATGAAAATAAACCAAGATTCAACATAAATCAGTGAAAACAAACACCTTGACAATAAAAATACAAAAAAAAAAAAAAAAAGAAAAAAAGACACAAGAAAATTGATCCAACCAAACAAATTAGTAATAACACAACAAAACGAAACAATTATTTAGACTCACAAGCGGAGCCAACACAATTATAAGAGTAACGGACGACACTCAGACTTATCAGGAGCAACGAAGCACAAGACAGATGAAAAACAACAGGGCGAAACAACAGCACTGCCCAGACCACTGCAGAACGCCCGGTCACATTAACTTCACAGCACACGGCATTCTCCGCTAAATCAGAGACAACTACATGTTACGTCAAAATAAGAAATGCATTACCTCATGACGAGATGGAGAAAAATTACTCATACCCACCATGAAACAAATTTCCTTACATGGTGAACACTCTGATGCGCCGACATTCCTGAACGCCAGATATCACAAACTCTGAAATCATATGCCCCGTAAATACACACATGCTGTCAAACTCGCTGCAATCGACGACAAACACTCACCAGTGTGAGCAACCAGCCAACCCCAACTTAGCCAGCCTTATCGACTTGAATGGTTAGCACGCTACCTGATCTGTACTAATATAAAAACATAAACAAAAATTACAATTCTCACAAAAAGAACCCAAACAAATGCGTCACGCACATACCTCTTCCTGCAACTATCGAGCCCATTCACAAAAGTCTGGAGGGGGCGGGTATTACAATCACGCACGTCCCACCACACATCTGATTCACTTAAATACCCTCTTCCGCTTCCTTATTGGTTTACCTAACACTCATAGCCAATGGGTGGCCACTACCCCATACCTCACACTACACATACTTGGTGCATATCGCCACCGAATTGGTGGTTGTGCAATCTGATTTTTTTTTTTTCATTTATTTTCATTCAATTCTTGATAATTTCATGCTAATTATGTAAGTCATATTAGATATGTATTTTATTAGATATGTATTTTCTCTAATGTAAAAATACATTAGAGAAAATGCAGATCTATGATGTGAGATGATAATAAAAAAAGAAACATAATGTAATAAAATTAATATTACCTTGCCATAAAAGTGTTTTATAATTTATATAGATAACTATTATATATGCCAATAAAATAAATATAATAACCATATTAGAACAATATAATACCTTATATTTTACTTATATTAGTGCTTTATAATGTACATATTATACAACTATATTTCTATCTATCTATCTATCTATATTATAATTTAGATTATAAGTCAGTCTATTGGAGCCACATCAGTAGGTCTATGTGCTGACTGCTCTGAAATAAGCTAACCCTGAAACATAACCTACTCTGGAGCAGGTTCAGAGAGCAAGTTGCTATGGCTACTTACCCTGAAAGTTGCCTCCGTTTTTGGAACTAAAAGTTGAGGTTATCCGCTTACTTACCCTTAAACATACCCAGGTATGTCACATAATCTGCTTTCTGGAACACCCCCCTGGTTTTGGGGTTTTGTTTCATGTTTATTTTTTCATGTCATGTTTAGTCATGGTTCCTGTCTAGTCATGTGGTTTCACTTGCACTTATGTTATCATGCTATAGGTTCCTTTGTTCTATGAGTTTTGTTCTGATTGGCTGTTCTAGCCATGTGTCTTGTTCCTCATTGGTTGGTTTGTGTCATCACCTGTATTGTTTGATACTAGGTGTGTTCGACTTAACGCAGCATTGCGCAGCTCGATCAAATTCTGACTTGAAGCAGTGTATGCAGGTTAGAAATTTTGATTCAAGAGCAGCTGGCTAAGGCCCCGATCACACTGAACGCGTTTTTTTAGTTCTAAAAACGTGAGGCGCACAAAAAGAGCAGTGCGTTGAGGTTTTTTATGTTGCTAGGCAACCATCAAATCAGCCGTCCTGTCAATCTAATCAAAGGATTATAGCGCGAGCGTTCTAAAAGCTTTGGTTTTTAGCTGTTAAGTAAACTGTCATATCAGCAAAAAACTTAAAACATACAGCTCCGGGTAACCCGCAACAGACACCAAATGCTTTTCCGCTCAGAGTTGCTTTTTTTTCAACTTCAGGTGCTCAGAGCGTTCCGGCAAAAACGCGAGGCGCCCGCGGCACATAAACAGCGCGCATAACGCTCACTGCCTATAGAAAACAATTCAAAAAAGGCGCCTCTCGCTGCAAAAACGCGTTCGGTGTGATCGGGGCCTAACTCAGCCACCGCAGTTTCTTCAGAGAGGCTGCAGGCGCTCTGATGACGACACTGCTGTTTTACGATTGGCCAGATTCACCGCATGACAACGATCACGTTTCAGGTTTATTCTAACATCCTCAAGTCCAATAATGCTCACAAATCTGTGTTTTTTTGAACAGTAAAATCGTTTTTACTGTAGTCGCAAATGTTATGTTGAGTCACATTTATCATAAAACACTGATAAAAGCATATGTAACCCTACTTTATTAGTATTTAAATAGTATATGTTTATGTTAAACATTATTCTTGTTTAGATGGTGCTGTATTAAGCAGTCATGAAACGTCTTTTTTAAACGTCTTTTTTAAACGTCTGTGTATTTGACAAACATTGCATTTAATTTACTTCATTTTTGATAGAGTACGCAAACACCTTGCGAAACACTTGACGGCTCCATTTTCAACTCCACCCCCAACTTCTCTCAGCCGACTGCCATCTCTAGCCGTGCTTCAAGTCGAACACACCTGTTTATAGCCCTGATGTTGCCCTTGTTTTTGGTCATGTATTGAATGTCCCTGTAACCTTTGTTGGTGAGTTCTCATTTTAGTTTATGCCAAGTTTGTTCATGTCAAGTTTGTTTTAAGTCATGTCAAGTTTTGTTTATTGTTTGGTCACTTTTTGGATTGGGTTCTCTACAACTCATTACAGAATACTAAAAAATGAACCCAGCACTTTCTCGCCTCCTCTGCCTTTGTCAAGGTGACAGGGCTATAGAGGAATATGTTCAGGACTTCTGTGGACTTTGCTACCTAGTTGGCTGTAATGATGTGGCCCTTCAGGACATTTTTCATGTGGGCTTAAATGACTGTTCGGTTTAAGGATGCCAGAGGGTAAGATTAACTTCTCCCTTAAGGAATGTATGGACTATGCCCTGTTGCTAAGTGGTTCTTCATATACTGTGGGTTTAGCAGACGAGGAACCCCGCAAACCTGCATTGCCTGTCAAGCCAAAGCCTGCTCCACCATGCCTGTCAAGCCTGAACCTGCTCACATCATTCCTGTCAAACCAAAGCCTGTTCACGCCATGTCTGTCAAGCCTGAACCTCCTCACTCCATGCCTTTTCATGCCATGCCTGTCAAGCCTGAACCTGCTCATGTCATGCCTCCCAAGCCAGGGCCTGCTCACGCCATGTCTGCCAAGCCAGAGCCTGCTCACATCATGCCAGCCACTTGAGTATTTTCACAAGATGGCCTCCAGCCCAGTCTCACGCATGAGTCCCTGGCCAAGATGGCCACCGCACCTGAGTGCCCAGCCAAGATGGCCGCCACACCTAATTACCTGGCCAAGATGGCTGTCACGCCTGAATTCCCAGCCAAGATGCCTGCCACGTCTGATTCCCATAGATGGAGAGCTCGGGCCAGGACTGACGAGTCTGATTGCCAGTGTGATGGACCCACCTCTGATGTTAGTGCGAGCAGCTGGCATCCTGCTGGCCTCTATACTCTCAAGCCTCAGAGCCTCAACACACTCAAGCTTAGCTGGCATCCCGATGTCTACTGTGCTGCCTGTGATGGCAGTAGCCATTTTGAGTGTGTGGGCTGCACACTGCACTCCAGAGGTCTCTCCTGTCCATGAGTCTGCCCCAGAGGCCTCTGCTGTCCTTGAATCCACTCAAGAGCCTGTTAAAGTCCTTGAGTCCACTCTAGTGCCTCCAGAGGTGGCAGCTTCTGCTGCAGAACCTCCCGAGGTGGTGGCATCAACTCGTGAATTCTGTCTTGTCATGGCCAAGAAGGCCATTCATGAAATCTCTGCCTGTCCTGTCACAGCCAAGGAGGCCGTCCATGAACTCTCTGCCTGTCCTGTTATGGCCAACGATACTGACTCTGAACTGTCTACCTGTCCTGTACAGGTCCACCACTGCTCCATGGTCCATTGTCTTGCCTACTGCTTCAAGGTCAATGTTATGATTCTGATCCTGTTCCCCTGCATGGGCCTTGCCCACCATCCCTCCCCCTGTTCTGTGTCCATTCCACCATCCTCCTGTTTTTTTTTTTGAGTTTTGTTTGGGTGGGTGTTACATCTGGAGCCGCCCTTAGAGGGGGGATATGTCACGCTGGTGTTCATGTTTTTATAATGTTTTTTGTGTAATTTAGTCATGGTTCCTGTCTAGTCACGTGGTTCCCTTGCCCTCGTGTTATCGTGCTTTTGGCTCCTTTGTTCTATGTGTCTTGTTCTGATTTGGTTGGTTTGTATTATGTGACCTGTATTGTTTGATATATAGCCCTCATATTGCCCCTTGCCTTTGGTAGTGTATTGAATGTACCTGGGAACTCTGTTGGTGAATTCTCATTTTTGTTTATGCCAAGTTTGTTCATGCCAAGTCAAGTCTGTTTCAAGCCAAGTTTGGTCACTTTTTGGATTAAATAAAGCTGCACTTGTGTTCTCAGTGGACTCTCATTACAATGCAACAATATAAATTTTCCTCTCAATTGTCAGTGTTGAATACTCATATGTATTTGTGAATAAAACATGCACGTAAGTATTATGCAAGAATAAAAACAAAATTAAGTGGGAGATTTATGTATTTTAAATGTCTTTTTCTTAAGATGAAATGATTCCATTAGCACCAGTACTTAATTCATGGAGTACATAGAAAAGACAACACATACATTGACTCGCAATAGAACTGTTGGTAAGGGTTAAAATAAACTTCTGATTTTACGTGACAGCATACTTCCTTATAAAGTACATGATCTCAAAACCCGACAACAGAGATTTTTAATTACAGGTAATACAGGTTGGTCTAGTTTAGCAGGAAGTCTTCTTTAATTAAGTACATTGCACAAAGCAAAAATTCCAGAACTATTAATTAATTTGCTAGGCTTAGTGAGTGGCTAGTGAATAGAAATGCTTTATAATTTACATGGACCTAATAAATACTTCTTGGTGGGACAGGGCATTTAAAATGCATTTGGGTTTTGTGAACAACTTAAAACAACATATAAATGAAAACTGCCTAATGTTACGGAGTGAAATGTCAATCCGAGAAGTGGCAAAAGACTGTGAAGCTTTGGGTGTGCTGATGGAAGTGATCTACTGCGTTTTTGCTTTGATCATCATACTGATTATGATCCAGATGTAGTATTTAATGAAAACACTATTTTCTCAACTTTTTGCTCAATGTGTTGCTTTTTTAAAAATTAAACTTACCTACATTCAAGTGTTGGTAAAAAAAGCTTGAAGCTAGAATAAAACAGATTTTGTTGTTCTGCATATTGCATATTCTTCAAATATTCATACAACAAAATATTCTGAGGGCCATTAAGTTTTAGTGAAAATGGTCAAAAATGCTAGCAGTGGCTGGTAACTTTTTTCAAAAATGCTGGTGGGGAAAGAGTAAAAAAAGCAGCCTGTTCAATTAGCAACATGCAGAGAGCAGATGGCTAGTCAGGACTAAAAATTAAATGCAGGAGAAAATCAAAAATCCATGTGTTATGTGTTTTTGTCATGGAAATACAAAGACATGTTTTACCTACTGTATGGCTGTGCAAATCCAATTAAGAGTTAAAACATTTTTCTGTGGTCTGACAAATGCATACACATTTAATTTTGCTTTACATATATTTTAACAACAGCGACAGTGGTGTAGGGGTAAGAAACATGAACTGCCGCAATCGATCCAACTTAGAATCTTCCTTTTGCCAAACTCATTCTACTCCCGTTCTTCTCCCATTTTCCATCACGTCACATTAGAAAAGTGGAAATAAAGTGCTTCACAGGTATTTAATAATAAAGTGTTTATGAAGTATAATGGTAGGGTAAGGGGTAGGTGTAAAGAGGGCTTTATTGCCCCAATAAGGTGGCATCCATTAATAATTTTTATAAGTATTATAATTTACACTCAATATGTTATTATTGTATATTGTTTTATAATGTACTACAACATTGATAGTGCAAATAACGGACACTATTTGAAATATAAATAGAGCATCTAATTACTATTACACTTATTGCAAAGAAAATACTACTATTTACACTTAGTGTAAGTAGCATCTATTGCTATTTGCACTTAATGCAAATAACTACTGCCTTGGAATTAAATACACAACAGAAGAGTTTTGCATCTGTAAGCAACATAGTACTGTTTGGTTTATGAATAAATCTGCCTTTTGAACGAATTGGCAGAGGGAATGATTCAATTATATTCATAAAATCATTTGATTCATTATTTAATGAATCAGTTTTGCTAAATGAATAGATTGATTCTGTGACTTATTCATTAAGACAGTGATTTATCACCACCTTCTGGGGGTTTTGTGTCTCATCCATGGATGATAATGTTGTCCAGGTAATTTTCAACCCCTGACAACCCATTCAGGATGATGGTTATCTTCTGAAATGCCACAGATGCTGAACCCAGTCCATAAGGAATATGAAAAAACGGAATAGTTTGCTGTGAGTAGTAAACGCTGTGAAGCCATTTTTTTTTTTTTTTTTTTTTTTTTTTTTTTTTTTTATTTATTTGATCAGGGACAATGCACAAACAACATTAGTCTAAAATAAGAAAAGATGTCATGTGCCAGGTTATAGCAAAAATGCTAATTTCCACCCGCAGTCCCTGGACAGGTTGTTGTTACGCTTACAAAAGCTTATCAAATATATGCAGAAAAATACATAGAAGCTCACATCATAAAAGCACTTTTATGATGTGACAGCCATGGCTGTCCTTGTTAGTAAGCATTAGTCAGGTCAGTGGTAGTGAAAACAAAATTCTTTTGAGCAGAGAGTAGTTTATCCATGTTTGCCAATGGATAGGAGTCCATGATCATTGCTTATTTACTCTCTGGGGTCAGCACACATCCTAATTTTACCTGACTGTTGTTGTGTAACAACAACTGGCAACACCCATGCAGAGACATCAGTGTGTTCTATCAATCCAGCTGCAGTCGTTTTAATTATTACTGTTGATGTAATTTACTTTCACCTAGGGCAGACTTAAAGAATGTTGCTCTTCTTGTATGACAATAGTGCTAGTTCCTGTAATTGAAGAAGAGAAATGCTGAGTAGAACAGAGGGTGCATTTAATGCAGACAGCTTTAGTCATGGTGTTTAAAGGACATTTAGAATGTCATTTGTCATATATGAACAACAGAATACACAAAGTGATACAGAGTAGTTTTTACAGAAGGGGTTGACCTACAAATGTTAAGCCAAACCTTTCTTTAAGCTCATGTTGTGAGGGGATCTTGGGCCTGGTTTAGTACAGCCAGTACATTTAAGTGGTATTGCATGGTTGTTGAAGATGAAGGTCACAGTAATATGATGCACTGATTTGTATGTAAAACATACACTATGTACGTAACATTTTTATTGCATTTTTTTTTTTACCTTAGTCACATATCAACAGGTCTAAGTTTCAAGTTTGTTCTAGCCTAAGAACAAGTGGATATGATCAGCTACTTACTGTGTTCAAATTAAATCACAGCAGATGTTCTCACTCCCAACTCGTCACATATTGACACTTGGTCAGGACCCCTTGCCTCATTTTGATGCTCAGGCTACCCCTTCAGCATCACCTTTTAACACACAAGGTACCCCTTTAGCATTACTTTTTGACCTGCAGGGTACTCCATTGCTTTCAGTTGCTTGCCTTATGCGTCAGCCTAAGATGCATTTGAAGAGTTCAGATGCAAAAGCCACTAAATCCATCTGACATGCTTCTTTAAAATTAGCCTTTGTTTCTGGCTACTTTGTATAGGTTTCTGTGTAAGTACTGGTACTTTGGATTGGGCTGAGGCTGAAATTTAGCGAGTTTGAAGTAAAAGTATTTGATGGACGTATACTATGTGTCAGGAGCAATCACTCAATATCATTATCCCATTTTTGACCAAGTTGGCTTTTAGCTGGTTTTGCATCTGAACTCTTCATTTAATGGTTTGCATGGATGTGTAAAAATAGAAATCATTTTATGGACATTTACACTTTCATAGATATTTTGGAACACCTAATTCCACCCCTACCCTAAACCTACCAACTTATAAACAATATAAAACACATAACAGGCAAATAAAAGTACAGTCACATGTATTTATGGCAAAAACTAACCATAAGAAAGCAGGATGAAAGTATTACACACAAGTCGTGTTGCATTCCAAGTTTTCTGAAGCAATACGATATCTTTATGTGAAGAACAGAGTAAATTATAAGGTTTAATCGCTGAAAATGATCTTCTTGTTTTAGTTTTATGCTAGATTATAACCATAACTTATCAGGTGCATATCGCTACCTACTGTAATAGAGTATTTAAGTGCTCACATCTCATTCAAAAAGATACTCCTGAACATTAGCATGACGCCGTTACGAGACACACAAGAGCCAATAGCATTTCACAACCAAAGCTGATGTAACACATCTTTTGGTGGCAGTTGTTAAATTTGTGCACAGACTGCACACAGGGTCTGAGCTTCATGGCAGATGTCCTTACGAAAATTAACCATGGTTTTACTACAAATAAAATGAACAACTATAATAACTATAGTTAAACCATGGTAACCACAAATTAACCATGGTTTTGCTACACTTGCCAAAGGTTGCTTACTTAAAGCAATGGAGGATGCATATCGAAAAATGACACTAAAGGGGTATCATGTGCATCAAAAAGTGACCCTGCATCAATATGTGATGAGTTGGGAGTGAGAATGTGTTGATCACAGAGAAGATTTTAGTCTGTGTATTCTGTTGTTCATATATGACAAATTTCTTACAGCCCTTCAAACACCATGACTAAGCTGTCTGCATCCCATTAAATGCACCCTCTGTTCTACGCATTTCTCTCCTTCGATTACAGGAACTAGCACTATTGTCATACAAGAAGAGCAACATTCTGCCCTAGGTGTAAGTGTGCCATAGGTGTAAGCAAATTACATCAACAGTAATCATTCAAACAATTGCAGCTGGGTTAGAACACAGTGATGCCTCTGCATGGGTATCGCCACTTGTTGTTACACAGAAGGAGTAAAACTAAGATGTGTGTTTACCAGTTTAAAGAACAAAAACAAAAAAACAGAAATGAATAAAATTTTGACAGGTACATAAGTAGAAACATAAGCAAAATCAATTTTAATAGTTCTGAACAGAAACGGCTATTTGAAATGTCCATTTACCAGCTACTAACTTTTTTGTTATCGTTCCGTTCAGTATTTTGACACATCCAAGTGAAAAGCCTGCGCTCAGCTGCAAATTCATCATTGGTAAGTCACTATGGCAATGCCCTTGTGTTAGAGTTCTTCCAAGGATATGTCACAAACCGTCATGCATTAGGTCAACATTTAAGTGAAAATTAATGGCAGGTAATATGCAGCTTGTTGTGTTTTTTAAAAACAGCAACAGCAGTTATAGGGATGTATTTTAAGTGTGAAGGTCCCTTATGTTCAGACCTATATGGGACCCGTATTGTGAAACACACATAGGAACCAACATCAATTACCTATTTTCACATGGAACCCGTGCTGCTTGGGTATAACCCATATGGGGCCCACATATCAATGTTGGCTGAATACATGCTCTCACAGTTTTTTTTTGCTGTTTTTAAAAAACACAACAAGCTGCATATTACCTGCCATTCATTTTCACTTAAATGTTGGCCCTAAAGCATGACGGTTTTATGGGTTTGGAACGACATGGGGGTAAGTGATTCATAACAAAATTTTCATTTTGGGGTGGAGTAACCCTCTAAACCTTTGGTTAATATAGTCACTTTTTAACAAAGAATATATATTTTATAGATCTGATCAATATAACTACTTTTTAAATGAAAATGCATTCTTTTCTATTGTGATGTTTTGTTTTGTTTAAATGATCAATATTACAATGTTAACCTGCTTATTCATTCATCAAAACATATTTGTTTTTGTTTACTGTGCGCATATTAGCAGGGACGATCACAAAAGACACTCCTCTGTGGTCTTTCAGTCTCTAACAATGTCTCTAGCAATGGCATTTTGTCACCTAATCATGTTTTGGTGCTTTCACTTTGATACAGTTTAAACTTGAAATGATGCACATAAAACTAATCAGAAAATGTCACTGCATGGGAATGGACAATACAATTTTTATGTACCATTTACTGTTAGAATGCACACTTTCCCTTCATTTTATTTATTTCATTTGTGCATAAGCCAGGACAGAAGAGAGTAGACAGGAAAGTGGAAGATAGAGGAGGGATTGGAATGGGATTGGAATGTGACCCAGGCCACATTTGAACATCTGTTCCTGTGAGCACAACAGGTCTTTCCCCCGGTTTCACAGACAAGGCTTAAGCTTAGTCCCAGACTAAAAAGTCTCAACTGTTTTAACTGAAAGAAAATTGCACTGATGGATCTTGAAATGTCAGTGCCCTTGTTTTGTCTCAAGATGCACACCAGTAAGGTTTACAAAAATTACTTTAATGCCATAACTGAACTATGGCCTAATCCTGGCTTAGACTAAGCCCTGTCTAAAAACCAGCTCTTTATGCTGTAAGCAAGATATTACCTAATATTTTCACACAGCCGTAAACTGGGACCCTTATTTAGTTACTGGGTCTGGTAAAATCCTGATCGATTAATTTACTGCACAGCACCATTTAAAACATTTACTGGTAACCTCAATGACTGACATTACTTTGGTGTTTTGTTAAGGCCTGCTTTATAGCATTTTTGTCTCAAATCCAAACATATTTAAACAGAGAGTGGAACAAACTGTACTTCTGACGTGATCCATACCATTAGTTACAAGGAAGGTTTGTTGAGAGTTAAAAATAACTTTCTGATTTTACACAACATACTTCTCTATAAGGAATATGACCTCAAAACTCAACAATAGACATTTTTAATTATGTTTTATTAACAAAGTTCAGGAGGAGCATGTTCAGATAATTAACTAATTCTGACCAGGTGGCCCCACACGGAAATAACCTATATAATTTTAATATTTATTTATTTCCTATTTTAATATAGGAAAACGGCCAATTTTATATATGTCACATATATTAAAAACCTATATCAAAACCTATATTAAAACATATATGTTTATATAGGTTATTTCCGTGTGGGTAAATTCCATAACATGCCAATTTCACGTGTTCACACATAAATTTTTTGCATTTTTTTTTTTTTTTTTAGTTAGTTCTTAGTTATTGCCTTGATAATAGAAAATATGAGCTAGGCATCATGTATGACAGTTGCCAAAGTGAGATATGAGCTAAAATGACCAGATCCTGCCATGAGCTATATAGGAGACATATCTTGTATGTAAAAATGGGGTTTTTTTGTGGATATAAAGAAGCAATACAGGAGACCTATATGGCCTGTATATGCACATATATGCACCTCAATTTTGCCTATATGTGGCATATATACGCATATATGCAGCATATATATTATCATATATGTGCATATATACTGCATATAGGTTTCATATATGCGCATATATCCTCATATAGGTTCTTTCCATGTGCGGCACTCATTCAGATAATCCACTTAATTATCATGATAAATATACATATAGCCAACTTACCTTTGTCCCATGACAGTTTTTCCGGCATCCCTCCTCCACCCCAAACTTCTTACTCCAAACTTTTCTTACTTCAGTTATTACAGGTTGGTCTAGTTTTGCAGGATGTCTTCTCTAATGAAGTATTTTACATAAACCAAAAATTTCCAGAACTAATAACTAAGGGTGTTTTCACATATAGTTCTTTTTAAAAGAACCAAACCCAGTTCACTTAAAGTAAACCAGAAAGGTAACAAGCCTTTTTCAGTCCTTATGGTGTTTGTTCTATATCATCAGCATGACAGACATTAGCTACGCTTTCATCACCCTGATTTTATGCGCATTTTGAAGTATCGCCTATTTTGAAGTATTTCCCACAAGTGATGGAAATGCCACATTTCGAATAAAAATCCCTTAATTCCCAAATAGTGTTTACACTCGCTTGAGGTGGTTTTTAAAAGGGTAAATATGAATAATGGGAGATGGACACGTATTTGCAGAATTCCTCCATATGCATCAAAAAAGTCATGCGACCTGCGCTATGGAACCAGTGGACCGATCCCAATCCACAGCATTTGAAATGTTGTTATGGTCATTCTGAAATGCCTGAGCCAAGTCTGTCATCAATGTATTTCTCTATTATTATCTTCCAGACTTACACAACTGCGTTCCAAACAGCAGGCATCCACCTCCAAAAGAAATGATAACTTTTATTGTTTCATCTCTGAGGTGCAAGTAATTTCAAAGTAATATGAAAAATACTATATTCAGTGGCTTCTCCTACTTTTCTTAGTAATATATAGTGTCAGTTTATCAGGAAGTGACAATTTTGTTCTTGAAATGGTGCTTATTCACAAACGTTTTATGCGATATTCCAATTTTTGCGCATGAGTTAAATTCGCAACTTTGGATGGAAACCTGGCTATTGATGGTCTATTACCTATGACTGTTATTCAGCATATGCAGGATTGTTTGCTCATGCCTGTATATGTGTGGTAATTCTGTTAAGTAAAAGCTGAAGTGTGTTCATGTATACACCTTGTCGTCATGTGTTGCATTCAAGTATCATATCACAGACGCAATAATGGCGATGAGGATTTAGTTGACTGTAAATACTTGAAAACTGCCCTGAAATGACTAGAGGAATATGGACTCAGAGCCAGGTGGGACAAATGCAAAATGTTCACATTGTAGATACCCAAGAATTGTACAGGTGTCAAGACAAAATGCATAAAGTGCTGGACGCTCAATAAGCCACAGATGTCTCCCAACTCAGGCCATAGCTATGGTTTGTGATGTACTACAACAGGTTTTTACCCGACCTGACAACTGTCCTTCATCGCCTCAATGCATTACTTTAGTCAGGCAGGCAGTGGAAATGGAATAAGGAGTGTAAACATACCTTTCAGGATGCAAAGAGGCTGGTTTTGTCTGACATGGTCCTGACACATTACAATCCATCCCTTCCAGTGAAGCTGGCATGTGATGGGTTTCCTTACTGAAATGGGGTAGTGATGTTACATGTAATGGAAGATGGTAGAGAGAGAAACATTGCTTTTAGATCACGGTCTTTGTCTGCAGCTGAAAAGAATTATGCCCAAATTGACAGAGAGGCAGTGTGAGGTGTCAGCAGGGAATCTCTTCGGCAGGGAATTTACCCTTGTTAGCGATCACCAACTGCTTACCTATCTTCAGCCTACAGAAAGGAATCCCTGCCACAGCAGCTACTCATATGCAATGCTGGGAAATGTTTTTGGGTGGACATTGTTGCAAGATTAAGTACAAATGCACTGCATGTTATGCAAATGCAGATGGACTGTCTCGTTTGCCATCAGAAATAGCAAAAGATGAATATGGAGGGGAATAAAAATCATTAATAGCAATAGGTTAAAGAGGCAGGTCTTTAATCTAGATTTAAACTGACTGAGTGTGTCCACCTCCTGAACAATGTTAGGTAGATTGTTCCACAGTTTGGGTGATAAATAGGGAAAAGGTCTGCCGCCTGCACTTGATTTTGAAATTCTAGGTAAGTTTTTCTCAACCCTGGTCCTGTGAAGACTGTTTAAGGTATTACCAAATGGCCAGAGTTTTGAGATCGCAATAATGCGGCAAAAGCTCACTCAAATACTTTAGTGCTAAACCATTCAAGTCTTTATAAGTAATTAGCAAGATTTTAAAATGTATACAATGTTTATTAGGTAGCCAGTGCAATGTCAACATCACTAAGAACATATATTTTATAACAGCATCATGAATATTTTTCATTTCATAATGTGTGTGTGTTTTTTTTTTTAGTTTCCTCCAACAGAAGGTCAGATAATAGACAAATTTCAAAATGTTGTGAAAAAGATTAACTGGTGATAGAGAAATAAATTCAATTATCCAACAATAATAGTAATAAGAATAAGAATAATAAATAAGTAAATAAATAAAATTTTATTTTATTGCATTTGGAGAGTGATTCACCCAAAAATTAAAATGAAAACAGTCCAATGGTGGGTTAAGTCATGCAGAGTTTGGTCTGTATCACTGCAAAAACAGTTAATTACAGCATCCCACACATTTATATTTTCTTGACATGCTTTTTTTACATCATGGAAAAGTCTACCCAAGACACCACCATAATAGTGCAAAAAAATAAAAAATTGAGAAAATCGCCTTTAAATTTGTCCAAATGAAGTTCTTAGCAATGCATATCACTAATCAAAAATATTTTTTATTTTACTGTATTAACTGTAGGAAATTTCCTAAATATTTTCATGGAACATGACCTTTACTTCATATCATAGACTGTAAAAAAATATTGATGTAGTGTTTGTGACGTCACCCGTAGGTTTCTGAAGAGCATTTTTGAAGCTCTTAGTGGGCGGAAGTCGGCCGTCGCCATCTTGGAATCAAAAGTTGGGCATTTTAACATAGGGAGTCTATGGGACTGACTCCCTTTTGCAGCCGGTCTTTAGCGGCCAGTCGATGAATTACAGTTTTAGTCACTTCCGTGTTGGCTTCAAGAGGGAGACCGGGAATTTGCCGCTTGTTTAATATCCTAATGAATTTTGGCATAAAAGAAAAATCAATCATTTTGACCCATGCAATGTATTGTTAGCTATTGTTAAAATATACCTGTGCTACTTAAGACAGGTTTTGTGGTCCAGGGTCACATATTTTCAACATAGTACAAAATTGTCTTGTTAATGTCAAGTTGTCATAACAAAGGCATAACATTGCATCTTTGCATTTAAAATGACATAACTGAGCAAATGACACTTAATGACGTGTCATAAACATGCATAAAACCTCCTTCATATTCATGACATGTGTCATGTCATGATTACGAAGGTGTTATGTCAGTCTTATGCACACCCCTTCAGGTAAAGAGTTACTCCCTTATTTTATCCCCCTCCAGGAGTGAGAGCACCCTGCTTAGCATCAGTTGTACTTTTTCATTTTGTGTCGCAGCCACTTGTCAATAGGTGGGTGAATAAACACATCATCAGCAAAATAAACACATCATCACAATCATCACAAAATCAATCAAAAATCAATAATTAATTAAATCAATAATTTTTGTTTAAAACAAGAAAAAGTATCTGCCAATGGCTTAATCACTTTGAATTAAGATGATTTTTTTTACCCCATTGACAGATATTTTTCTTGTTTTAAGCACAAACTGACCATAGTAAGAAGTATCTGTGGAGACATTGGTGTGCAGGGTTGAATAATGCCAAACATTGTCAGCTTCTTTTGACCAGCTTTTAGGTATGCATGCAATGAAGCTACAATGGTGGCAAAATCAGGAATAAACTTACTATACCACAACATAAGTCCGAATAAGGAGGGCAAAGTAGATGCAATTAGAAGCTGCATGTGAGGTTCAATGACCTCAAGGATACTCTGTAAGAGCAAAGCAGAGAGCAGACATTTTAACAGAGCCCATCGCCCATACTTTAATTACACCCCATTAAACGAAACTGAAACAGACAGCAATACATTCAGTTTTTGATTGATTTTTATATTCTTATGCTTTCAGTGAGCTCATCCTGAAAATGGTGGCTCATAAGAGTGACATTTTCTGGAAGTTCCTTTAGTCCATTTTCAATTGTTGGATCATAGTTTGATATTATCTTAAATATCTCCATGAAATTCCCTTTATTAAGTGCATCTTCTGTTTCTCTGTGCCCTCTGAGGAAAATGTCCAGCTTGGCAACAATGTCCAAAACAACTTGTGCTGCCAGTTTCGCTCTACAAATGAAACTGCATCACCGCGCATTTGATTTAACATAGTTAAACCCGCGGCTTTGCACTCCATGGCTTTCCTGTATCCATCAAACTTATGCCTGGGACACTAGACAATTTTCAGATCTTAACCTATTTTAAAACCATGGGAGACCACATACATGGAGACAGTTTCAACTGAATTTTAGCCTTATAGTCCTCTGAAAATACACACTAGATGATTTGAAGAGACTGTGAGACCACACGCTTGTAGAGTGTAGGAATAATGTTGTCAGCTGTCTCTCCTGGTATGTATAGTGAAAAACAAAATAGAAAAATAAAGAACATGGGTGATGTTCTTTCTCAGTCCTCTACTTTCGTGGCATGTTTGTGGCTGCCAAGTTTCAGCTATAGAAGCACACAACATCCGGTAGCTGATGCTTGCTTACTCTCACTGGCTATCATGGGTAATCTTCACATGTGTGGCCAGCCTTAGAAAGTGCAACTGAATGTGGTTTGCTGGACTCGTGTTTGTTACAGGCCCGTCTAAGGCGTTTCCAATTTTATTTTCCATCTTTTGTGAAAGTAAACTCGGTATGTGCTTTAGGAAAATGTCTGCATACTTACAAAAATAGCATCTCTTGTTTTGCTATATTCAATCCATTTAGACTTGTCATAACAACTAAAACTAAGACTGTGATTTTCCATCAGTTACATTTGTCAGAAATGTTACCAACACCAGCTGAGTGTCTAGTTCCTTTATCGCTGACAGATCCGAAGGTGCATGGTTCAGATTTACTGAAATCCTTTGGCAGGAGAGGTTCCTTTAAGGGTGAAACATTCATATGGGGGTTAGCTTTCCGATCACGAGATGTTAAGCCCATATCCATTTCGCCTTCATTCTCAGGTGCCTGACAATCCTGTAGTTTCTCAGATTCTTTAACTTCAGCTAAAGCTTTGTCTGTATGTGGTTTTTAAAAACACTGTATCATAGATAGCTGTTTAGCTATTTGTAATTCTAAACACTGAAATGAGCTGCTAGTGTCAATCCAGACAGACTGCGTTACAGTTAATAAGTGTTTTAACCCTTTAACTGTCACCGTCCCCTCTGTAGGACGCCTTAGTTTACTTCACCATAATACAAATATATCCTAATCTAATAATGACAAACTATATATCGTTGGGAAGGTCTAAGACTCCTAAATAGATATTTTACCACTCTTTTGTGTTACAAATTATGTAGAAAAAGTAATAGATTAATTCATGACGAGTACACCTCAAAAATCTACATCATAACAGGAGTTCTGATCACAAAAAGATTTTCTTTGTTGCCTTTTTACCTATCACGCAATAGAAATCTTAAGAAATTATTCATCAACTGAAAACTTAAAATCTCAAAATTCATCCTTTGAAAACCATTCATAAATTATAAAAACTTCACTTTGGATAGTGCATTTTCATGTCTATGTTCAAGATAGGGAGTGACAGTTAAATGGTTAATTACATATAATTAATGAAGATTTTAAACATTAAAAATTATATATATTTCCATGCATCTGACTGGGTGGGCAAGCTGTCAATCTGCCCCTGCTCTGAGGACAGCGGACATCCTTTATCTGACTTTTTCTTAGTAACAACAATTCTATGACAAGACAAGCTATTTATTTTTTCCAACACGGCACCGCAAACAGCAGATGTAGTTCTTGGCGCACAAATGTGTCTCACTGCATATTGCGTGGTCTACCTTATTAATTTGAAAGTGAGCAACCATAAACAAGTTTTAAACTAAGTGTCATGTTTAACAGTGTTGCATTAACTGCATGAGCAGAGTACTTTAAAGTATATTTTACTTCAGGTGGTTGCCATAGTCTTTTTAATCTCATTAACTTGCAACATACCTGTCACAAGTCCACCAGCCTCTGTCATCAAGTCTGTCACAAGACCAGTCACCTCTGTACACTACATTTCCCAGAATCCCTCCTGGTTCACACCTGCTTACAGTCTACAATTACCGCACCTGTCTGCCATTAGTTTCATCACTGAGTCTTTATAAGCCAGCTCCAAGCACTTACACATTACCTGGTCTCATCTATGCTTTCCAAGTTAATCTTACCCTTTGTCCTCACCTGCTGTGGGTTGTTATTGCTTACCTGTTTTTATAAAGAACATTGCTGCAATTACCTAAATCACTACCACGGACTTACCTGACTCTCTGTCTCACCTACCTTATCCTGACCTCCCTCTTTGTCTGCCTTACCCTTCCTGGATACCTGGGAAAAGAAGAAAGAGCTTCAGTTATCTCAGCCAGCTAGGTTAATTGATCTCACCTCTGAATTACCGACTCACCTGTTGATTCTGTGCTCCACTGCTGCTTTATGAACTGTTCAATAAATACCTCTTCATTTACCTGTTTATCTCCTTGTGGTCTCCTTCTGTTCTGTGACAGAAGACCAGCCCCAAAAACATAAAGTGAAATCCTGATGGACTCAGTGTGTTCCATTTTTTTCAAGATGGCCGGGCTATGGAGACCCATCATTCCTCGTCACACCATGGCCAACACCCCAGGGTCGACAGTCATAATCCAGAGTCATTAGCTACCTGAATGCCGCTAAATCCATCTCGAGGTGGAAAAGTCTAGCATCCAGTGTGGCTGATCCTCCACTGATGTCTGTGCAGGCAGCAAGCATCCCAAGGCCTGTGTGCTCAAACCCACCAGCCTAAACCCACTCCAGCACATAAGCCCGCTCCCGTGTTCACCCAGTTCATGAACCCGTTCTATCTGTCCTTGTGAAGACCACTCCCAAATCAGCACCAGTCATCAAGTCAGCTTCGGTCCCAGAGTCTGCACTGGAATCCACTCCAAACCCTGAATTTCCTCAGAACTTACTGTTACTAGTTATCTTCAGTCCCAATGCATGTATGAAAATTCCATCCAGACCATGCACCCATCTCAGAGTACAACTCCAGATCCTCAGTCCCCAAGTTTAGTGCAAGGAGAGCTCCTGTCTGCAAATTCAGTGCAGTGCAAAGTCCAGTGCAGGCTCCAGACCCCAAGTTCAGTCTAGTGCCCAGGAGCCCGCTCACTTCACTGGCCTCCTGACCGGCCTACGCCTCCATGATACCCTAAATGGCCCATGCCTCCCTTGCTCCCTGAATGGCCACCGCTACCCTGGACCTGAATGGTGTCCTAACCTGCAAGCAGCACCCTATTCACCTGTCTGTTTTCTGCCACAGCTCCAGGACGCCCACCCACCCTCCCTCCCCTGTTGGACTTTTTTTGGCGTAAGGTTGTGCTTTCCTGGAGGAGGAGATACTGTCACCAGCTTCTGTCATCAAGCCTGTCACAAGACTAGTCACCTCTGCACACTACATTTCCCAGTATCCCTCCTGGTTCACACCTGCTCACAGTGCCATTAGCTTCATCATTGGGTCTTTATAAGCTAGCTCCAAGCACTTATCTGGTCTCATCTATGCTTTCCAAGTTAAACTTACCCTTTGTCCTCGCCTGCTGTGGTTTATTGTTGCTACCTGTTTATCACCTGTTTTATAAAAACTTAGCTGTTGATTCTGTTCCACTGCTGCTTTGTGATCTGGGCTCGTATATATCAAGCTTCTCAAAGTGCCATTTTAGTCTGAAGTGCTGAGAATTCATGAAATTTACTCTTACTTTCAAACTGAAGTATAAAAGCAAGTTCTCAAATTTATTAAAGCTATGAATCACTCTTACTCTCCCAGTTATTTAAGACAGCTCGAGAGGTCTCTCAACTGGTTAGGAATTGCCAGTAGGGGTTTGTGACGGCGCTGAATAGACAGAGACATGCACAAATATTTCAGGAGAAGAAGATTGTTCTTGAAATATTTAACAACGAGCAGTTAATCAAACGGTATCGTTTGGACAGAGCAAGCATCATATTTGTCAGCGATTTGGTGAGGGACGTCATATCACCAGTAATTTTACGAAGCAATGCATTTTCAGTGGAATTGAAGGTTGTGATGACGCTACGTTTCCTTACCACAGAAAAAATGCAGCAATGCAATGCTGATGATTTGGGGCCATCAGAATCATCAATAAGCCAAATTGTCATGGAAACAATTACGGAGCTTACAGCTCCACACATTGTCATACGTTTCATTGACTTTCCAACAACACGCATAATCCAACAGAAGCAAACACGACTTATGCAAATAGCCGGCTTCCCATGAGTAATAGGTGCAATTGATGCCACTCACATAAAGATCAATGCTCCCAGCGTAAAGAAACATTTATGTGAAAAGTTCTGTTCGATGCAGACTACAATATTTTGGATGTGGTACCCAAATGGCCTGGGGGTCTACACATGACATACAGATGTTGAATGAAAGTGGCCTGAAGCAGCTGTTTGAAAGGCATATTGTTCCAGCGGGGTGTCATCTAATAGGAGATAAAGGATATCCTTTTACACCATTGGCTGCTCACCCCTTTCCATATGCCACTGACAAAAGCCCAACTCAACTACAACAGGTAGTCAAGTTAAACTATTTATGCACAATTATTTTTATAGTTTATTAATACAACTCTCTATCCTAATATAGGCTGGAACATGTGATGTGATCTAGGAAAACCCAGCATATTAGAGATGCGCGGATGAGCTCAAACATCAGCCAAAGCCACGCTTAAAAAGAATAATGTTAACTGACATCTGGACGTGACTCTCCGCAATCTCTGGTGAAATCGGTTGGGTGTTTCAACGCCTACTGGATCCTTGGAAGTTTACAGGGGTTCACCCAGTTTAAGAAATTTTTGATCGTAAAAATCTAATTCTTTACATTTTAATGTATTGTTTTTGTTATAATGTACTGATTCAAATTAGTAATCAATAATCATTTTTATTTTAATACTCGGTGTGCCTCTCTTGACATACTCTCGCATATGAACAGGCAGCAAATCTGGGGTCCTTACCGTCTTTGCTGGGTGTTTTGAGTGAATATTTGCATTTATTCACATACGATTTAGTTAGAAATGGTGGTCTGTCATGACTTTGGCTAATGCAGGACACTACTGAACGATGCGCATCAGAGGGGATTTAGAAGTGGGCATACGCAAAGCTGACTGATAAAGAAATGGGTATACGCAGGTTCTGCACTACACCACTGCATACCCTAGTCAAGTATTTGAAACAGGTTCATGTTAGAAAATATAGTTAATATTTGCGTCGTTATTGATTTACACTACCGTTCAAAAGTTTGGGGTCAGTAAGACTTGTAATAGTCTTTAAAGTAGTCTCTTATGCTCATCAAGGCTGCATTTATTTGATTAAAAAAAAAAAAAAAAAAAAAAAAAAACAGTAATATTGCAAAATGTTTTTACAATATAAAATAATGTTTTTTTATTTTAACATACTTTAAAATAGAATTTATTCCTGTGATGAAAAGCTGAATTTTTATCAGCTGTTACTCCTGTCACGCTTTCACAAAACAAACGAACAACGACGAAGTAAAACGTGAAAGTCTTTAATCCAAGGAAGCAGGGTAAACACAGGAACACGGGGTAGCAACATTAAGGTTCGACAAGACATCATGGTGAACACACACAATAAATAGACATGGTGATTACAAGCTCAGGTGCAGGCAATTAGGGATAAACCATAGAACACAGAACAGCAGGGGGGAAATGGATGGGAGAAACCAACTCAAAGTCCAGGGGTGTGACATTACCTCCCCCTCCTGGAGAGGCACGTCCTCGCACAGACAAACAAGAGAACAGAAAATACCAAGTTTTAGGAGGGGGTTTTGGAGGAGGACGGACTCCCGGGAGGAGGACAAAGGATGAATTCCAGAGATGTGACGGAGTAGTCCATGGGGGTGATGACGGAGGGAGGAGCCAAAGAGGAGATAGGAGGGATCCGAAGGAGGAGGAGCCAGGAGAGACCCAGACCGCAGCCAAGATGGAAACCCACGGTGGAGCCGATGGAGGGAGGAGCCATGGTGGAGAACAGGCTGATGACTCCAGGGGGCCGACCGACGGAGGTGGAGCAGGTGGTGGTAGAGCCCGAGGCAGAGACGGAGAGCCGATGATCCAGGGCGACACCAAGGATCCGGAGGGCCAAGGCGGAGCCCAAAGCTCTGGCGACCGAGGCGGAGGCGGAGTTCCGGAGGGCCGCAGCGGAGCCGGAGCGACAGAGGACCGAGGCTGTGCCCGCGGGAGGGAGGAGGTCCACAAAGCCGGAGTGACGGAGCGACGAGGCGCAGCCGGAGGAGTGGAGTCCAGAGGCGAAGGTGGGGCGACGACTGACCAGGGCAGAGCCGAAGGGACGATGGCGCCCGGTGGAGCTGGTGGACCGACGGGCGATGGTGGAGACGAGGGAGCTGAGAGACGGGGTGGAGCCGCAGGTTCGGAGGACCGAGGTGGAGTCCAGGATTCAGAGGCTGAAGGCGGAGATGACGGATCCTCCAGCCATGACGCCGATGGTGGCTGGCAGGCCTGCGGCGAACCCACCGCACAGCTGGTGAGCTGAGGGTGAGCAGAGGGTCTGACAGGTAGCATTGGTGGCATGGCTGAAACCTTATGGTTATTTAACTGAGGAAACTGAGGGAGGGAGGGTGGGTGGGTGGGAAATTAGAGCCGGTGGATAGTTCGGAGATTACAACAGGTCCAGTATTCACATCCTCAGAATTATTATCAGGTAAGTTGTTCTTCGAGCAATGTCCCAAAACCCCATTCCGCTCACCCTCAGCAGTGGTGCAGTGGGTAGTGCTGTCCACAGCACTCTCCTTTTCCACTGCTCCCTCCACCATCGTGGTCATTGTGGCCGGCTCACGCACCTGATCTGACGGCTCGTGCAACTCTGGCTTCGTGGTGATCAGCTGCTCTGTCGCTCCTTTTAGCGATGGCACGCTGGTCGCGGCGGGCTGTAGCTCTCCGTCATCGGTGGGCTCTGGCTGGTACTCCGCGGGTCGGGGTGGTGATTGGCTGGGTTCTGGGTCGTGCTGCGAGACGTCTGCGAGGTGTGGCTGGATGGGGTCGTAATCCTCCTCCGCTTCGTCCAGACAGAGTTCTGAACCCCAAGCACTCAGTAAGATGTTAATATATTGAGTTAGGGTCCAGCATGGTTCACCTTTGGGCATGACGAAGCGGAGGTCATCATCCAGTCCACACCAAAATCCCTCCATAAGGCAGACGTCATCGCAGCTAGCAAGATGGCAAATGCTAATAAACTCCTCCACATAGTCCTCAAGATCCCTGCCATCCTGGAAGATAAAGATGGTCCTTCCTCCCAGAATGGCATCTCTCCTCCTTGGGGGGACGTTGATGGAAGCAAGTTTCATGATGGAGTGAACTGGCGTAAACACGACGGAAACAAAAGACTGAAAAAACACGACAAACAAAACGGGGAACACACGCAAAAAAACTGTATCGGTCGAACCTTTTGTCACGCTTTCACAAAACAAACGAACAACGACGAAGTAAAACGTGAAAGTCTTTAATAATCCAAGGAAGCAGGGTAAACACAGGAACACGGGGTAGCAACATTAAGGTTCAACAAGACATCATGGTGAACACACACAATAAATAGACATGGTGATTACAAGCTCAGGTGCAGGCAATTAGGGATAAACCATAGAACACAGAACAGCGGGGGGGGAAATGGATGGGAGAAACCAACTCAAAGTCCAGGGGTGTGACAACTCCAGTCTTAAGTGTCACATGATCCTTCAGAAATCATTCTAATATGCAGATTTATTATTAGAATGATCAATGTTGGATAATATCAACAGTTGTGCTGCCAAATATTTTTTGGAACCTGTAATTTTTTTTTTTTTCAGGATTCTTTCATGAATAACAAGTTTAAAAAGTACAGTGTTTATTCAAAATATAAATATTTTATAACAATGTAAATTATTTATTATTAACTTTTAATTAAACTTTTAATTATTAACTTAATACATCCTTGGTGAATAAAAGTATTAATTTCTTAAAAAAAAAAAAAAAAAAAGAAACAATAAAAATGTACTGACCCCAAACTTCTGAACGGAAGTGTATCTCATCCACCCGCAAATAATCAGAATGCAATTTTTTTATTACCCGACCACCCGACCTGCGGATTATCCACAGCGCCCGCGGATATAACCGCCATCTGCGCATCACTACAACATATGGTGAAATTTTACCTTTTTTAGGTTACCATATGGTACCATATGAAACCCTTTCCAAAACTGTTTTTATTTTGTCCATAGCTTAAACGTAACAAAAGTTCTGATAGCTATGATTTTCAGGAATGGAATTTTGAGAAAAACGGGTTTAAAGTGAGTCAGGTTTTACTTTCACTTAACGGGTTTAACGAGAGCTGTATACTGCATTATTACACAAACAGACTAGCAGTCTGTATTTATCATGGGCATAGTCCCCGAACTTTTGATCACCCCTTGTATGTTTAGATAGCACAAATAGTGTACACTAGTGTAGCGCAACTGTTTGTAATACAATTATGAGCTTCATTGCTGCAGGATCCTGGCTACCCTCCACTCTAGAGATGATGGCATTGTCCTCCCCAAGTACGCGCTGCACCACCTCATAAAGGCCGCTCAGTGGTTTTCCTGGGGGGCCTCCGCCTGAGTTTGAATAAAAGTTATAATACAGACTACAAGTAAATCAAGTAGAGCTAATGTCAAAGAGCATAGGCAAGCAAATAGGAAAGAAAATGAGTATACCTGTGCGCAAAATGTTTTTTTGAATTTTTTTACACTTTAGTCAATTCTTAGCAGTGTTTTTGAGAGTAATTCTTAGAAGCTTGATAAATACACAGGTAAATAAATACCTATTCACTTACCTGTTTTTCTCCTTGTGATCTCCTCCTGTTCTGTGATGGTATCTATTTGTTAATGACACATTATGCAAGTTCTAACTAGCCCAGGCACACATAGCCTTAAGCCTGATTCAGAAGGTAATTGTTTCACCATTCTTGAATCAAGATAAATTTACTTGGGAACTAAAATTGAGAGTACTTGAGAGTAAAGAAGTAAAATGACTTGACTGCATATTGTAATTGCAGTAGGGTAATTTGCAGCATTAGCTAAGTGTGTCTCCGATCCACAGTAATAGCATGACTTCCTCTGTAATTTTGCCAGGATTAAGCATGTTCATATATTCTTCAGTAGCCTGCTGGTAAATGGACAGAGCCCAACACTGGCCAATCACAGCACACAGCATAACACGTGAATTCTGTTGACATCCAAATACAGTATTCATTGTTAACTAAGCATTAACTTCTCATGACTTCATCATATGTGTGGCCTCTCCATTAAAGTAGTCACTTGGTCCTTTGAAATACTGAAAAGCAGTGTGTTATTACTGATGGCATAATTGTGAAATGACATAAATGTGAACACTGAATATGAAAGTTTAAGCTTTTGCACACAGTGTAGACAAAACACAAAAGGACTTTGATCTTATTCTCAAACAGCATAACCCAGTTGAATCAACAGCAACGCCTGGGAGGAGCTGAGAAGGAATTCAGTACATATACCATGAACTTGCAACGTGATTCAAGTAGTCTTACCTGCATGAAATAATGCTATTTTTATGCATAAATTCATAACGATTCATGTACCATAAGCGTAGATTTACCTGAAGTGGATAGTGAAGACCTTTTCTTTCTTTTTCTTTCTTTCTTTCTTTCGTTTTCTTTCTTTCTTTCTTTCTTTCTTTCTTTTTTTTTTTTTTTTTGAACAAAGAACTCAAATCACAAATCCAATGACGCTGGTAGTGATGATTCTCTCTGACCAATCAGTGATCTGCAGTGTTAACACATCACATTTTAGCATTGGTACAGCTCACTTGGAACCTCAACTGAGGTGATACTATTTGAGTGAGCAGTACCATGCAGTGCAAAAGTGCCTGAAAGTGACCCATGCCATGCAGTGCAGTGGAAAAACGCCATTAATCTGTGTGATTAAAAATGACAGCGTCTTTAGGCCATTATCAGAATACAATTAACTACCTCAGTGACTTCTTACCACAGCCTGGGTCAGCCAATGCCTCCCCTGCCTAAGCCACCTGATGGTTTACAAAGGAAGGACGAGCAAAAGTCCTTCTCCACAGCTTCTCCGAGTTGGAATGAGGAATATGAGAATCAGATCATACAATGACAATAAGTGTTTAAGTGAAAATGAGTTTCTTTATGATTATGATTTTCTTAATTCCATCTTCATTTACGTCTATTCAAGAATAAAGTGAAAACATTTTGGCCTAAATGGCAGCAATACAACAAAACACTGAATGAATGACACCATCCACTAAACTGGCCTCCTGACTAAGCCTGGTTTCTCCCAGGGTTTTTTCTACAGAGCTGCTTTATAACTGAATTGAACTCATTTCATATTTGGTGATGTTTAAACAGTTATTGAATAAAACTGAATCAACACTGGACTGACCTCAGCTGAACAATGGCAGCATTTTCTTTTTAGAGCTGCTTTACAACAGAATTCCTCTCTGACTGCATCACTGAATCATTATTTTCCTGTTTATCCCTGTAAAGCTGGTTTGAAACTATCTTTATTGTATAACATGCTGTGTAAATAAAGGTGACTAAAGGCGACACTGATTAAGTGACAAACACAATAGGTGTGGAATGGAAAAACTGGTTTTAAAGTACTTCTGATTGATATGTTTAGTTTCAGTCATGGTCTGCCCACATTTATAAATAAAGGCACAGATCTGATTCTGACACTTGCAGTTCAGCATCACTGTATTTGGGTAGTTTGTTCTGCTCTGCATTTATCTCTGGTAAACAAACGTTTTTGTGTTTCACCTGCTTTTAATGGATTTTTTTTTAAATAGATGTAAAAATGCTTGTTCCAAAGATTGTATTTGCACTTTTTGCATAAATGTGTGTGTACATTAATGTTTTAATTTTTTTTATAATATTTATTCTATAATATATTTACTTCTTAATTTATATTTTTTATTAAAATCTGTATGTGTGTGTATGCGTGCAGGAGGTGCAGTTTCTCATAATGAGGTTTCTAATCTCATTGTGTGTGTCTCTACTGTTGCTGAATAATGGTGAGGGATTTACTGCTCTAGCAATACAGAAGTCTGACTGATAATCTGACGTTAGAATGACATATTTAAATAAGTAAACTAACTATGGTTTCCAATTATTAAAACATAATGCATATATTCTGTATCTAACAGGTGAAATGATCAATGGACAGACAACAGGTAATTTTTCCACTCTATCATTAATTATAATCTATTATGTTCCTCCCGTGTTTGGAACTCCACACCTCTAGCAATTCCTAAAAACTTCTTAATCTTGTTGCTCCCAGTTTGTGTTTAGTCTATTTAAATTTCAGCATTACCACCAAATTTGTTTCAAAGGAATGATCACTTTCTAAAAGAATGTTAATGGTTCAGTACAAGTTAAGTTCAGTTAACAGCATTTGTGGTATTAATCAAATTAGATTTTTTTTTTTTCCATTTTCATCAACATTGAAAAGTAATCATATATGTTACATATGTATGATATATATCATTATGTAATTTTATTTTAGATGTTTCCAATTTCATGGTGTTTTTTTTTTTTTTTTTTTTTTTTTTTTACAATCATGCTGCATTTAAGAGGTCAGTCTCACCAATGACATGAACATATTATAGTCAGTCAAATGCTATGAGCTTTAATTATACTTTTGTACTGAGGCCCTGAATTTTATTCCAGCGTGAGGTATAGCTTTACTTTATGCATGGCATCTTTGTGGTCAACTTTCTTAGTACGTAGCAGGCAAACACTTCTAAGAATAAAAAATCTTTTGGCAACAAATCATCCTGCCTTTAGCAACTGCTCACTTGGTGACAAAGCATACAAGGAGTTACTTGTGGTGGTGACTCATGTGGTGGCCAGGTTTCAGACTACTTTAGGCCACTGGAGCAAGAAATCCCCAGACACTCCAAGCTATACAAATGAATTCTGTCAGGTGGCCAAGGGGAGGGACCCCAACATCAGTCTCTGCCCTTTTTCGCTGGTCTTCATGATGAGTTATTTTGCTCATGGAGTAAGCCTTACTCTTCTCGCGTCTTTGCACCCATGGTGGTCAAATAAATCAATAGCGGTGTAAGAAAATATTGATACATGTGTGTATTGCGATATTTTGTTTGACAATACTGTATCGATTCTCAAAAATGGAATATCATACGCGGTGAGCAGCAGAACCGCGTCCCGCGAAAGGGCCTTCGTGCCGGGCGCGGTGGGGTAGCCACGCAGCTGCCAGCCGCCTTCTTTCGTGGTGGGGCTGTTTTATGTAGTTGAGGTGGTGCTCACGTCGTGGTCTCAGCGATTCCACACGGAGCATAATTACAAACTGAAAAACTTGCGAAATCCAAAACTTGCGAAATTCTCAGAACCAGAACAAAAAGGTTCTCAGAATGTCCAATATCTGTATTCAACAGATAAAACTTTTGTTTTCTTTAGGAATCCTGCAAGCACTTTATTTTTTATTGATATTAGATGTAATTCTTAAGTTATCAAAATGATCTGACATGGTTACAATTATAAATTTGAATTGTAAAGCAGGGTCTAAAAATATATATGGTGTGTTTATAAAAGCTTACATTTTATACATTTAATAACTAAAGAATCTTGCAAGCACTTTATTTTCCCCCTTTACTCGTACTGCGCAAAAAGTGATTCAATAACATTGAATGGTTTGCATATGGTTGTGTTCTTAATTACAGCTTTGCTAAAATTATGTCCTATTAATAAAATAAGAAATATCCCAATATATCGCCTTGTTTACAGTATCGCAATGTATTGCAACATATCATATCGCAACCCCTGTATCGTGATACGTGTCGTATCGCCAGATTCTTGGCAATACACAGCCCTATAAATCAGTGTTGTGGGAACAAAGGCGCAAGGGTATTCGATGATGCCTCAGGCTGAAAACATCCTTGTGGGCTATCTCTCCCCCAAGTATAGGTCTCTGCAGCAAAGTAATGGGAGTTACCAGATTGGGGCGTTTTTAGACCATGTTACCTGATTGGCTGACGTCATAGTGACGGTAGGTTTAGAGGTGGGGTTAGGTCAGGGGGATCATTTTGATCGCATGATTTAGAAACACCCAGTGGTTTGAAAATGCCCAGAAATTCAGAAATGCCCACTTTTGCTCTGCAGAGACGTCAGTCTCCTCTCCCCTGGCAGCGCATCATTGCTCATGAAATCAATATATACCTATGTTGCGATTTAGCTCAAAGGGAAATGTATATAAATAATTACAATTAATTATGATTAATTACAATTATTTATATCAGCTGCCAGTAGTAACTGTAGCAGAATTAATTTTCCATCAACTAATCTGTTCGCCCAGCGAACATTAAGTATAATTTTTATATCAACTCTAAGAAATGATATTTTCTTGGCCACAGAAAATAATTTTCTTAAAGTACCATTGCATTAGAGCATGTAGCTCGAATCGGAATCGTAAAGGGACATTAATTTGGAAGGCAGAATCAGAATCAAAACTCGTGTAATTTGTGCACAAGAGTTTTATTATCAAAGGACTGACACATAACTAATCTAAACGAACAAACATGAAATCAGTCATACATGGAGGATGGGTCAGTGAGAAGCAGTTAGAGAGAGACAAGAGTATTAAGCTATGAAAAGAGTCAGTTAACCACCTGAGTGAAACCATCAGTGCTGTCTACAGCTTATACTAAACCTCTGTTTTGTTTAGTTAAATGTACGATACTTGCGTTGCCTTGGTCGTTGAACAAGTGTCCGAATGCAGTCTCGGGTGAAAGTCTTGATGGTTGGAGCAGTGGTGGTTTTGGAATCGTGATCACGTTCTTCTGGGTCTGAAGAGTGATGAGCTTCAAAGATGTTCTGACTCGATGGTGACTGGGAGTTTCTTCCCATGTGAAAAGTGAAGAAGAACCAAGAGCTGAGAGCTGTGATCATTAGGGAATGGAAAGACAAGGCCGCAAGGCCTGGCGCAACTTAGAGATGTTCTGAAGAGTTCTAGCTCATCTTCTTAGGTTCTAAAAGAACCACTGACTGACTGAGGGGAGTCATGAAGATGAATTCCAGGGTTAAGTGGAAATGTCTGGCTCTTTGTGGTCGAGAGCCACAGCTCTATAGGTTGGGGCCTGTCGGGCCCGCCGGGCATGCCCTGTGCCGGCTCAGGCTCCCCGTGGGTTCCTCCACACGGGCAGCAATTGGAAGATGTTGCAGATGAAGAAGAGAGTGAAGAGAGAGAGAGGCGATCAATCGTTTGATGCCTTTAAGCTCTCTGGAGGCTGCGCCTCCCAGGAGGTCCACGAACCAATGGTAACTCTGACCTTTGGAGGTCAGAGTTACCAGGCAGCAGTCAGGCTCGTGCTGCCCTGCACTCCATGGTGGTTCTTAGGGGTTGGAATCTTCAGGCACTTCACGATCCGATCCGATTCTGATGATGGAAGTCACGATCCGATTCCAAAATGATTCTTGATCTACATTTTTTCCCCAATTAATTCTTCTGCTTACAACCTTACATCTGAACCAAAATAACAGTTTCTTTGATTTTTGTTCATAGTTGGAATCTCTGTATGTCAGTACTGCCATCTTAAAAGTAGGGTTGCGAATCTTCACTGGTTTACAATTCAATTCAGTTACAATTTTCATTATCAACTCAACAGTTTTAAAATAGAGGAGGCACACCAATTGTATTGGTCTGGGAATCCCTGCCAATTATTATTATTATTATTATTATTATTATTATTATTATTATTAGCTTAACCACTTTAAAATGGCTTTTTGGTTGCTTTTGTAGCCGGCTTGGCACTCACGACTCGACTACCCCTCTCCTGGGTCCTACTCACCCCTGCTTCAAGCAGGTCTCGAACCCCGGTCTCTGGCATGGGAGACGGGTGCACTAACAAGGAGGCTAAAGACTGCAGCCACACTAGCCTAAATCGCTAATGCACCTCTTAAGATCAGGGGAGTGAGGTTTACCTGCACAGAACCTATCCGCTGGCCTCCGTTACACCTTTTATCAGAAAACAAACAAAACGACACACATAGAGCCAAATATAATATAATTTCACTTACCTGGCCTATCACTTGAGCAAACATACATGCCTTCTTAAAAGTCTGTGTTAAAGGAGTGCTACATGTTGTGCCATTTAAGCTGACAGCTGTAGCCTCAGTCCAGCTTCCCTTTATTTTTAATGTGTATATATACCGTTTTAAATGACAGCTCAGTAAATCTGTTGGCGATCAAATATTCAATATTGCTACGCAGCATAAGTACTTGGTACATTTTCTGTGCAGCGGGAGATGTTCAAACTAATATCACGTAATTTACGTCTCTATAATGTCTCTTTCTCAACACTCCTCAGCACTGAAAGTGAACACTCAATGATTAGCTATTGTTTTTTTTTACCAAGGGAGGCACGAGAACTCAGCTCTCCCCCTGCCTCACACTCCCCTTCTCTATCACTTATCAGTTGTAATTACATCAGCAGATTCGGCACATTCGTGATAGAAAAACTGCGCTTTCCAACTTAAGTAGCATGTTATGGTATTACAGCTGTAAAATTACAAACAAAAAATACACATTCTGAGACATTAACTTAAATGAATTGTGGACTTTATTAACATTAAATCGTCCTCCTCCCATTTTCACCTCAAAATCTTGAGGAAGCTGTGCCTCCCCTGCCTCCCCTGAGGAGCTCTGGAGCACTGCAACTAAATATCATTATGCGTCACATTCTCAGTTTTTGATATTACTGCACATGGCTACATTTTAATATAAATTTTATATCAAATTTATTTTGTGCAAAATTTTTATTTTGCACAAAACTTTATTTTTTATTATATAAGCAGGCTACTTTTTAAAACAAGGTTTTTCGTGTGCGGGCGCAAAACATGAGCAGAGTGAGCGGTCACCGCCGCCTCGAGAGGATCGTGAGCAGGCGCCAGGTCCTCCTGGACCACAGGACTTGGGACCGCCGGACAGACAACAGCTGCTCGCACTGACGATAGAGGTGGGTCTGCTAAACTGGAGGCCAGCCTCCAAAGCCTAGGGCCCACTTTAATGGCTTCATATGACACACTCATGGTACCTGGGAACACTGACACGGTATCCATGATGGCTGAAGCCTTAGGCGTCGGACTTGTGATAACTGGAGACTCTGGAGTTGCGGCCATCATGCAGAGAGGCTTTGGACTGGCTGCCATCCTGTGGAGGAACTCTGAGCTGGTGGCCATCGCATGAAGAGGTTCCCCATGAGAAAGTCCCTCTCTTTGCAGTTCTGACTGCCTCCCACTGCGGACGAGGTACTCCACAAACCCCTCAAAAGACAAGTGCTCAGAGCTGAACATCCTCCAGTGATTAATGTGCTCATCAAGGGCATAGTTAGATAAGTCTTCGAGCTGGAGCATGCGTTGATAGAGAGGGCTGTAGACATTAGAGGCCGGTGGATGGTGCAAGCCCTTCCTCTGCTGAGTCCTCATATTTGGCTGTTCGTTCCGTCACAGGTCAGTTGGGGAGATAAGGTAAGGACTCAAATGCAGGAAAAGAAGGCTTTTTAATTAATGTAAAAATAAAACAAAACTATAACAAAAACAATCCCCCGAGGGGAAAAACAGGCAGGCAGGTCAGAACAGAGCACAGCACAGGTCAATCCAACTTCCAACACAACAAATACATGAATAACGAACAGCCATATGTGGGGAAAAAAACCAAGCTCAGAATCAATTCTGAAATATTCAGAAATGATTCAGAATCATTGAAGAGAGAATCGCGATGCATTGGAGAATCTTTTTTTTTCTGCCACTCCTAGTGGTTCTGCCAGGCTGACCTGCTGAAGGATTTGGGCACATGTACATGTTCTGGTGATCTCAGGATCTATATTGCTGTCATTTCACTTTACCAAGCTCTGATTGATGGAGTTTCCTCTGGTCGCTTGCTTCTTTGGTGCTAATCTGTTGAGGCCTCCTGCCAGAGTGAAGTCCCTTCGTGGGACTAAGTGCTTGAGGGTCTAGTTGGGACCCTTTTTGAACCACTAGAGTTAGTGCATGTCAAACGTAAGTTTAGTGCTTGTCAAGACTCTAAAGTTGTTTTTTCTCATGACTATTATGGCTTTCATCAACATCCTGCTTAGAATTTGCCCCTGGAGTGGTCAAAGCTATTTTGCACCCTCACCCTGATTAAGTTTCATTGTTAACCATTTATCCGGTCATTCCTGAATCCTTCTGCGTTCTGCTGTTCGCCAGATTAGGAAAGACTTCACTTACTGTGCCAGTCTGTGCCCTTCAGATTTATGTCCACCACAATAGCCAGTGGTAAATCAGAGCTGCTTTTCATATGCTATGGGGGCTGCAACTGGGGGCGCCTGCCCCCAAGCAAAAGATATCACATTGGGTGAGGGATGCTACTGCCCTAGCCTATGAGGCATGCAGTCAAGCTTCACCTCTAGGAGTTAGGACCCATTCTACTGGAGGGGTACATCCTCAATGGCTTTGGCAAGGGGTTCCCCCTTGCAACAAGTATGTAATTAGGCAGTTTCCACACACACACGTTCATAGGGTTTTATGGTTCTTGGATGTCCTGGATGTCCATGCTACTCTGGGCTCACATGTCCTTGAGTCAACATTCCAAGGTCATGTCTGAGACTTTGCCACACTACACAACTTTCTAGTGTGGTGGCACTGGTGTTGTCATTCACATTAGTGTTTTGTGACACAACACTGAGTGTAGATTTTGATAGGGAATATCTCAGGTTATTTGACTGTAACCCTGTTCCCTGAAAAAGCTGGGATGAGATGCTGTTCCTCATTGCCACACGGTGGTCATTGTCTCATGTCTAGTGGTGGCACTAGGGCTTGGGCCTGTTATCACTGTTTGTAGCTATATTTACGGGCCAAGCCCTAGTTCTTTTCTTTAGGATTAGTCTTATAAGGGCTTGACAAGTCGACAAGCACTTACTGCTGCTTTTGGATTCTGCCACCCCTCCATCTCTGGAATGTGATTGGCTGCTTGTATCTGAGGTAGACATGGTGGTCCCCGCCCTAGTATGGAACTTATTTTCATATAGTAGAGTACAAAGTTTGCTAAATGCTCCTGTTTAACACTGTAAAACTGCTTTGACACAATCTGTATTGTATAAAGTGCCAAGTCAATAAAAGTAACTTGACTTGACTTATACAACTAAGCCAAGTAAGTGCAATATAATACAATTTAAAATAGTAAAACTTTACAGTATAATGTACACAAATATGTGCAGTGTGCTGAATGTTTGTCCAGTCATTCCTGTTACTCTGGTTAATCCTGTGATTATGGCACCAATCCTGTTGCTGCCATTAATTTAATAAAAAGTGTAAAAAGGATATTTGATAAAGCCTTCTAGGCTTTTCCATCGTAACAATAGATATATTTTATTTTTGACAAAGCTCTTTTTCAATTATCTCTCTTGAAAAAAAATTGACTTGAGAATAAGGCCTGAAGTTAGCAAGAGCAATTTAAGGAAAATATAATTATATTTTCACAATGATTTTTTTCCCTCTCAAACTTAGTCTGTGGTTTAAAACACCCCTGCCTTTTTCCTCAGATGTAATCTATCTAGGTGGTTAAATAAAAAAAAATATTTGGATATTATATCTAAAAATTACCTCAAGTTAACACCAGCAAGTTTGTTAGCTAGACAGTTAGCATCAGCTAACAATATTTACTTATTTTCAGTATGGTTATAAGAACATTCATTTCTGTCTACTCGGCTAGTTGATCTAAACAATATAAAAACAAATGTCATGCAGGGCTAAATGCATAGCATTTTAATAAAACTGCTAACGTTACAGGAGGGGGGAATTGAACATGCATTAGTTATTTTATTTAATCTGTTATTTAATTTTTTTGTTTTTTTGACCTGAAACATAGAGACACTGATGTTGATGTGTCTGAATTCAAGCATTTCAGGGGGGCTTAAACAGATCACCCTTTACAGCAAATTTAGTTCACCTGGCCTAATGGTTAGGGAGTCTGGCTTATAACCAAAAGGTTGTGGGTTCAAGTCCCAGGTCCGGAAGGTATTGAAGGTAGGGGGAGTGAATAACCAGGACTCTCTCTACCATCAATACCAAGACTCAGGTAAGTCCCTTGAGCAAGGCACAGAACCCCCAACTGCTCCCCAGGCGCTGCAGCGATAGCAATATGGCTGCCCACTGCTCTGGGTGTGTGTGCATGTTTCTTCACTCTACTGTGTGTGTGCACTTGGATGGGTTAAATGCAGAGCACAAATTCCAAATATGGGTCACCATACTTGGTCACACATCATTTTCACATCACGTCTTTCCTTTCCTTCCTTTTCCTAAAAAGTAAGTATCTTACGTTTTGGAAAGTAGTGAAAGTTACTCCAATAAATTCTAGTAAAGTGCAGATACTTGTAAAATGTTATTAAGTACAACTACTTTGTTACTGTCCATCACTGCATGATTTACAATAGCCACATCAATGTGATAAGCCCACAAAACAAAACATATGTGTCCAACATGTAATAATTCATATCAAGCTGAATATGCAAAGGACTTCCTGTTTCCCATTTTTTATATTTCTTTATCACATCATCATGGCAACACTGTTTAAGATATCAAAAATATCATTGCAATTTAAACTTGAAGTGTTACTGGACTTCTAGGGTCATGAATTTGTTCTGCGGGTAGAGGGATGATTAAAAGTTTGTGTTTTGTATGGAAAACTTTTTTTTTTTTTTGCCAGCCTCCACACTTAAAATTACCAAAAGGTAAATTAAAAACAATGTGCACTACCAACACATTGTTTTTAGGTAATTTTAAGTGTTAAAAGTTTTGTTGTATTCTCTCTACTCCCTAACAAAAACAAAGTTCATAGAATTTCACAACATAAAAAGGCAGGACACCCTTATGCTCTGTTTAACAGTGTGAGCTTTATGAGCTTACATTTTAACATGATAATTAGCTTCAGTCGAGTTTGATTGTCGGGCAGAGGAGGAAACCAGGACCTCTCACCCCATTCACAGTCACTTATAAAAATACAGTCAATGCACGAAGAAATGGAAAGAGAAAGAAACAGAGCAAAACAATACAGCAAAGCAAGTACAAGGAATGAACATAACACTGGCTAAACAGTGTTTCATGTTCCATATAACATGATCTGCTTGAAAGAACCAATGTATCCTTAGGGTTTTTTTTTTTCCAAAGGCACAGCGAATTATTTCTAATTATATACCACTAATGTCTGTATTACGGGGTTTAAGCTCACCATTGGCATGCACATAGTACTGTTGAGTAGATTTGTGATCATAGGAAAAGTCAGTCAAAGGCTATGAGTACATTTTGCTTAATTTGTAACTTTGTAACTTTTGTCCAGTTGGTGGCACTGACTAAATGAATTGGCCTGGTCTCAGTGTCAGACACTAAACTTTTACTGTGGGAAAGACCATGCAAATGAAGATATCCATTCTTGAACTGTAATAGACTTCAGTTCTCTCTCTTTTTCTGTTATAGGCCAGTCACAAACTAGTGCAACACCACGGACAGATAAATATACACCTTCAAATTAGAACCAGATCTGCTTTTCTTGCAACTTGTAAAATAGCCTAAAACATTTGTTTGAACTAAACAAACTTTAAGCAGTGCAATCAGTCGGACATGCCAACATTACCATCAAAACACATCAACACAATGTGTTCATTTTTTCAGTAGCAGCAGCATAAGCACAGCAAAATTTTCCCATTATATACCACTTATGTCTCAATAACGGTGTCAAGCTCACCAATGGCACGCGTGTAGTACTGTCAAGTAAATTTATTTGGTCTAAATACCTCAATGGTGATCTTAGGAAAAGTCAGTCAAAGGCTATGAGTACATTTAGCTTCATTTGTAACTTTTTAACTTTTGTTCAGTTGGTGGTGTAGAGAATAATAATAATAATAATAATAATAATAATAATAATAAAAAAAAAAATCACTTTCTTGTTTACTGTCCATTTCAATATCACTTTCACTGTGGAAAAGACCATGCTAAACGAAGAAATCTATGCTTGACCTTGTGATTAATAGCTGTCAGGCTGGTGAATGGATCCAACCTCTGTTCCGGAAGAGTGGAGGTTTTCCACAATGGAACCTGGGGAACAGTGTGTGATGACCTGTGGGACTCTGCAGATGCGGCAGTGGTGTGCAGAGAACTGGGCTGTGGGAGTGTCATAGAGGCAAAGAGTAGTGCTTATTTTGGACAAGGTTCTGGACAAATATGGTTGGATGATGTCCAGTGCCGTGGGAATGAATCTACACTGAAAAACTGTTCATCACTTGGATGGGGATCACATAACTGTGGGCACCATGAAGATGCTGGAGTCATCTGCCAAAGTGAGTCAAACACATTTATACAACCGATGTATAGCTGTGGTGTCATACAGTATGTTTTTTCATTAGCATAGAACAGTGTTTCATGTTCTATATAACATGATGTACTTGAAAGAATTAATGTATCCTTAGGTTTTTTTTATGTTTCCAAAGGCACAGCAAAGTTTTCCAAATATATACCACTTATGCCTCCACTACAGAGTCAAGCTCACAAATGGCATGCACGTAGTACTGTTGAGTAGATTTATTTGGTCATAGCACCCCTGGTGGTGATCTTTGGAAAGGTCGATCAAAGGCTATGAGTGCATTTAGCTTAATTTGTAACTTTTTAACTTTTGCCCCATTGTTATCTCATCAAAACTACAAACAAACAAGCAAAACACACGTCATGACCTGTTCTTCTATCTTTATATTGTTTGTAATTGATAGCTGTCAGGTTGGTGAATGGACCCAACCTCTGTTCTGGAAGGGTGGAGGTTCTCCACAATGGAGTCTGGGGAACAGTGTGTGATGATCTGTGGGATTCTGCAGACGCGGCAGTGGTGTGTAGAGAAGTGGGCTGTGGGAATGTCATAGAAGCAAAGAATAGTGCTTATTTTGGACAAGGTTCTGGACAAATATGGTTGGATGATGTCCAGTGCCAGTACCTTTATGAAAGCACTGAAAAACTGTTCATCACTTGGATGGGGATCACATAACTGTGGGCACCAAGAAGATGCTGGAGTCATCTGCCAAGGTGCGTCAAACACATTTCTACAACTGATGTAGAGCTGTGGTGTTGTACAGTATATTTCTCATATGCAATGCAACATTGTTTCATATTCTATATAACGTGATCTTCTTGAAAGAACCAATGTATCATTAGCATTTTTTTGTTTGTTTGTTTGTTTTTTTAATGTTTCCAATGGCACAGCAAAGTTTTCCAATTATATACCACTTATGCCTCAATTATGGGGACAAGCTTTACGGGGACAAGCTCACCAATGTCATGCACATAGTAGTGTCAAGTGGATTTATTTGGTCATAGCACCCCCGGTAGTGATCTTAGGAAAAGTCAATCAAAGACTGTATGCCATTTCACAAACGGAAGTCTGTCTCCTCAGGAGGTTGCATTTGTAGGCTGCATTTGTCATAGAGAAGATCTTTTTTATAATATCAACGGTTATAAATTTGACCATTGTTCTTAGTGAAGTGTAAACTGTTGTAATATGCTTAAGACTCATGAATGTAATGCACAGTTAACTGAAATAAACCAGGCTTGATGACATATGCAGCCTGCAAATGCGACCTCCGGAGGATGCAGCCTTGTGTTTGAGAAACGGCCTATTAATACATTTAGCTTCATTTGTAACTTTGTAACTTTTGCCCAGTTGGTGGCATTGGTTAAATGAATTGGCCTGGTCTCAGTGTCAGACACTGAATTCTGTACCAGTATGCAAAGGTACAGCCTCACTTCTGGCTTAGCATTGTTGCAGTCAACTTTGTTAGCATGTTAAAGGCAAATTGTGTAGAGAATAAAAAATCAGTTTCTTGTTTACTGTCCATTTGAATATCACTTTCACTGTGGGATAGAACATACAAATGCATACATCCTTTCTTGAACTGTAATAGACTTCAGTCATCTCTCTTTTTCTGTGATAGGCCAGGCACAAACTACTGCAGCACCATGGACAGGTAAATATACACCTTTGAATTAGAACCAGATCTGCTTTTCTCACAACCTGTAAAACAGCCTAAAACATTTGTTTGAACTGAACAAACTTGAAGCACTGCAATCAATCTGACAATTGGACATCATCATCAAAACATAACAATGTTGTGTATTTGTGTGTTTGTTTTTTTTAGCAGCAGCAGCAACACTGAACACGACTGCCTCACAGCCAGGAGTCAGAGGTAATGATGCTGGGGAGGATGAAACTCCACTATTATTACCACTTTGTTCATCAAAACTACAAACAAACAAGCCAAAAAAAAAAAAAAAAAAAAAAAAAAAATGACCTGTTCTTCTATCTTTATACTGTTTGTGATTAATAGCTGTCAGGTTGGTGAATGGACCCAACCTCTGTTCTGGAAGAGTGGAGGTTCTTCACAATGGAATCTGGGGAACAGTGTGTGATGATCTGTGGGATTCAACAGATGCGGCAGTGGTGTGTAGAGAACTGGGCTGTGGGAGTGTCATAGAGGCAAAGAGTAGTGCTTATTTTGGACAAGGTTCTGGACAAATATGGTTGGATGATGTCCAGTGCCGTGGGAATGAATCTACACTGAAAAACTGTTCATCAAGAGCATGGGGATCACATAACTGTGGGCACCAAAAAGATGCTGGAGTCATCTGTCGAGGTATGTCAGACACTTTTATGCAGTCGATGTATAGCTGTGCTGTTGTACAGTATATTTTCTCATTAGCAGTGCAACAGTGTTTCATGTTCTAGATAACATGACCTGCCTGAAAGGACCAATGTAGGAGCAATGCACCCTTTTTTTTAAGTTTCCAAAGGCAAAACAAAGTTTTCCATTTATATACCAGTTATGCCTCAATTACGCGGTCAAGCTCACCAGTGGCGTGCACGTAGTACTGTTGAGTAGATCTGTTTAGTCATAGCAACCCCAGAGGCGATCTTAGGAAAAGTCGATCAAAGGCTAAGAGCACATTTTGCTTTAACCTCTGCCCAGTTGGCGGCATGGGTTGAATGAATTGGCCTGGTCTCTGTGTCAAGCACTGGATTTTGTTCCAGTGTTTGCAAAGCACAGCTGTCACTTGATGCTTGGACCATTGCTCTGTTCTTAGCAGAGTAACCATTTCTTGTTCACTTGTGGGAAATACCAACAAATGTGAAATCCATTCTGGAACTGTAATAGACTCCAGTGGTCTCTCTTTTCTCTGTAATAGGCCAGGCTGTGGGTGCAGCATACGGACAAGTAATTATAGTGCTTTGAATTGGACAAGATATGTTCTGGACAAATATGGTTGCATGATGTCCATTTGTTTGACCTGAACCAACACTGAAAAACTGTTCATCACTTGGATGGGGATCAATACCTGTGGGCATAACAAGTGTTGTGTATCTGTGTCTTTATCAAGGTGAGTCAAACACATTTCCGAACACGACTACCTCTGTGCCTGCAGTATCAGGTATTGGTGCAATAGGGGTTGAAACTCAACTGTTGTTACTACTTTGTTAACAAACAAAAAAGCTCAATGACCTGCTCTTCTGTCTTCACGTTGTCTGTGATTAATAGCTGTCAGGCTGGTGAAGCAAAGTTTTCCATTTATATAAGAGTGGAGGTTGTTCCGTGGTGTGTAGGTTTTCCACAATGGAACCTGGGGAACAGTGTGATGACCTGTGGGATGCTGCAGACGTGGGAATGAATTGTCACTGAAGAACTGTTCCTCAAGAGCATGGGGATCTTACAACTGTGGGCAAAAAGACTGCTGGAGTCATTTCGGACAGGGTACTGACACAAATATGGTTCCATGACGTCCAGTGCCGTTGTAATGAATTTTCTCACTGAAAAACTGTACCTCAAGAGCATGGGGATCACACAACTAACAGGGCACCAAAAAGGTTTGGATTCATCTTCGAGGTATGAACTTTTAAACTTTTGTAATGTATAGCTTATGCTGTTGCCTCAGTTATATTTTCTCACCAGCAGTGCAACAGTGTACTGTTGAGTTCTTTGTAACATGCACCTGCCTGAAATTTTAGGAAATGTAGGAAAATTTATGAGTTTATATATGCTTCATTTGTAACTTTGTAACTTTTGCCCAGTTGGTGGCATGGGTTAAATGAATTGGCCTGGTCTCTTAGTCAGAGCACTGAATTTTGTTCCAATATGCAAAGGTCACAGCCTAACTTTATGCTTTGCATTAACCTCTGCCAACTTTCTTAGCATGTTAAAGGCAAATTGTTTAGAGAATCTTTGTCAGGCACTTGTTTACTGTCCATTTGAAAGGCACAGTCTCACTTGAAATGCAAATGCATCAGTGCTTTTAAATTAGCAGGTTAACCATTTCTTGTTCACTGTGGGAAATACCATTCAAGTGCAGAAATCCATTCTGGAACTGTAATTTGACTTCAGTCGATCTCTTTTTCCATGACCTGTAAAACAGCCTAAAACATTTGCAGCACTACGGACAAGTGATTATACACCTTTAAATTGACATGTCAGTACCTTTATCAAAGCATAACAGTGTTGTGTATCAGTGTCTTTATTTTTTTTTTCTGCAGCAACAGCGACACTGAACACGACTACCTCACAGCCTGGAGTCGGAGGTACTGGTGCTAAGGAGCTTGAAACTCCACTATTGTTACTGCTTTGTTAACAAGCGAAAAAAAAAAAAAAAAAAAAAAAAAAAGCCCAATGACCCGTTCTTCTATCTTTGTATCATTTGTGATTAATAGCTGTCAGGTTGGCGAATGGATCCAACCTCTGTTCCGGAAGAGTGGAGGTTTTCCACAATGGAACCTGGGGAACAGTGTGTGATGACCTGTGGGATTCTACAGACGCTGCCGTGGTGTGTAGAGAGCTGGGCTGTGGGAGCGTTGTAGAGGCAAAGACTGCTGCGTATTTTGGACAGGGTACTGGACAAATATGGTTGGATGACGTCCAATGCCGTGGGAATGAATCCACACTGAAGAACTGTTCCTCAAGAGCATGGGGATCACACAACTGTGGGCACCAAAAAGATGCTGGAGTCATCTGTCGAGGTATGTCAGACACATTTATGCAGTCCATGTACAGCTGTGCCGTTGTACGGTGTATTTTCTTATTGGTAGCGCAACAGTGTTTCACGTTCTAAACAACGCAATTTAGGGCCGATGCGTTATTCAAGGTTTTTTTTTTTTTTTTTTTTTTTATTTTAAGTCTCCGAAGGCAAAACAAACGCTTCCGTTTATATACGGTTCATGCCTCAGTTATGGGGTCAAGCTCACCAATGGCATGCACGTTGTACTGTTGAGTAAATTTGTTTGGTCATAGCACCCCCGGTGATGATTTTAGGAAGTCGATCAAAGGCTATGAGTGCATATTGCTTCATTCATACCTTTGGAACTTTGTCCCAGCTGTTGGCGTGGGCTAAAAGAATTGGCCTGGTCTCTGTGTCAGTCACTGAATTTTGTTCCAATGCGCAAAGGTACAGCCTGACTTTATGCTTGGCATCGTTTCGGTCAACTTTCTCAGGATGTTCAAGGCAAATAGTTTAGAGAATAAGAAAGGGACTTCTTGTTTACCGTCCATGTGAACTGTATTTATTTTGCTGTCTCCTCATAAATTCAAAGAAACAAGCCAAAAATCGAATCGCCTTTTCTTCTGTCTTTGTTTTGTTTTGTTTGTGATTAATAGCTGTCAGGTTGGTGGATGGGTCCAACCTCTGTTCTGGAAGAGTGGAGGTTCTCCACGATGGAATCTGGGGAACAGTGTGCGATGACATGTGGGACTCTGCAGATGCGGCAGTGGTGTGTAGAGAACTGGGCTGTGGGAGTGTTGTAGAGGCAAAGAGTAGTGCTTATTTCGGACAAGGTTCTGGACAAATATGGGTGGATGATGTCCAGTGCCAGGGGAATGAATCTACACTGAAAAACTGTTCATCGAGAGCATGGGGATCACATGACTGTGGGCACCATGAAGACGCTGGAGTCATTTGCCAAGGTAAGTCAAACACATTCATACAGCTGGTGTATAGCTGTGCTGTTGTACACTATATTTTAGTGATGCAACAGTGTTTCATGTTCTAAATAACATGATCTACTTGAAAGGACCAGTGTAGGAGCAATGCACCCTTTGTTTTAAGTTGCCACAGGCAAAACAAAGTTTTCCATTTATATACAGTTTATGCCTCAATTACGGGGTCAAGCTCACCAATGGTGTGCACGTAGCACTGTTGAGCAGATCTGTTTGGTCCTAGCACCCCCAGGGCGATCTTAGGAAAAGTCAACCAAAGGCTATGAGCACATTTAGCTTTGCTTCAACCTTAGCCCAGTTGGTGGCATGGGTTGAATGAATTGGCCTGGTCTCTGTTGTCAGGCACTGGTTTTTGTTCCAGTGTGCAAAGGCACAGCCTCACTTGATGCTTGGCATCAGTGCTTTTAAATTAGCATGTTAACCATTTCTTGTTCACTGTGGGAAATACCATTCAAATAAAGAAATCCATTCTGGAACTGTAATAGACTCCAGTCGTCTCTCTTTTCTCTGTAATAGGCCAGGCACAAACTAGTGCAGCTCCACGGACAAGTAATTATGCACCTTTGAATTAGAACCAGATATGCTGTCCTCACAACCTGTAGCAGCCTAAAACATTTGTTTGACCTGAACCAACGTGAAGCACTGCAGTCAATCTGACGTGTCAATACCTTTATCAAAACATAACAGTGTTGTGTATCTGTGTCTTTATCTTTTTTCGGCAGTAACAGCGACACCGAACACGACTACCTCACAGCCTGCAGTCGGAGGTACTGGTGCTTAGGGGGTTGAAACTCAACTGTTGTTACTACTTTGTTAACAAACAAAAAAGCTCAATGACCTGCTCTTCTGTCTTCACGTTGTCTGTGATTAATAGCTGTCAGGCTGGTGAATGGATCTGACCTCTGTTCCGGAAGAGTGGAGGTTTTCCACAATGGAACCTGGGGAACAGTGTGTGATGACCTGTGGGATGCTGCAGACGCGGCAGTGGTGTGTAGAGGACTGGGCTGTGGGAGCTTTGTAGAGGCAAAGACTGCTGCGTATTTCGGACAGGGTACTGGACAAATATGGTTGGATGACGTCCAGTGCCGTGGGAATGAAACCACACTGAAAAACTGTACCTCAAGAGCATGGGGATCACACAACTGTGGGCAC